>NC_080671.1:182507724-183107724 GCF_030247195.1 Topomyia yanbarensis | reverse complement strand
TTCGTTTCGTTGTTCGTGGTACTGGTACTCGAAACAAGCACTATCTGTCAAGTTGTCCCTGGGTTGATTCGTACTAATAGACATACAAAACTGTTATTTTATTACAGAATATAATTCTATGTATCATTTTAAATCAAAATGCATTTAACTAAAATCTTCCTAAATGCGATAGTTTTCAATATATTTGGAATTTTGTTCCAACAAAAACAATTAATTCGTGTAATTTTGCCCGTTTTAAAGGTTATTCGCGTTACCCTATCATAAAATGTCAACAATCTAATGTTTATCGTTTTAAAGACGTAAAAGAAACTTTTCCAGTGTAATTGGATCATGGAGAAACTTTCGATAAAATAGTTTTTCTAACAACAATTTTTATAATTAACTATTATAACATTATTTTTATAATTCATACTATTTTCAGTCAAAAATATAATTTTGTTTTTAGAGATGCTATTCTAAATCAAAGTGCTCATAACAAAAATTTTCTGAAATGTGGTAGTTTTCGAGATATTTTAAATTTTGTTTAAAAGTTGATTGAGGGGTGATTGACTGTCATATTTGGAGAAACAAATTGTGTTATTGAACTTTTTGTGCAAAAAACTTATTTATCTTAAAATACCTCCAACTCGAAGAATATACTTTTTATTTTAAATCTTTTGATTCCATCGAAAAAGTGAGAAAATTTCCTAATGAATGGTGTTCTCACATCTTTTAGTTAATTAGTTTTGATTACCTTTTATTTATAACGTAGCTAAAAGCTAGTGTTTTTGATAAGGTTTTGTTAATTTTCTCAAAACACTGAACTATGATTATAGCAATATCTATTATCCAAAAGTTGAGTTTTATGACGATTAATAATTTGTTCTTCAACATTTTTATGTTGAAGAACA
The DNA here is from genome assembly GCF_030247195.1 of Topomyia yanbarensis. NCBI lineage: Eukaryota > Metazoa > Arthropoda > Insecta > Diptera > Culicidae > Topomyia > Topomyia yanbarensis. The sequence continues at coordinate 183,106,834 of NC_080671.1, read as the reverse complement.
AATTATTAGATTCCTATCTCTCCTCGTTTCTTTGTAATTTCATTACCAAACCTTTCCTGTAATCGACATGCATGTGCTTAAAAGACTCTAATCTAAAAAATATGCTTTATATCGTTATTTCCAAGGCTCCATTGAAAAGCTTTCGATCTATGTACGAATATCTTTTAGTCAAGTGTACTAAATGACTTTTTACTAGTAAAATAACTCAAAATTAGCGTTTTTAGAGAGTTTTGTAATAATTATAATTATTAATCAACTAAATTTATCTTTACTCTTGTTCATTTGGAGCTCCTTAACATTTTCTATAACTGGTTATTTGACACTTTATCCCTATCGCTTTTCATTTCGCTGCAATTAAATAGTTAACGCAGCATAACCTTACCTCAAATGTAGTGGGTTCGAAATCGTTGTTGTTATATATGAAACGAAGTGATAAAAATGATTTTGCGTCGAAACAAAAAGAGATAATAAAATGGAGCCAAAAAAAGAATTGTAGAACTTGCTGAGATGCAATTATTCTATGATAAAATGGTGATGTTCACTATTTACTATTTTAAGAAAAATAACGAAAATGCTAATAATAACACAAATTTTAAACTAATTTGCTTCTAAAAGAATACTAAATTCACTTAACTGAAAGGTAATGATACATTTTTCTCTGCAAATTTTTTCTGGCTTTCGAATGAAAATAAGAAAAGGTACAGTAAGTGCCATACTTTTCCAATTAGAGCTAGTATTAGTGAATATGAGATAAAAACATCCAAGTTCAATAAGCCAAACACATGAAAACAAGAAAAGATAAGTGCATCATGTCAAAGAAAGAATTAGGCAGCTCTTCAAGACTAACATTCTGAATTATTAAAATGATGATGTTACCTATTAAGATTTTCGAGAAATGAACGAAAGATCGATCAAAATTGTTAAATTTTTAATAAATTATTTTGTAAAGGTTATTTAACCTCATTAGCTAAAACATATGAGGACATCACTTTTCTCACCTAAACAATGGACCTAAAAGATTTGAAATACAAAGTATACTTTTTGAGTTAGAGGTATTTTGAGACAAATAGGTTTTACATTTCTTATAAAAGAAATGTATAGAATTCGCTCAAACTTTCAAGATTTTTTCCGAGGCCCGGAGGGCCGAGTCTTATATACCAATCGACTCAGCTTGACGAATTTATATGTTTTTAGACAGCTTTAACGAATACCTTTTGAACAAGCTATAGATTGTTGAAATCGGACTATTATCAAAAGAGATATTTAACATTAAATGCGAACGAAAGATTTTTATCATTTCCCATTGCCAGAAATATGACCAAAAACATGTAATCTATTATTAACGCCAAAACGGCTTATTTTAGGTCAATAGTATCTTCGGAGAATTTAATGGAGGCAATATGCCCTTTCCTTTGGTATTGTGCTTTTGCTGATTAATCCCCCTGTGAGTGAGATATTTTCACAAATTTTCTTGGAAGTGATTATATCGAAATGATGCCTTAAGCAAATTTGTAACTCTTACTTTTGCGAATAACTTTACTGAAGACTTCAAATACCTATTTTGAATACTTTAAAAGTCATGGCTTGTTGTTTGTGTATTACTCTTTGTCGCCTTATTGTTCAATATAGTAATAATCCATTGAAATAAGCCAAACATTATTTCAATAAAACGAATTTTCTATTTCATTTTTCTATCTACAACCGCTAGAAATAATCACCGAACACTTCCAAGTTGTCTGGAAGGAACTTGATAACTTATCAGTGCAAAAATGTTCATTTGTACGAACCTTCTGACGGCAATTTTTCTAACTTATAACCATCGGATCGATCGGAAAAATATCGGAAAATGAAAAGCGAAATAAATAACTACAAGCGTAGCCAAGAGAAAGTTTTGGGGTTTACCACCATACAACACCCCCTCCCCCCCCCCACCACACCCAACAAAAAATATTGGATTGAAGTTGAAAATTTATTGATGCTGACTGATTTAATTCAATATTACAATAACAATTATCTGATCCGTAGATTGAAAACCTGTTGTTGTAAACATCATGAGGACTTTTGATAAATTGTCGGAATCGGGTCCTGATATGTAACTGACCTATTGGTTTTGATTTCACAGTTGTCTAATTGCATCAATATCAAATTCCTGCCTGAAAACATTCCAATAGAAAATTCCAGAATTCTGTAATTAATCATAATCCTCAGATTTATTTTCAAATTGAGCTCGTTTTTTTAGAGATGTACTGTAATAAGGGTGTTTATTTAATAGGAAGCGAAGTTAAAATTGATTTAATGAAACATAGAACTGCTCACCAAAAAATGCATAACTTTCAACATTTGCTAAAAATGTTTTTGCCTTTCTCATTCACTCTAAAATTTCGTCAATCTAATCCCGACCCGGAGGGTCCAGTGCCATATGCCAATCGACTGAGTTCGTCGAGATCGGAAAATGTCTGTGTGTGTATGTGGAAAAAATGTGACCTCTGTTTCTCAGAGATGGCTGAATCGATTTGCACAAAGTTAGTCTCAAATGAAAGGTACAACCTTCCCATCGGCTGCTATTGATTTTTTTATTGATTGGACTTCCGGTTCCGGAGTTACGAATTGAAGAGTACAATCACACAGCAAATTCCCATATAAACTGAAATGAAAAATTTTCAGAATCGCATTTGTATTTTTGACGCCAAATGCCTTTAAAATGCATGAAACATTGAGATGTTTGGCAAAAATGAACTTTTTTGGACTTTGGTACATTTTTGCCTTTCTCATATAGAAAGGTTATGCAATCACTCTAAAAATCGTCAATCATATCGGCCCGGAGGGAGTATGCAGTGAGGGGTTGCTACTTTAAAATTAAAACTAGTTTAAAATTTCTTAACAAGTTGAAAATTTTCGGCAGGACCTGGACCTCCCGGATCTTTCTCCATGATCCACCGCTGGTTTCAAGCGATGTTTTAGTATCACATAGTATCTCAAGATCGTGGCTGTCGATCCATTGTATGTATGTGCAAATCGTACTGAACATGTAATATTCATTTCCACCATTGTATTGAACATAACCAGCCATGGAATCGTAGTCTGGACAAATGAGACAAGCACAATTGCACCACTAAGTGGATTAAAACAGGTTTATATTTTGGGAATGCGTCGAGTTGAGACGAAAACGTAATATGATTAATAACGAGGATAACACTTTCCGAATGTAGAGAGAATTTTATGAAAAATGACGATTTCCATTCGACTCTAGCAGGTTCTGATCAATTTTGATGAGCATTTGATTTTTGTTGTATGACCAATTATATGTATAGGTCAAATGTTTAAAAATAGTAATTTAAGGTCAAGATAGCATCATGTTGAAACCGCCAATTTCGGAGGTTTAGTATCTTCGATGAGTTTTACAAACGTTAAACAGCGCATCATTTGATAAAATAATTTTGACGGTATATCGTCCAAAAAGTATTTATGGTGAATTTTCTCATGTTAATATTCATGACTACAATAAAGTCTCAACAAATTCGCTAAAGACACGAACCTTGTTACTATTTTCTGGAAAATAATTCTGCATAATTTTAAAACTTTAAAAATTATAGTTTCGGAATTATGCCGTTTGGACAGTAAGATCGATTTTCACCAAACCCCCACCAAACCGAATTTCTAGCTACGCCGCTGACCGTAGAAACAAAGTCGTTCTACACTCGTTCACAAGAAACTTCTTCGAATGCTGAATATCTATTATAATACATTGACACCCCAATTTTATCAACCAAATATGATTTTTTTATTGCATCGAACTACAACAATTTTTAGGTAGCTTTCAAGGAGTTATTTTATAGACTTCTTCCAAAATTTGACGAACCTATTCCAATTCGTATACCAATTAATTGGTATACTTAAGGGTTTATATGTTGCAGATAGAGAAAATACTGAAATTTTCAGCTTTTTTCCTACACAATAAAGCTTATTAAACAATTTTTCCTAATAAGTTTGTGAAAATTATAAACTATTTGAAATTTTTAAATAGTTTAATTTTTTATTTAACCGTGATTTTTTAATAAATAGTGACCATCGCTTCACAACGTAGTCTATTTTTCATGGCTTGCGGTGAGCACAATCTCTCGAATTGCTGAACTGAAAATTATGGAATAGAAATTAATTTTTAGTATTCTTTGCAGATTTAACTCGCCGCGCAGATAGCTCTGAATTAGACCCGCTGGTGCCCTAAGACGATTTCGCTAGATTTTCGGAGCACTGTGCACCCAGTGCATTAACGCAAGTGACGGAAGGCTATCGAAAAGTTTCGTGAAAATTAAAATTCCAGTAATGATGATGATTTCCCCAAACGGTTCGTTTTCGAGAGGTTTTTATTTGTTCTTTGGCATTAGGATTAGCGATAATAATTCAAATCAAGGATACTACTGGGAAGTCACCTTTAGAAATAGTCGATGTTGAAGTAAAATTTGGAACTATGCACGCATGCACTTCAGAGATAGCGTGATATCTGGAGCTGCGATTTCATTTCAACGCTTTTTTGTGAAAAGGGCGATACTCACAAATGTAAACATAAGGCTTTTTTTATACATGCGAATGATTAATAAATAACCCCTTTAGGAAAATTCAGTTTTCCCACCACAATTTAGATATTTCTAGAGAAAATTTACAATAGGACGTAAGTAACAATGAGAGATTCTCTTTGGGGTCTTTCTCTTCTGTTCATTACTCGGCCCCTTCAACATTTACTATTCTACTCTTTGCATAATATTCTAGTAAAAACCGTCGGCTTTCGATATGTACTGTAAAATTAGTGCAAAGTGTTGTAGTGACGTCGTAATAAACGAAAGAGAAAGTAAACAAAGAGAGGCTCTCAATGTTACTTACGTCCTATTGAAAATTTTCTCTAGATTTTATTAACAGAGCAATAACAATAATTCGATGGTATGTCTATTTTATGGGCCATTTTTTCGCTTTCCTATTGATTTGGTTTGAGATTTCTAGCACTGATGTTGTCCTATGCTGATTTGAGCGATTCTCTGAGTCCTGCCACTATCCCATGTAGTATGTGTTATCAAAAACATCGCGAAGCATCAAGTTCCAAATGTTCTCAAACGATATAATATCCGAAGAGAGTGATAAGAGTTATAAGAAATGTCTCATCACACTGTTAGGTGGATTAAAAGCGTTTTTAACACAAAAAGTTCAATAGCTTAGTAACGATTGAGATTTGATGGTATGTGTAGAACTATTTTTTTCTCCGAATATGACAGACAATCACCTTTCGAGAGGAACCCCTGTATAATCGAATAAAAAAAAGCAAAAAACATGCAATGGTACTGGAAATTTGACGTGCACCAATTAACCACCTTCAAAAAATCAGAAGACGAAACATTAATGTTGCAAATTCAAACTGACCATCTTCGACTTTGTCCAGCTGTGACCATTCACCGTTTCATCTAGTAGACTAGCTCTCGCAACCAACCACCATACCAACCGAACGGGGAAGTAGAATGTCGTAACTTATGGAACATTCAGCACCGCTAGCTACCCCGTGATCACGTAGCAAGTACCAGATGACTCCCGCTCGATCGGATTCGAAAACCCGAAGCAAAACAAAACCTCGAAAGGGTATAGCCTCATATAGACACGACCTACCTTTTCCACACCGCGCCGGTGTGTAACACACAACGGTTCCACCATTTAGCTGGCCTGTACAAGTATGTTGTAGCGAGAGAGTTGGGGCCTATGATCTGCTATGGGGGCAGGTCGAGGGAGAAGCGCACGAATAGAGCCGCCACCACCGCCGCCGTGTATATCTGACTATAATTAAATAATATGCATGCTCATATAGGTACAATACTACAACCGGCCCGCCACAGCAGCGTAACAGCAGCTGCTGGAGCGAAAGAGAGGCCCGATTCGTATCTAATGTGGGTTGCTAGCCGGGAAAAGGGGTCAAGTCGTTTACAGAAAAGCAGCAGAGAAGTGTCTCACTAGCACCAGCATCGCCGGTTGGGGTGGCCGGATTTGTTACTTACAATCAATACCTACCACATGCGCCGGTCGCCACTTTGCTGCTCATTCATCACCGCTAATCGAATGGAGGTTGTGGAATAAAATTGTTGAATAAATATAATAACAATAAATACGAGCGAACCAAACTTCTTCGGAACGATTTCTACCGCGTGGATGACGTGGACGGTTGTGAAAGATTTCGCGATCGAGTCAGCCTTGAGCTACGCCTACCCGGTGCGGCGGCGTGGCCGTACGAACTTTGCCACTCTGATGACTGATTTGTCAGCGACGATGAAGGGGGCCTTAAGCGGATTGAGCTTCGTAGGTGTGGGACGAAAACGCGTTTTTGTTGTTAGTGATTTAATGAGGTTCCTGATTGTAAACTGGATTTCATCGTTAACCAAACCGTAATGGCATTTTGCTTCCGAGAGTGGCCTTGAATAACACGTTCTGTGACGCCCGTGTGCAACAGGATAATGAGCAAGACGACCGTTCTGTGGAGCGGGTGGAGGAATTAAAGGTACGTTAAGCTACCAAGTCGTAAATTGGCATACGTAAGGATCACTTGAGAGTGCTTGTATACTGCGAACAATCACAAATGATCTTAAAAGTGATTTCAACGAAATAATAGCAACGAACCCCGCTGTCGAATTAAAACTATTGTAGTATTTGCAAACGGGATTGCCAAAACGTAAATTGTCCCAAATCCAATGCCAACAGTAAGCACAGGCAGCGCCAAACGAAAACTTTTCGAAAAGGCTGAACCAAATTCAGTGCATGTCACGACGAAGGACCCGGCCCTCTCTGTACTCTTTGATCTTTTAACCCAGGAACGCGCACACACCCAACCGGCCACAAACAAAGTTGTTTACTTCCTTTCGAAATGGACCCAATTCGTATTGAAGCGGTAAGACCAGTTTCTCGAGGAGAAGCCCTTTCGAAGGTAACACCTTTTCACTTTCGTTCGGTCGGTAGGTTCAAACCAAGCGGAGCTGGAGACATAACTCTCGTTTCACTTTCAGTGCTGCTGCAGTTACTTAACTTTGACATTAATAGGGGAAACGTGGCCTGCGGGGAATTACATGTACCGTTTTGAGTATCGACGAAAAAAAAAACGAGTTTGGCATTGTGTGTCTGTACCACGATTGTCGATTCGAATTTGGTCCATTTGCAGCACAGAACACGAAGTCTTGAGCCGCACCCAACTCCGCCAGCTGTTGAATGGTGTAGGTCGGTATGCAGATTGCGATTGCTCCAGAGCTCCGTGCGCGGCCAACTCATAACGAGTGCAAATTTTATTCATAGCGATTTTATCATTAACGAAACTGAAACCAAAAATGAACAAGCACGGAAGCAATTCTTCTCTGATTCTACGTTTTGTAACAATCGATGATTTATTCATTCATTCATTTACATAATCTGTTTTTAATTTCAGATCTGTTCAGCATTCGAAGAGGCCGATTTTCCCTTCCAATTGAGTCATTCTGGCAAGACTTAACCTTCGGAATGAAGAACCCTTGCCCGGATGCTAGCCATCCGCGTCCAGCCTCACGATCCTTAGCCAGTGTGATTGCGAATGTCAAAATCATTAACAAGTTTATTCTGCACCAGTTTTTGCACGTATGTACTTGTTTTGCATGCGGATTAAGTTGCCGGCCGGTCGGTTCGGAATCCGGTGCATGTCTAGAAGTGAGGAGAGACGGTTCTTATCGGGTGGTCTTCCACCGTATTCCATTAAAAGGAAGACTGCCGAACACACAGGCTCTTCGAGTTTGTACAACAATATAGTAGTTATGTGAAGTGATCTCGACGCGTGTCCTTGTAGAACATGGCGTTTTAATATATATGCTAATTCGGATACTGCCAGTAGGAAGATATCGATAAACGGCTAACTTCTTGTTTTAGAGGTACAGGTTTGGAGTAAAGGGTTTTCTTAAATATGCAATTGAATGTTTATTAATCAGTATAGAAAGATTGGTACATGATTCCTGGATAAATAAGATACCTGCATTGCACATCGAAAATTGAACAGGATTCTTGTATCTGAAGAGATTGAAAAGCATTCATAGGTTTCCAGATACTATATGGCTACCAGCTGAAGCCAAAATTAGATCAGGTTTTTTTTAAATTACAACGATTCGTAGAACATGAATGTAATTTTTTCAGGTGCTTCCGCCTACCCGAGCAAAGTCGAACATCAAAATTACAACAAGTAGAAATCATATTTTGATAATAGCATCGAATTGAAATCTTATTTTGCTATCAGTTTTAGATTTTTTAAATATGATATCAAATTTTGATCCCCTTTTGTTATCCTTGTTTCTTAGAAGAATTTTCTATGTTTATATTTCTTTGGTGAAACATCAAACTGAATACATAGTTTGTTATCAAAATTTTTTTCAACATCTCAATGAGCTTTCAATTTACTGTTACTAATAGCAGAATCAGTTTTCTGTTTGATGTCATAGGACAATTTTGTTGCTCTCCATTTTGATCTTTTAACCGTTAAAACGACCTGAGTAATCATTTGCCGAACATCACAACATCGAGTTTAGTTTTCAATTTGTTGTCAGACTCTGCTCGGGTACCCTGTATGTACACTTTGCGGTGATTCATATTAGGTACGCACCAAGACATAGCTTGAGTAAATGTTATTCTAGATTGCGAAGCGGGCTTAAAATTTTGATTAAAGTTATATTTCTTATATTTTTTAGTTATATTTTGTGAAATAGCGGAAATTCTATAAAAAGACTTGACCGAAAAGTGAAGCGTGCCGCTGTTAGCCGCCATATTGTGAAGTGTAAGAATACTTAAATATCCTCGCAGGAATGAATCCCAGCAAATTGAAACTGATTTTGGAGTACATTTCAGACTCAAATAATTATTCCGTTATTACAAGAAGTGAGCATGGTAAGAAGGGAATCTGTTACAAATCGACCAACGTAACACCCGTATTGCTGCTATCATCATTGATGCGCAATGGTGATATGGAAGAAAATTTAAGATTTTTTGAAAAGAGGTGTCAAAGCTATGAAAATGGACCAGTGGCCAGAAGATTACAATCTACAAAAAGTAACCCCTCCTCCGAAATATTTTGAAGAATTTTGAAAAAATTGAACATGTTCAACAAAAATATGCCTAATATTTTAAATGTAATTCTCAAATTTTCATAAGAGATATCTTGTGAGAATATTTCCTTGTAGTGACCCTTAACACCTACCGGTAGCTTCGTTGTGGAGGCTAGGTCTACCGCCGAGGACTACAACGAGCAGATCGCGGCGAAGCTGTGAGCTAAATGGCTGCTGGTATCGATACAAAACTGGAAGCTTATTAGTTCACGGACATCGGTACCGAGAGAAATTCCGCCACATTATGTAGCCCTAGACTGACGGCGAACATGGACTGGAGAGTGTGCGAGAAGTATCCCCATAGCGACCACCAGGCGATTCGCTACCGGAGAAGGACGACCGGCAAGCTAAAGTGGAAGACAAAAGTTTTTAACAAAAACCTCTTCGTTGAGTCACTTCGGCGAACAGCAGAAGGCTGATCTGACAAGAAGGATTGTGACGGCTTGTGACATTACAATGCCATGAAAACTGAAGCCATGCCTTAGACGGCGTGCAGCTTACTTATTAAATGAGTAGCTTAGTACGCTACACGGTGCTTGTCTTAGAGACAGAAGGCGAGCTCAGAAAACAAGATCGGAGAGTGAGAGAGAGGAGCGCAAGCGACATTTCAAGAAACTAGGAACGCCATAAGTAGCTGTGCTAAGAAATAGACGCCAATCCCTGGGGAACGCGTACTGAGTCGTCATGACGAAGATGAGGGCCCGTCGACATCAGCTGAAATTTGCCCGGGTATGCTAAAAATAATCGTTGAGGGTCCCCGAAGCACGATTCAACTACCTGGTCACCGGCACCGTACAGTGAATAAGAAGGAGCAACCACAGCCGAGTGACAAGCGACTAACGACGAGTTCAAGGAAGCGTCAATGCGACTAAAATCAAAGAAAGCGCTCGGTCCGGATGGAATACCAAACGTGGCGCTGAAAACTGTGATCCTGGAATATTCGGACACATTCAGGATGCTATTGCAGAAGTGTTTAGATGGTGTAAATTTCCCCGAAATGTGGAAGGTACAGAAGCTGGTGTTGCTACCAAAGTCAAGTAAGTCACCGGGCCATACAGCTTCGTAAAGGCCGATGCCGCAGCGCTGCACAGAAGAATGAACCAAATCCTGAAGAGCTACTTCCAGAGTAGAGTACTGCTGTAGGAGACGAACGAAGGGCTCAAGTCAATCCGAATCGCAGCTTGCGTTCCTCAGGGCTCCATTCTCGGGCCAACTCTTTGGAACAGGATGTACGATGGGGTACTAACATTGCGGCTGTCCGGGAAAGAAAAAATCGTGCGTTTCTCGGACGACGGGTTACTAACGGTGATGAGTGAGACACTTGAATAAGTGGATGTGACGGAGACAATAGACGCAATAGAGAGCTAGATTAACGGGATCAAACTGCAACACCGGATGTGTTGTTGGTCAGCAGCTGCGAAGCGGTTCAGCGGATACAGATCACCGTCGAAGGGCACGTGATTGCATCGAAGCGTGCACTGAAGTAATTTGGAGTGATAATCGACGACCAGTGGTGCTTTAACAACCACGTTGAAAAATTGGTATGTTATCTAGTGTTTCGTTATCGATACTGCGATATGGAGTTCAAACCTGGGGAGCGGCGCTGAAAATCAAGCGGAACCTCGAAAATCTGAACAGGACGTTTCAGCTGGAGGTCGTTCGATTGCGGACAGAATAATATCTTCGCAGGCAGTATGCGTTATCGCTGAGATGATCCCCATTTGCATCACCCTGGCGGAGGAGTGCTACAATCAATGAAACGCAAGAAACGTGAGGAAGACGATGAGAATCGATTCGATGGTGACGTGGCAGCAGGAATGGAACAATACGAAGAAAGGAAAGGGGATCTACCAGCTCATCCTAAACCTATCAACGTGGGTCAATAGCAAGCACGGAGAAATGACCTTCTACCTGCAACAGCTCCTGCCGGACCACGGCTGCTTCAGGATGTATCTTCATCGGTTTTGATACGCAACATAACCATTGTGCCAGGAGTGTGAAAACTTCGAGGAGACACCGGAGCATGTGGTCTTCGAATGTATGATGTTTGAAGCGTCGTGCAGGAAGCTACTTAAAACGGGAGTGCCGGACATCATCCTGGATAAAGTAGCCTTCAGAATGTCAAGCGGTGTAAAGACATGGATCACAGTAAATACAGTTATGATGTAGATCATGACTGTCTTACGGCGGAAACGGCGTGATGAACGTCGAGCAACGGTTTCGGGAGAGCAATCACCGCCAGGGAACTCTCCGCAGAAATAAACTAGACTGCAACAGAGCACCGAGTATGAGTCATCGAAATGCCAGTGAACCGGGCGCTACATTTCATCTGGAATCACCAGACAAACCAAATAAAAAAGGGTCCACGGGTTATTTTGATAGAAATATAGCGAAAACCAAAAGAAGAATCGGTATTGGGAGAACTTCTTTCGCTAGGGTACTTTCCGTCTGTGTAAGCTAGATTCATCGCTGGGGACTAAACTGAGTAGACCGCGACGAGACACCACTAGTCGCGTGCCATCGGAGCAGCAGTGAACCTGACGCACTGCTTCATCGGAATCGCCGAACTGACCTCTGCAGCTAGCTGATTGGCTCGGTTTCGGGAGAACTTCTCTTACTGGGCAACTCTCAGCCGAAGTAGGTGAGATCCATCATCGGGGACTAGACCGAGAAGTTCACGAACAAGTCGGGGAGCTTAATGGCTAAATGACACAAGAAGGGAAACTAAAGAGCTCAAAGATGTTGCGATGCTAAATGGCACCGGACACGGAGCCAAAGGGCTCAAGAAGTTTTGGTACTGAAACCAAAGAAAAATCGGTTTCGGAAGAACTTCTTTCGCCAGTGAACTCTCCTCCAGCGTACAACCAGATTCATCGCCGGGAACTTGACTGAGCAGACCGCGAAGAAGCACCACCAGTAGCGCCGGAGCTCCAGCGAACCGGACGCGCTACCCGAGCCAATTCTCATGGGCTCAAATACCATACAACCCTTTAAAAAGACCACGAATCCGTTACAAATTTTACAACCTTCAAAACACCATAAAATCGTCTCGATTGCCCATAGATATACCAAAATACGGTTTTTATATGGGATCCAGCGATGGTGTTTTCATGGGTTGATTCCATTACAATTCACTGAAAGCCATTCGATGAAGAAAATAACAAAACAAATTTTTGTTTTCCTAATTAGTTGATTTCAACAGAAAAATGAATAACGTAACTAAATTTTCTCTTAATTTTGAGAGATTCTCAAATAATAGTTATTGAAAATTATTATTGATTTTGATTCAAGACGCACATCATACGAAATGACAGCAAGTAGCTAAGATGCACACCTTACTGAAATACATCAAGGTAGCGACAGCAACTATGTTCATACACGCTGGGCATAACGGTTAAGCACGTAGGTAGTTGTCTCAGCTTGGAAAGCTTGTTTTATCCTGGACGCAACTACCTGAACCAGTACACAAAAAAAACAGAAATTCAACTGACCTCATTTTGGTTTTACCTAGTTTTTCTTTAAAAACATTTCAATAAAGCCATGATTTTTATTGACATTTTTTTCAATACATGTGCACTGAAAATTTAAAGTATTGTCGAAAATTGTCAAAATCATTCTATTTCGGATTTAGTCGATTATATAGTAACATTTCAATTATTAACCAATGTAATATGTAATATGATAATTATTTTTCATCGTTTGAGATTCCAAACTAGATGTGGAATAAGTATGAAGTTTTTTTTGTAGTGCTGGATAGTGTTTGTGACTAAATTGAAAAAAAATATACCTTTATTCTAAAATTCAAATCAATCAATTTCCAACAATCCTTAAATACCTTTGGCTATTTCGTCTCATTTAAGATTGCAGTTTATAACAAGATAACATTATGAGAAACATAACTCTGTATTATATTTACGTGTGAATTACTGACATACGGAATTTTTCAACAATTTAATTCCATACCTTTCATCCGTCGGTCGGTGAAACAAAACGTTTGAAATATCCTATGTTGTATTTTACGATGAAGCAGTTTAATTCAACAATGAGATTAGTTGAATTCTAGTCGTTTGTGTCTTGGCTGAAAAGGTAGTGTAACGGCATATGCAATTGTGTCTGGACTAAAACAAGCGTTAGAAGCTGAGACAAGCGTTTCAAGCTTTAGCTCATGTAGCTTTTCAAGTTTTGTGTTTTAGTTTTTTAAGTTTTGTGCTAGGATGAAACGTTCGTGTCCAGACTGAAACTGACAGCATCAAACCAACAACGTTGGATTATTGTTTGCAACAAAAATTTAGTTCGCCCAAATATTAACTAGACGAAACCAAAAACTCAACTAATTTTTTAGTTGAAATTGTGATGAATCGGTTTTCCGTGAAACACTATTAAAATACCATATAATAGAGGTGAACCATGACCATGGAGTATTATGGCCACCAGGTATTATCCGAAAATTTTCATTTTCATTTACATACACCATGTCTGAACTTTCGTCACTACGAAAAGAAATCACTCCGAATCTTACTACCCACTTGGGGAAAAAGTGTTTCGCCGGCCCTGTGGCGAACAAACACAAAAACTTGAATTTAACTGTAATACATTTAAGCGTTTTGCTTGTTTTGCTTTCAGCAAACAACGCCCAGTATTGTGACTAGCATCTCTAGCCGATTCGATTCTTCCAACCTATAAATTTAAATCCACAAGTGAGTCACTCTCTTTGCAAACAGGAATCGGCTCGCAAAACGCGATGACCCCCCACGCGAGTAGCCGCAAAGCAGCACCCGCTCGTGATGGTGTCATTGACAATACGGTCAATCAACAAATTAGAAAGACCCAATGGGACCGTGCGTGCACAGCGATGTCCGTGGTAGGCGTTTCAGGGCCTTTTTTGTGCAAATGTCAACGACTTATCCATCCCTCTGTTGTCGCTAGTCGCGAGAAATGTCTGTCCGGTTTCAACTTCTGGGCTGGCCTTGCGATTTAACCTGAGACTAATCGACAATAGAAAGGAAACACGTTTGAAACAAAAAGTGGTAGATTCGTTACACACTCTAGCTTCCTCGGGCCCCCGGGAGGAAGTTCGCATTCTACGCTTAGGTAGAGCGTCTTGAGAACGTAGAACAGGGCCGAGAGGCAGCGGTCTGGAACACCGCACTTCTGCTGATTCGCTTTTAAATTGATTTTTAATTGAAAATGGCAGTTGAATTGAAGGGGTCTCTACTATAGACTCACATAATCATAGACCGGCGGATGCGTAAACCGCAATGCAGACAACAAGTAAATTTCGTGTTGTAAGCTAATAACACTTGAAAATGTGCAAGTTTCTTAAGTGGGTTGATCATTTTTGATCACCTCGGATCAAATATTCAAAAGTTTAAATTTAAGTTTTTTCTTTACATTTTAACAACATTCAATTAGATAGAGATTACTACGTAGGGAAAGTTATGAAAATTAGAGCCATGGTACTCAATCATTCTGATTTAGGTATAGGTTCAATGAAAGCTCTCGGATAGTATTTTTTGGCAAAAGTACAAGTAAAAATCCTATTAACAATAGCTCTTCAGTCAAACTGGCTTGATTGTCAGTAGAAAACAGATTCATTAACTGTATTAACTGAAAAGTCTCGTTTGAATTGGGGATGGCCGATGATTATTCGATTTATGCTTTTTGTTAAATTAGAACGGCTGATTTTTACTACCCGACGTTTTGGCTATCGGTTGTGGTCTTCTTTGGCTGAAGACCAAAAATCTAGCATCGAACAAGAGCCTGTTGCTTTTAGAGATGGGCAAAACGATTCAGTTTGGAGAGTGACTCGTGTTGGATTCACTCACTAAACGGAATCGACTCTTTTGCTCGATTCAGTGATTTGTTTCAGAACTTTGAAAAACGTTTGAGATGAAACGGGAAAAATTTATTTATTAGGCGTTTAGGGGGTGGGCCCACTTAGAATACTCGGTTGTATTAATACCTTGTTCATGCAATGACGAAGAAGACGATTCCCAGGACTCTTTATAAATTTAGCTGCTACTACCTGCTACTCTACAAACTGTTGCCCCTTACAGTTAGCCCAAAATAACCAAAAAATCCTAAAAATGAAGAGATAGGAGTTGGTCTATTCTGCAAAAAGGTGTGTTTTGAAAGCATCTAAAACTTTCTACAACATCGAAAAACTGTAAAAATCAAATAAAAAAGTTACAGTAAAAAACCTGTTTTAAAGCACCTAGCGGTGCAATTGTGCCTTTCTTATTAACCCATTATAACCCAGGGGTTTCAAAAAGTGAGCCAAATGCAGTGGTATCTTCAATTCCACCAAAAAATGTATCAAAGATTATGGGAAAAATAAAATCACCGCTTAAAATGGTTTTGAGAATAAAAATATCTCGTGCAAAAAATTTCGTACGCTTAAATAAAACAACAAATTTTAATTTGTTTGACATATTTCTTCGGATTTTCTGATAGACAACATTTCTTTTACACCTGTAGGAACGTTTTGTCACATAATGGAACTATTAGCACGAATTCCAACAATAAAATTCAATTAAATGTATTGCTTACTTTTCATGCCGCCATTTGCCCCAACTATGTACGGTTCAAAAATGTAAACAAAATTATAAAAAATGGCGGTTGTCTTGTTTCACAATGAAATATGAGGTGCAATTATCCCATTAGTGCAATAATAAAGCAGTTATATGGCAAAATTCTGCAGTAAATACGCGTTAAACGATGGATAGTTCTGCGTATGAAATTTCATACGCTAGGATATAATGGGTTAATCCAAACTACACGGAAAAAATCGTTTCCAAAATCATGAATAAAATGCCATAAATCCTGGAACAATCACGTTTTTACGTTATGAAAACAGGACCATGAACAAAAATCATGTGTTCTATAATTATGTTCAATTTCCCTTCATTTTCCGCCAAGTCTACGATTTTCACAATTAAAAATATTCTGTATATGTTCTCGTGAACTATTTCGTGAAATTCAAAATTTTACTCATGAATCCATTCAATTCTCGTGAACCAATTCATGGTCTCTAATATATTAGGCACGATCCAATATCCGTGCTCGTGAATTAGTTCACAAAATCATGAAATATAATTCATGTATTCGTGAACTGGTTCATGATATCTAGTATAAGTCACAACTCACCCTCATTGTTGTGAAATAGTTCGCGAAATTATTAAATATTATTCATGTATTCGTGAACTGGTTCCTGATGGCTAGTACATGATATACAATCTATTTTGCGTGCTGGTGATATTGAGAAGATATCGCTACCATAGTAATCGACACGAGCATTAGATATAAAAAACTATTAGGACCTAGAACATCGTTATTCGTTTGATAAGGTTAATGGTGATGTCTGGATGTAAAAACGAAAACTACACTGTGAATCCCAAATAGTGTGCGTGATATAGTTCATAGAACAAGATATCGCGAATCAGTCATATTTTTGTGATCCAGTTCATATTCCGAAAAGAAAACCCGATAGTAACCAAAAAGTAATAGATCACAATTAGGCGAAGAGAATTGACGAATACCATGGTAAAACTGCGGATATCTGACTTGATCCTTCAATCACGAACATGAATCACTCTACTCATAACTAAAATATTACGATAACGTGAATAGAAATTACAAAAATTGCGACTAAGATCCTGAAATCATGAATTTTAAACCCGCTAGTCTAACAGAAAAATGCGATAGTAAACCCATAAATAAGATAGCACAATAACGTGAGAAATCACTAGATACGCGAATAAGCTCTTGAAATCAAGAACATCATTTGACCCAAATCTTTAACTAGAATGACAACAAAAACTAAACATGTCCAGGGAATAACAACAGTACTCTAACCAAACATTATAATGTAACGCCATGTATATATTCGGGGCGAACTAGTTTTTTGAAAACACAAATAGTTTCATGAATTCGAGGTTTATTATTCATAATTTCAGGAACTTGGTCACGGTTTTCGTAAAATGTTCAGTTCACGAAATCGTGACCTTTTGTTCATGAATGTATGACTGGTTTTTTTCGTGTACGATTCCATGGCTGGTTAAGTTCAATATAATGGTGGAAATGTCCATTACAGTACGATTGGATCGACAGCCACGAATTTGAGAAGCTATGTGTCGTAGCTGAAACACTTGAACCCAGCAGCGGATCCAGAAGGAGGGTTCGGGGGGTCCGGAACCCGCCAAAAGGTTTTAACTTGTTAACAAATTTTCAAATTATATCAAATTTAAAGTAGTTTTCAAACTCAAAATCATTTCAAACCAGACCGACTAAGGAAGTTTGTTTAGGAGGAACTAGGAAATTGTCTTCGGGGCGGAGGGGGCGGGGGTGTTGGTTTAATTGATGAGGGAAGGTGGGTTTAGGGAAGGATGGTGTGTGATGTGGGGATAGACCGGGATTAGGTTGACGATGTTCAGATTGATTGCATAACCTTTCTATAGGAGAAAGGAAAAAAAGTAAGGTGAACTTATAAATATGGGACACAACTTTTTTCACTTAAACTACCATAACAAACGAAGAAATCGCACCAGGACTTCCAAATTTCGAGAAACATCGTTGATTAAGCTTCAAAACAAATGCAAAAAATTGGTGCAGTTTGTTTGAATAGAAAAAATGCGGGACACACTGTATTTTCCCATGAAACCAATGTCAAAAACTTCAAACAAATTGAGCGGAGGTCTAAAATTGTCCAAATGATATGAAATTTGGCATGTGAGTTTAGTTTGCTATTTGTCACAATAGGAGGCCTTTAGGATTTCAAAAATTAGTGTTTTTTTTGCAATGCCCTAATGCGGGTGCGAGGGTGGCCAAGGGGGGTGGAGGTTGATGAAAGGTGGAGGTGTTAGTGTAAGTGAGGGGCGATACTACACCAAACTGCATATTATACCATCCATTTGAGACTTGTTTTGAGAAAATCGGTTCGGTCATCTCCGAGTAACCGATGCGCAATTGATGGTCAAACACAGACATACACACATACGAATACACACGTTTTCCGAACTCAACGAAGTGAGTCCAATGGTATAAGAGTGTCGACCAACAATTTCAAGCAATTTGTAACTTATTTTAATTATTTTTGCATCATTTATACATATATTGATTACCGGTTTATATGGAAATTTTGCATGTGGCCGCATATTTCAACCCGTAACACAGTAACCAGAGCTCCGATTCAAAGGAAATTTAATAGCATTCAATTCTTTCATTTGAGACTGATTTTGTGAAGATCGAGTCAGACATTTCTGAGAAGCAGATGTGAATTCAACTCAGGAACATAACCACCAGTGATGCCACAAATACAGATTTATCTAGAAAGGTACAGATTTTTGAAGCATTTTTGGTACAGATTCTGAACGGTACAGATTACAGATTTTTGAAAAAAAAGTACAGATTGGTACAGATTTTTTTACATGACAACAGTGATGGCAAGAATTTAAAGTGAAGCTGTTACTCATAGAGCTTTAACTGAATCTGACATTGGAATGCGATATGCGAGAAATCTGCTTCCAGCAAATCAAATGTCTAAGTGAATGTGATGTCTAAGTGAAAGCCGAGCGAATCTTCTCGGAGTGCATACGTTTACTCTGACCTGCTCCATTTGAATTCCTGCAAGCAGCTTCAAGCCGCCACTCTGTTGGCCACCTTTGGTAGGGTTCGTCGCGGTGCGGATGTGGGCGGTAAATGGATTGTCCGCACCGCAACCGCAAAAAAATAATAAAACCGCACCGCTTACCGCAACCGCACTTTATTTACCGCACCGCACCGCGCGGTAATGCGGTAAATGCGGTAAAATTTTTATATTTTTAAAAAATAGTGTTGGAAAATTGTTCATTTGTGTAACAGTATATAATAAAATGTTATTTTTATTCACACGAAATTTAACTTTAAGAGACTCCTCAGAATGTATTGTTTATGAAAAAATCAACTTTTGCATTTTCTATTAATAAAATTCCGTTCATTTTAAGGCAAACATTATACATTCAAAAACTACAGTAATAGGAAAACTTTTATTTTAGCAACCCTTCAGTTAATTGAAAAGGGGAATAAAAACGCAATAAGAAATGAAGTTGCATATTTTTTTCTTTAAATTTTAATATTTTCAATGCTTTTGACATATGAAAATAAAATGTATGATTTTCGCATTTACGTAGTAAAACTACCTTTCATTCTAAAGGAATTTCACCAACCAAAATTCAAAGTCGAAATACCAGTACTTCTATATAGTAGCGCATATATTCCAATACAGTGAAATAAAAACATATTGTATTTCATCAATAAAAACGGCGCCATATTTGACGAAAAAATCGCTCTATACAATACATCTAATCAGGTGTCCGGTCTCAACCGGTACAGAATTATTGAACATTAGAAAAACTGCAAAAAATGTATGATTTGTAGCATACAGCAGAAATGATTTTTAAAAATAGGGGGTTTTACGGACAATATATCTCAAAACTCTAACTTCCGCATTCTTCAAGAAACAGATGTATTCTCATCCAACAACTAAGATTGCTCCCTTTGAAAATGTATGAAGTGTGATTTTCCTAAGGCTAGTTCGAAAGTTCTAGCATTTAATGTATTTTCCTCTAATATTTTGTCAATAAGCCAAAGGCAAAAACTTCAATTGCAGTGAACGGGAGTCAAATATGTGGTATTTGGCAAAAAAAGCTTCAAAAAAGCTACAAAATAGCCTTAACTGAAAAATATTAGGACTTAATTTGGTAGAAAATTATAGTAAATTTGAATGGAAGTACGCGAAAAAAAGTTATGTAGCATACTTTTTGAGAAAGAGTCCATTAAAATTGACTGTAGAAAAATTCACATTGAATTTACACAGCAATCAAAGAAGATAGAAATACGATGCTGATGAACGAATGATAGAAAAATCATCCATATTTGGACCCCTCCTTATTTTGAACGCTTTCATACATTTGTATCCTTTACTGCCAATTATTGTAAATTCGTTTGGTTTGACGAATATAATTATTTCTTTGGGTTGTGTTTAAGTCCCAGCACAATTAGTTCATCTCTAATTCCTTTAAATTAGTCAAAATTCGCAATTGAAAAATTGATATCGAAAACGATTCACAATTCCACGATTACCAACAGAAATCGGGAGAAGTGATGCACTTTTAAATTAGATTTAAGAGTACAAATTTATTGTTTTTAAATGATCGAATAATTTTGTCTCTATTTGGATCTTGCATTTTATGTATTTGAAATGGTTAGTTTATGAATTTTTACTTAGAAGTGTCAAATAGCTAGTCCAAAATATGTCGTAAAAATAATAAAGTAAAAATTTTTTGGACACAGCTAGATTTTCTTTTGTAATAGCAGTCTGTTTATCAATTTAGAATAATCAAAATTATCACTTTATCAATTATTTTTTTGCGGTGCGGTTGCGGTAAAACCGCGCGGTAAAAGCTCTTTCCCGCACCGCATCTGCGGGAAAAAGTGTCTCACCGCACCGCAGATTTTGCGGTGCGGGTGCGGTAAATACCGCGCGGTTGCGGTAATTACCGCAACCGCGACGAACCCTAACCTTTGGTTGTAAATAAAGTGGCTGCGAGAATCTGAGCTGGAGCTGATATTAACATTACCCAGTCAAACTCATCCAGAATTCTAACTGGTGCCTTGTGGAATTCCAGCTCAAATAAAACAACCGAGTCAGAATGTCTGGTGTGATTTCCCCGAATAAAAATAACTATTTTTAAGAATTTTTTTAAAGACAACCTTGTTATTGTTTGGGTACAGAATTCGGTACAGATTTTCCTATAGAAGGGAACAGATAGAAAAGATTTTTCAACTCCCGGTACAGATTTAATTGTGGCAACACTGATACCACTTTCCCGAAGCTTCCGATTCCGCCGAAGTTGTCCAATGTGGTCAACGTGGGTTTGATTGGGCATCAGTGAGCTGAAACTATAAAATCAAAAATTTTCGAACACATTTTATGAAGTTTTGCATCTTTTAGATACCATGCTGATTCTGATTTATATGGGAATTTCAGGCGTGACCCCACTCTTCAACCTGTAACTCCGGAAGTCTGAATTAAATGAAATTCAATAGCAGCCTATGGGAACGTTGTACCTTTCATTTGAGACTAAGTTTGAAAAAATCGGGTCAGCCGTTCCTAAGTAACCGATGTGCTTATTTTTGGTCACATACATACATACACACGCACAGACCTTTTAGACTCAGCCCTCTGGGCCTAGGTTAAAAGGTCGGTTTTCAGAGTGATTACATAGCCTTTCTATAGGAGAAAGGCAAAACAGTTTTTAAGGGTGTATGCTGACATGTACTTCAATTTTTTCGCTTAACTCATTATAAGGCCTAGAGTTTGGGGCTATTAATGGATGTTATATTAATAAAAACACGGTTTTTTCACATAGTTTAGAATATATTTATATTTATTTCATAATAAAATAATGTTTTGAAAATATACTTGGTACCGCCCGTACCGCCGTTAGAAAACGTCAGCCTTCGTAATGTTTGATGTATTTCCAACGAGATTGGACCACAGATTACAGACGTTCATTTATTCATTTAATTTTTTTCGTTGTAATTTTTACCACTCATAAACCAAATTTTCGCATTAAAAATAGTTGGTTTTACAATTTTGCATCACCAACATATAGGATCTAAAGCATTTTTTTCAAAATCGAGCTGATTTTATTATCCAAAAGGAAATCGCCGCATTTTTTTCAAAAAACTCGTCACCAATCTGACACTTTTCACTGTACCTCAATTAAAAGTAACAAGAAGTGTTGCCAGATTCCTAACAAATAGATTTCATAGGATTGGAACACTTCTCACTTCATATTTCTGCGATATTAACGAAACGAAAAGAGTACAATATAGTTGCCACTGCCTTATGAAGGGTTAACAAATAGTCATTTCGCTACTTCATAAAAGTTTCATAAAATCATTTCTTCCGCAAACTTTCCATACATGACAGTGTTTACGGTGTTAACTCTCATTCAAAAACTACCTAATCGATTTATTTCAAACTTAGCATACACATTCTGTGTATGAGATATCTAACCCCTACGTTGAGTTTTCGAGATCATTTTGCAATTAAGGGAGATTTTTACTCATTTTAAATAAAAATTGCTATTTTTCACAAAAAATTCCGCCAATTTCAAGATTGGTTTCTCCCTAGAAATCATAACTATTATTAAATTTAAATCAGTTATGAGTTGATATATTATTAAACAAACCTTATGTGTTCATCGTGTTTGTTTATTTTAGAGTGATTCATAATCATAGCAAATTCATTCGGTTCTTTTTGGCTCTCCTTGAGTTTATAATAAACTGTCACTCCTTCAGTGAAACGCAGCTCTTTAAAAAAGAATCGCGATTCATTCGCTCTGTCTGATGAGTTGATTCTTTTGATCGATTCGCGATTCATTCGCCCATCTCTAGTTGCTTTAGACGTTCACATATGTTGTGTGAGCTGTTTGGATTTAGTGTCTAACTGGCGCCAAGTGCACAAGATGAATTCGAAACACCGAAATTCAACTTCTCTGAAATGCATATTTTATGTGTGAAGTTAACTACCGAACACAGTGGGAGTAAATGTCATTCACTGACTATTATTTTATGAAATGTAATCTCTGTCGAAAATACCACCTCGTCCAATTCGTTAATGCAGCCTTAACTCTACAATCGGCGCTACACAAGAATAACAAGTAATAACTTGTTCCGTAAACGTAAAACCAGTTTTGATCACAAATATTCTCCATTATCTTTGCCGAATCAAGACAGGAGCAGTTGACGTTACCCCCAATCGGATCACTTTACCCGCCGTACTTTAGTCGCCGCCCGGTAGCTGAAGTGTGACGAGCTCAGTTCACTGTGCGTGGTGTGAAATTGACATGCGTCATCATCCTGTGTTTTTGTTTATGTTTTTCCTTTCCACCATCAACTGTACGGCTTTGTCTCCACCAGTCGGGCGGTGGCACTCAAGCGGAATTTGTTTATTCACCACAAACCGATAGACAACAGGTGGCCGTCCTTGATGGGCGTCCTCAGGAAGTGGAACCAGCGGTTTTTTTGTTGCATAAACAAATCGATCTTTGGCTCCGATTCAAAACATGACAGAAGCAGAATTAAATTGCAGTGGATCTGATTCAGATCACTGCTTGTTTTATTGTTTATCATAATAATTCATCGTTTATTAGGGAGGACCGGTTTTCAGGGTAAAAGAATGCAAGGATATGCTTCAGGTCATTGCATATTTTTGCACCGACCGATCGGGTCAGCTGATGATTATCAACGGAAAACCAGGAAATACAGCCTCAAGCCATGCGACTTCTCGATTCCGAATCGAAGCGAAGCAAGGCTAGAACAAGGGAAAAAATCTCGTCCGATTAGTGCTAATTGAGCCCCGTAGCTTTCAACGTCGGTTCCAACTCTTCTTCAGTTCTGATTGTGTTTCTTTTTCTGCGCTAGTGTGTGTTGTTCTCTAATCCATTTCATCCGTCTCATCACATAATTACACTCAAATTAAGCATTTTCCGATCACGATCTCAGTTGCGAAGGAAGAGACGTGACCCACCTTTAGACCTTCGTCGACCTCGTGTGAGTCTGTCGGGAATTGGGTTGCGATCACCGCTCCTCTCACGGCGCCATAATTTTTCAGTCACGAACTTTCGGTAGTCCATCCGCCAAACTCTCGCTTTTCGTAACTTGTGCTAAACGCGCGGACCAGTCCGTGCCGGTTCGCTCTACAATAGAAACTGTTTGTGTGCGGAACTGTTCATCCGTGTATAGGAACAATCCAACTATAATTATTAATTTATGACATTGATTTGCCGATTGCGATAGCTTTCGATGAAAAGAAGCAGCAGTCGGCACATAGTCCAACGGGGTCCAACAAGATTCTCACGATCATATGCCCGGGGCTCTGCTGGCCGGGCTCTGATGTACACAGAACAGAGTAAGGAGGAAGAGATCGAATCAAATATTATGCTGGAGGGCAAATCACACAAATTACCGACCGAAATCGTTTATCGATATCATTGCCCGGAAACGGAAATGCGTCATGACCGAACGAGGAACGGGTCCCGATTGATTGTTGCGAAACGTAAACGCAACCACACCCAAGAATGAGGCCAGATGGCGATGACCTGAACGCTTCGGATTATCCAAACAGGGCGGTTTTCGCGACAACCGATCATTTCCTATTGGCATATCCAATTTTATTACACAACCTCCAGGCAGTCCCGATTGGTCCCGTTATTTCTTCGTATTTTCGAACCATATGTGGCGGCAAATAACAAATAACAGCAACAACAACAGCAGCAGCAGAAAGAAGTGCCATTGGACCGCACTGGAGCTTACGGTATACGAGCGAGTTATTTTCAGGACCATTACGTAAGTGATTGCCACGAAGTGGGACGGTTCGCGCGAGTTTGAGCCGAATGACAAAATGAGACGGACGCGTACGTACGCGCCATATTGATGCGCGTCGCGGCGCGGCCTGGCTTGACGCTCAGCTGTTGTTGTGGCTGAGGTTGCATCGTGAAATGCTTGCGCGGGGTGTGTCAATGTTCGTTTTTATTCCGTTGGATTTTGTGAGGCCACGAAGTTGGGACTGTGGAGGAAGATTATTACATGCAAATCGTCGTTATTTCATTTACATGTTGAGTTTATGTTTTGATTCATGGAAGTGGCCTAACCATATTCACGATAATAATACCGACAGTTTTTTGGATTAGATTGAAATAATCTAAATGAGCAAAATACTGCTCAATGTCCTGCAATTACATCAATAAATTCATGTTTAGGGAATACATTGAACGACGTCAGAATGCGTACATGTTCTGCAAAAGTTGTATTACTAATGTCGAAAGTAGGGTTCGCAGTACCGACCCATTTTGGCGAGAACCGGAACTGCGGTACTGAAACCCGCAGTACCGGTAAAGTACCGGTACTCGAATATTTTTTTTTTCAAAAGATTCGAGAAACGCTTCAAAGTAAAATTAAATGCTCAAACTGATGTCTCATTGCAGCAGAAGGTATTTTTCGAACCTTCTTTTATTTTGAGATCTAGGCCACTTTGAATACAATAACTGCTAAGCGGTGCGACTTTCGTCGACTTCAACATATGGTAAATGTAAGAAACCCTATTATCCACAGTAAATCGAAATGAGAATGTAAATCCGTGTACGTTGGTCGTATTTTCTCTCGGCATTATTGCTTTGTTGTAAATTGGTGCTGACTGTTATGCAGACCAAGGCTCCTAATTTCCTGCTAACTATGGAGTTTTGCTGATTTTTCCGATCACCAAAAATTACGAATCGCACCACTCGAAGCAGTTCACCAACTCCCAAATTATAAGCTACTAAATCGCTGTTCGTTCTTTTATAGATAAAGATTTAAGTCCAAACTAAATACAGACATGTCTTAGGCCACAGTCTTATTACGTGCCACTCAGTGAATAATTGGAACCAATCAGAATGTCGCTAATAAACAAAATCAAAGCATCAAAAATCAAAACATTTCCTATGTGAATACTTTGAAATTTAGTACAAGTTACGAATTCAAACATATCGATCAGTACAACGGGAGTTAGTAATGTTTAACTTATAGAATTATTATGATGATGGCCCCACCTCATTTCCGCACAAAGGCGTAAGCGGAACGATTTATGTAGAAGATAATTCAATATAATTAAAAGCCACCTTGCAGACCGATATTTGGAAATGGGACTACAACGGATACATAAAAAAATTTCGGAGGGGGTCCGAAATTTTGATTTTGAAATGTTCATTGTACAATACGTAATATAATAATAACCTAATTTAATTAATATCAGTTTTGGTGGTCGAATCTGGTTTGGAATGATTTTGAGTTTAGAATAAATCAAAATAGAAACTATTTTAAATTTTCTCAACCAGTTAAAAATTTTCGTGTGGGGGGGGGTTGGATCCCCAGGACCTTCCCCCTGGATCCGCCACTGGTCTACCAATAGGGTCTACACATATTTCATACAAAATGTGGCATGGTACCGAAAATACCGGTACTGGCTCTTGTTCAGTACCGGTATTACGGTACCAAAAATGGGTCAGTATTCCCGGGATTTTCGGTACCGGTATTACCGGTACCACAACCCTACTGGGAGCTAATTGTTTCACGAAACGGACATCGGTACCGAGAGAAATTCCGCCACAGTCTGTAGTCCTTCACTGTCGGCAAACATGGACTCGAGAGTGTACGAGAAGCGTCCCCTTAGCGACCATCTCAGGCGATTCCGCATTGGCCAACGGAACCCTACTACTGCACGGAAAACGACGACCAGCAAGCTAAGGTGGAAGACGAAAGCCTTCAACAAAGGCCTCTTTCTTGAGGCATTCGGACTACACAGGGCGATCAAGAACGTTGATGCGGCTAATCTAATAAGAATGATTGTGACGGCTTATGACGTTACCGCGAAAACTGTAGTCACGCAGTAGACGGCCTCTTACTGGGTAAATGGGTCGCTCGGTACGCTACAAGAGCGGATAGTGAGAGGGGAGCGCAAGACGAAGTTTCGGGAAGCTAGGACCGCTTTAAAACGGGAGATCATGTTTAGTAAGCCAGTTTGCCATAAGAAGCTGTACTGAGAAGTAGATGCCAATCTCTGGGGCGACGCGTACCAAGTCGTGAAGGCGAAGATGAGGGCCCTTCGACGCCAGCTGAAATATGCCCAGGTAAACTAAAGATAATCGTTGAGGGTCTCTTCCCGAATCATGATCCAACTACTTGCCCACCGACACCGTGCGGCTAAGAAGAAGAAGCAAACACAGCCGAGTGGCAAGGGACTAACGACGAGCTCAAAGAAGCGTCGATACGGCTAAAATCATCGAAAATCCCCGGTCCGGATGGAATACCACAAGTGGCGCCGAAAGCTGTTCTCGTGGCATATCCAGACATGTTCAGGGTGGTGCTGCAGAAGTGTGAAGCTAAAGGCAACTACCCCGAAATTTAGAAGTTACATAAGCTGGTGTTGCTACCAAAAGACACACTCGGAAAACTTCAGGAATCAATTATCCTTAACAGGCTGACGAAATGCACGGAGGGTGAGCGCGGACTGTCCAAGATGTAGTTAGGATTCCGCAAAGAAGTATCGACATTGGAGGTAATTCGAACAATTCTCGTGAGTACTGAGAAGGTATCTAAGCAAAAGCTAAGAGGAGTTCGATACTACGCTGTAGTTACGATAATGTACAGAATAGGTTCAACAGCGCCAGCTGGGAAGCCATCGCCGCAGAGCTGAACGGAATAACCATGCCAGATCCAGATGAAGAGCTACTTTCAGAGTAGAGTGCTGCTGTACGAGACGAACGAAGGGCAGAAGTCAATACGAATCACAGCGGGCGTTCCTCAGAGCTCCATTCTTGGGCAAACTTTTTGGAACGCGATGTACGATGGGGTCTTGACACTGCGGTCTCCCAGAAAATCGTTGGTTTCGCGGATGACGTGTCACTAACGGTGGTGGGTGAGACACTAGATAGAGTGAATGTGTTGGTGACAGAGACAATAGATGCGATCGAGAACAGGATGAACGGGGTCAAGCTGTAAACCACAAAACGGACCACAACACAGCAACTGCAAAGCGGTTCAGAGGATGCAGATCGATGTCAGAGGCACGTGATTTCATTGGGGCGTGCACTGAAGTAATTGAGAGTGATAATCGACGACCGGTTGAGCTTCATCAACCACGTCGACCTGCGAAAAGTCGGCAATGGCAACGAACGTAATAGTGAGGATCATGCCAGACGTCAGCGCCCCGAGAAGCAGCACGGAACGTCTTCTTTCTAGTGTTTCGTCATCGACACTGCGATATGGGGTTCCCGACTGAGGGGCAGTGCTGAAAACCAAATGGAACCGCCAAAAACTGAACAGGACGGCTGCCTGCCGTATGAGTCGCGAGCGCATACAGAACAATATCGTCGTAGGCAGTATACGTTATTGCCTGGACGATCGCCATTTGCATCACCCGGCGGAGGATATCGAGAGCTACAATCGAAGGGACACCAGAAACGTAAGGAAGATGGTGAGAATCGGATCAATGGCGACGTGGCAGCAGGAATGGGACAATACGGAGAAAGGAAGGGAGACCTACCGGCTAATTCCAAACCTGTTGACGTGGGTCAGTAGAAAGCATGGAGAGGTGAACTTCAACGTGACACCTGTCATGTCGGGTCACGGCTGCTTCTGGAAGTATCTTCATCGGTTCGAGCACGCAACGTCACCACTGCGCCCGGAGTGTGGGAACGCACCGGAGCATGTGGTCTTCGAATGTCCGAGGTTAGAAGCGACATGCAGGGAGCTGCTCGAAACGGGAGGACCGGACATCAACCCGGATAATGTCGCCTACAGAATGATAAGCGACGTAAACACATAGAAGACGGTCAACAGAGTGGTGATGCTGATCATGATCGTCTTATAACGGAAATGGCGTGATTAACAGCGAGCAACGGTTTCGGGAGAGCAAGCACCGCCGGGCACCATCAGTGATCAGTGAGATAAGATATTTCTTACACATATCACTGTTGTATTATAAGGAACTAGATGTGCGATAAGCACAGTTTCGAGTCCTGCGCGAATAACACTTCGAATAAACTAAATAAATTGAAGAAGAATAATAAAACAAATAAAAATTTAAAATAATAATGAAGCAAAAAAAGTTCATAAAATGGATAGAATGATAAATATAAACCAAATTGATACGAATAAGATGCATGAGATAATAAACTGATCGGAATACATACAAAGAAAAAAATGAATATTGGATTGAGTATTGTAGATAAAATGAGGTTGAATAAATAAAATAAATCAAAAGTATGAAAATGAAATGATCATATATTTAAAATAAGTCAAATATTTTAAATGAAAAAATAAACAAATTGAATATAATCCATAAAATGAATGATCTGGAAAAATGAGTATATGGAATAAAATTTAAAAATGTTAGTTAAATGAAGTAAATGAATAAAACGAATTTCACGAATCCCAAAACCATTGTTTCAGAATATTTTGAAATGTTTGTGAATATCACATTGTAAAGAGCACGTTTTCGTTCTTCTTTTCTTAACGGCGCTTTTAAGATTGTCTGGTGTTTCTACTTTATTTATGGGCCTTAAATAGTCATCAGGAATTCTAGAAACTAGAAATTTGTCTTGGAATTTGGAATGTCTTTTTGGTCACAGATATCTTAAAAATGATTTTTGCACAGAATTGTATTTTCAGGTCCAGTATTTTAACGCGTAATTGGAAATAGTAAACTGATATAAGGCCACCTGCAAATAGTATTCATTTACATTGAAGTGTATAGACAAGAGTGTCAAGTGTCTAGGTTATGTTGGCAATTATATTATTGTCGATGACACAGAAGCCGTACATTCAGTCGATTACAATGCAGTCTCTTTCCAGCCATCCTTATCACTTGCGAATTGTTTCGTTCGGAATTCTCATTCTGGAGATATTTTTTATTTTATTTATTTATTCGATCTTCGGCCGATACCGTACAGATTAAGTGTAAACGACTTATTGTTATAGTGTTAAAAGTTTATAATCACTAACTTATAACTAGATTTAGTAATATAAGAGTTCTGAAGTTTCATTAAATTTGCGGAAACATCTATCTACCGGATTATTCTGGCCGTATGCTGTACGGTGCCTAGGAATCTATAAAAGCGGTCGATTTCACGAGGAGGAACAAACAAATTAATCCTTGAAAGAATATCGAGACAGTCAATATTGCTCGACAACATATCAAAAATGAACATTCTTTGTAAGAAGGTACGACGTTACTCCAGCGCTGGCAAATCTAGCAACATACATCTATTATTATACGGTGGCAGACGGATAAGGTCGTTCCATGGCTGTTTTCTTATAGCAAACCGTACAAAGCTTCTTTGAACGCGCTCAAATGCTACGGACCAGTACGCAATATATAGATTTCAGAGTGTAGAAATCCTCGAAGTCAGCAGTGTTTCGTTTCAAAATACCTAATGTTGCAAAAGCTTTAGCCGTTGTCGCTGTGATGTGGTCGGCGAAGCGAAGTTTTCTGTCAAATAACACTCCCAGGTCACGGATAGATTCCACGCACTCGCTTGAAGGGTATATTCGCAGCGCCTTAGAGTTGTCCTGGCGCCCGAAGCTTATCACCTTACGTTTATTGACGTTGATCTGCATTCCATTCAGCGAGCACCACTCTTCAATATTGACTATATCCTCTTGGAGCACGGCTAAATCAAGTCCCGAAGCAATGGACCGAAAGATTTTCAGATCATCAGCGTAGAGCAGTTTTCCAGACTTGATGAGGGTGCAGAGATCGTCGATGAATAATATAAAGATAAGTGGCCCTTAGTGACTTCCTTGAGGGACACCGGTTGGTGTTTCAAATACGCTTGAGGATGTGATGTCGATTCTAACAAAAGCGGATCGTTCAGAAAGGTAAGATTGTAACCACCTGGTTACCCACGGAAGAAATCCCAATCGCTGCAGTTTCATAACCGCAATGTTGTGCGGCACCTTGTCGAATGCTTTGCCGAAATCAAAATATATCGCATCAACTTGCTGGCGCTTCTCGACGGCTGGAACAAGAAAACTTGGGTACGTCATCAAGTTCGAAGTTGTCGAGCGTTTCGTTAACAAAGCCGTGCTGACGTTCATCAATTATGTGTGAAGATGCAGCGTACATTGCATTGTAAACAAACTTTTCCAGAACTTTGGCCAAACAATTCAGAAGCGAGATCCCTCTATAGTTTTCAATATTATGAGTGTTTCCAACCATATGGATAGGAACTATAGCAGCTTCTTTCCACACACTTGAAAAAAACATTTTCCCTGATCGAGCGCTTGAAAATAATGCTTACTGGTACAGAAAGCGTTCGGGCACAATGTTTTATGAACATAGGGGGCAAACAATCCGGACCTGGCCCTTTCAACGGGTCAACGCTGGACAAAGCTGTCAAAACATCGGCATCGTTTACGTTAGGGCGGGTGAGGCTGATATTGTAGTTTGGCAATTTTTCAAGGTAGTCTTGCGATGGGTAGACAGGAGGGTTATTAAATACATCTCGAAAGTGATCTGCAAAAAGATCCACCGATTCGGCTGCGGACTGTAAACATTAGTCACGAAGATAAACATTTTCTGGAATACCCCCGGAGCGTCTTCTGCTATTTATAAACTTCCAGAATGTCGAGGGATTATTCCGCAGGTTGCATTGGACTTGGTTGAGATACTCACCGAATGCACTGTTTCGGGCTGTTTCATATTGTAGCTCAATTTGTCGAAGTATACCTTTGTTGTCTTCGGTCCTGTGTCGTAAGAATCGCTTACGTTGCTTCCGTAGTACGCTGCGCAGCCGGCCAAGCTCAGCGTTCCACCACGGGTACGTATAATCTACTTTTTAGTGGTACGTTTTTTAGGAACATTGCAGCGAAGAATTCCATATATGGCCTCGTAGAACGCAGAAACTGCCTGATCCAAATCGTTTCCATCCAGCATATCGTGCCAATTGACTGCACCAATGGCCGATGAGACTTCATCAAGGTTGCATCGAGTGAAATCAAAGTTGAGGTCGTCATTAATTGTATCAGAATCGTCGCCATCGTTAGAACACGCGTCAAATCTTAAAACGAAGGGCTTATGGTGAGGGTCTACCTTAAGTATAAATGTCGGAGGCTCGATCAGTTCGAACACGTTCGTGTCATTGACGAAGGCTAGATCGAGTCCGTTCACATTGCTAAGAGAGCAGATTTGATATAAACCATCAGAGACCAAAGTTTCTGTGATGGCCGTCTCTTGCTCCGATGTCGCATTTTCTGGAATGTAGCACTTAAGATCGTCATTGAAAGACCACCGGAGATGAGAAAGGTTGTAATCACCAACAATTAGAACATTGTCTCGCCTGCTGGCTTTGTCAACAATGCTCTGAACCGCGGAGGAGTGTACGTTATACAAGTCAGGATCACTGTTCGGCCTCAGATAAACGCAGCAAATAAATAATGACCGACATGGCAGGGAAACGCGTACGACAACCTGTTCCAAACATTCACATCCAGGCATTTTTAGCTCAGTCGCAGCAAGATTTTTCTTTATCGAAATAAGAACACCACCTCCGCGGCGTGGATGGCTGGTAGAAGAATTGGGGCGTAGATGGCTGGTAGCCAGGTTTCGATGTGAACAACAATGTCGTAATCGCAGGAAGTAAGGGCAAGCAAGAAGGTCTGAGTTTTCGTTCTCATTTCACATTCCGTTCTCGTTCTCATTCCAGAGGTCAAGTGTGTGGTATGAATGGATCGATGGGTTTAAGAGTCCTACACAAAACAATAACATGACAAAGGAATGGTTTAAACTACCAGAATAAGTATTTAAATGTACCGAAAAGCCAGTGGCCATTGAAAGTATCCCTGGACTGCTTTTGAGACACGAACATACTTGAAATTACAAGTCGTAGGATTAAGTGCCTATTTTCATCTTATTAAGCAGGGTGCTTTACTAATTAATTAATTCCTTGGCCTAAAATTAATGAAATGCCTAAAAATTTACATCAACAGCTTTGCTTGGTTGTTAAAACCCAATATAATAACACAAATGCGCTGAAAACAGTGAAATTCTCGTGTTTGAACGCAGCAAAAACTCGAAACGAGTGTCCTTATTGTTGCGCTATCATTTAACTCAATGCGTTGAACAAAGCTGGCAGACACTGCTCTAACGAACGGCTTCAAATGGGTATAGTGACAATAGAAACATGGAAAAAGTGGGCTCGTCACCCTATTTTTCGCAAATAAATATGCTTTTAGTCACATTGATCATGAAAAATGTATATTGGGGTATTCAGTACAACTCAGTATCAGTTTTAGTTACACTGTACATGTAATATGTATGTTATCAGAAGTCCTTAACCATTTGGATAAACGAGTTCGAATATTACCCCACATGAAATTCTTCTAAAATTCTTCCATTTACTTGTTTAACAGAATTCTGACAGAGAGTCCCTCATATATTATTAATCAATCCCTAGAAAAAATTGGAATCGAGAAGGTTCAATAAGTTGACCCAGAGAAACACAAAAATTGCCATTTTACAAAAAATTGAATAACTTTCGCAATTTTCATCAGATTTAAACTAACAAGTGCTTATTTTCATTGGTTATTAGCAGGCTTTGATTTCCCATAAAAATATAATTTTTGGGATTGCTTTATCTTGCTGAAAATATTGACCACACGCTCATTTTTGTTCAAAAAGCAACGAAAAATTAAGAAAAAGTTCAATAGATTCGTAATGTCCTATGGATCGGAAGTGCATTCAGTTACCTTTAATTCAACATAATAACATAAACATAATTCAATATAATTCATATCGATGCACCACAACCGAAGATATTTGGATTTTACTGAACGTACCTTTAAATTTAAAGGTACAATTCATTTTTCATTCATTCAGAACAGTTTTCGCTGTAACTCGAAAACTGTTCTACTGTAAATTTTTTGGACCTCATTTTCGGATTCAGTACACGATTTTACATTGAAAATGACCACTAGCTTATTTAGTTCATAATCAACTTATTAACTTAACAACAAATTTTCGCGTATTTTAGTAAAAGAAACTAATTTTGTAAAATAGTGCATGATACATACCCAATATTGATGAATTTTTCCGACGACAGATATCAAACGTATGCATCTGAAACGAGACAGAACAAACGAGGGAAATTAAAAACACCTTCAATTAATGGAAATAAAATTATGCATTGCATAACACCGAAGCTCAGTGCTTGGTTTAACATACAAGCTAAACGAGGGGAGGATGTACGAGAGATATATTTAGAATGACATCAGCTGCACTAACCACAGTAGCAGCAGCAGCAGCAGCGGTACAATCAGGGAAGAATACCACTTCACGGTTCGGAGTTCCTGGCAGTGCAAAGCAGTGAGATTGGAAAACGTGAAAAGAACACCGAAAAGGCATGCATAGTGTGTAGGTAATTTGCATACGACCGAACAGCTACCAGATAATTATTATGCACTTATTGTTGCTACCGTCAGTGTTTAGTATCGCTAGCACGATGATGTATCAGCGGCTGAGCGCTGCGGTAGCAGGGAGTTTAGAAGCCTGGAAACGAACTGTCATCATCACCGCCGCCGCCGCCGTCTTCATTGTCATCGTATACCCGGCAGTCAATCTCCGGTCGGGAATTCTATACCCGACCCGCCAACGATGAATACTGCTCTATTCATATAGCAAATAACTTCGAGTAGCTATTTTTTCTTCTAACAGCAAAGAAGAACATCTCCACACTATTGTATTTATATTCCACTTGTCAGTTGGGAAAAAGACACACACAAAAAGAGCAGTTGAATGAGCGATGATGAATTTATTCAAATCACATCGCCGCCGTAAGCCCATCCGCCACGATGAAGCGTCCGGGTTTGCCATGGTTTGATTTCGGCTGTGGTTGCGGGGGAGGTGGGGGGGGGGGGGTTGGCTAGGTACCAAGTATTGATCATCGTTCTTTCACAAACACACACAATGCGTTCAGGGAGTATACCTATCTAACAAAAATGTGACTCGGGGGATTTCCTCGGCTAACTGTGCAACAATACACGTCAAAATCGGTATTCATTCAACTGACAGTGCGTCCGATTTTTCTATCAAATATATGCAAAGAGTGTATTGTTTCGCAGGGATAACTCCTGGTCGTCGTTTAGAGTTCTGAATGAACTATATTCAGAAATCCCAGTGTTTACTCATAGAAAGGCGGAATTAAAAAATTTATCTCAAAAACTCCACGTCGGGGTTAGGTATTTTTAACACAGAATGTGTATGCAAAGTTTAAAAGAAATCGGTTAAGTAGTATTTGAATGGAAGGTAACACCGCAAATCATGTTTTTCGAGAGACGTTCTACGAAAAGCTTCGTCACTGAGTCGTTTGTCGATATTTTTGCATGGAAAAATTACAGCATGTTATTGAAATGATACACTATAATGTACAAAAGTTTTGATCAATTCGCTTCACGCAAATTCTAAAAAAAATCGTTTCAACAATGTTTTTTCACGCAGAAATTCTTAAACAAACACCTTGGGTTGCCACCCCTCCGGGTTTGACCCAGAGACTCCGGTTTTCGGGAGCGATCACCGGGCATCCGGGTTTTACATCAATTTATTCGGGTTTGGTGAAAGAAGCATAATTTAATTTTTTTTGGAATTAATTGATTCTTTACCAAATATTTAAAAAGTCTAAGTTAACTATTAATCTGGCTCAGATTTATTTTGCCCGACTAAACCTTCGTTTCAAGGTGGCGGAGGTGAGTTCACCAAATATTGCTGATTTCTTTCACAAAGCTATGAAAATGAAAAAGAAATCAAATTTACTACAAATTAAGGAAAATAATGTTTCGCTATATGCTACAATTGAAATGTTGCATCCCATTAAGTCCCGCAAAATAGCGTTAATAGTTATTTTGATGCAATTTTACCAAATCACTTCACTGTTAGTGGTGCTTATCACCAGCTGCACCAAGGTATGGCAGATTGGTTCTAATCCAACTGACTAGGCCAACATCAAACGAGTTCTTCCGTTGCTGTTGATACTGCTGCAGCGACCCTTAACTGTTGGCTAGGGAGGTGACTTTTGCCCCTTTGTTGCAACCTCTGGTGATGAATAACTTACTTTTGGATGGGGGTCGACTGTAATAGTGTTTTTGTAAACCGCAGACTGCATAGCCGAAACACATAACCTGAATAACTGACACCACATAGTGCTTCCCATGCGATGCCGCAGCCCTGCCTCCTTTGCTCTGCTTTTCCTGTTAGTTATGGAGGAGAGCAATTCTTAGATTTATCCTCCATAGCGAGAAAAGCTGATGTTTTTGTATTCTTGGCACTTATTTGGGGAAGAGAAATGCTTCACCAGATTAAACCGAAAAAACCGTTGCCAAACGTCATTTTACAGCTTTACTTTAACTTAGTAATAAAAAGTCCTCTAAAATGCCGAGCCATCGCTTTGATTCCATTATCTGTCTAGTTCCACTCAAAACCCGAGCAAATACTCATGGGTTCAAACACCACATAACCCTTGAAAAGACCTTAAACATGGTCCGTGCCAAAATTCACAACCATCAAGACACCATAAAATGGTCTCAATAACCCATAAATACACCAACATATGGTATTTTATATGGCATCTACCGGACCATGGTGATGTTTTTTTCATGGGTTGAACCCATTTCAAACACTCATGTCAAACACAATGAGCATGGGGGTATTATGGGCTTTTCGTTTGCTCGGGAATGCACCCCCCCCCCCCCAGGTCAGTGAAAATCTTCGGGTCAAAACCTTTCCAGAGGTAGCAACCCTACTAACACCCCCTCCCCCTCTACTTTATGATGAAATTGATACTTTTCATATTACTGAACTTACGGATTGCAGATATCGCTAATTTTTCTAGTTCTGTAGCATTCCTCGATCTCTCAAACAATGGACCAGTAATTTTCATTGTCATATCCAATGGCCGATGTATTTATATGTGTGTGCACAAACAATACTGATTTCTCAATAAAGCAACAATAAGAACTCTAGCTAAATTGCATTTAAACAATCTTGCAAAATCTGTGGGACTTCACACCCCTCATTCTAAAGATGTATGTGTGTGTGTGTTATTATGCCTACTGTTTGATTTTGATATTTGCTCTCCAGTTGTGAAAATGGTATCGAAGTAAGACGATTAAGGTTGGACAGAGAAAGAGTAAAATTCGCAAACGAAAAAAGCAGTTTTTTTCCACACCGTATGTCAGATCTTCATAAAAATCAATCAGCAGTACTGTAACAACATTCTACATACGCTGATTGATTTTTATGAAGATCTGACATACGGTGTGGAAAAAAAAACTGCTTTTTTCGTTTGCGAATTTTGCACATTCTCCGTCCAACCTTAACAGAGCAAAATTTTGCTCGCACATCGCGAAAATCCGAACTACTCGCACGTCATGTTGGCGTAATTGTTGGATGTGGCCAATGTAAGAAACGTTTGTCGACGGTGAGAAAGACTGAATCGAGAGGAAATCGAAAGCTGGAGGCCACAGAAATAACGAAAAAAAGGCCAGCTGATTTAAGCGGAATCCCGAATTATTCGTACACGATGTCGCACGCAGGCTAGGAGTGTCGTCTACAGCTGTGCATTGAACTAATAAACGAGTCGGACTGTCCACTTACAAGAAGATGGTGACTCCAAATTCTAAAGCTGTATCATGTGCAACATGAGATCCTCTTTTGTGATCATTCACCTTTGATACAAAACTCCTATTCCTACTACACGTGGCGTGAGCTGGGGTACGAGCAATCTAAGTGAAGCTCGAAAAACTAACCACGGTGGGATCTTTGGTTGTATTCTGACAGAGACGAGGGAAATAGAAAAGCGTCTTTTCACCATGTTAGGAGCGGCTCTAAACAGCGTTTGTCCCGGAACGTGCGGATAAAGAAGAATTGCAGTGCCTCGTCAGCACATATGGTAAGAGATTTTTCATAACATATTTTCTAAACCGAAAAAATATTCGAATGACCATGCGGTTAAAAGCTCTAATAAAAAAATCTTCAAAGGCAAAGCTGAAGAGTGCATAGGAATTTTTACCCTGTTTCCTGAAATATTTAAAAAAATCCTCGAAAACGACGGGCGAAATGAATTGAGGTTTTTTGCATATTACAAAACACTTTAGTCTTTAAAAGCAGATTTTAGTTGCATACGTTAACCCCTTCTCTACTCCCCTACGGCCCTTTAAAGTTGACAATGCAATAAAAAGATAAAATGCGCTACCATGGATTCGTGCTCGTACATACAGCAAAATTTAAAAATTCGGAAAGCGTTTTAAAACCTATTAAATTATCTACACGGAAACGAAAAACTACCTAAAATTGAGTTCCTTTGACTCAATCTCGTGGTATCGTGGGGGAAGTTAAAATTAGGTAAACCGTGTTGAAGGTAGTTTCCATTTAACCACGGCAAAAATTACAACTCATTGGTAGGTTTTTTATACTCAAATTTATGTTGAATTTACCTAATTTTGAATATACCCCAAACAACTCAAAAGGAAGACCTCGACTGAGTCGAATCTCTCGTTTTGTTTTTGACAACACTAATAAGTGCGAAAGCGACGCACAACTCAAAAGTAAGTTAAAAGAACTTATTCTGCAGGTTGTTTTATTTAACCGTGTAGTCATTGACCCATCATTTTCCAAAAATCAAATTATAAACAAAATGGCGGCATTTGAATAAAACATATGTTTTCTTCTCGAAAAATCGTCTTTTATTACATAAAAATGCAATTGAAATTTACCAAGCAAAGGTTGAAGAGTAGATAAATTAATAAGCTTTTCAACGAAATAAAGCAGATTGCATGATCGGCTCTTGAGATATCTATGGTACCAACTTTGAAGACATTGTTTCGAGGAAATCACGATGAAAGTGTTTACAATAGTTTCAACCAAAATTAATTTATTTTTCTTACTTCAGGAGGGAGGCTTAGGGTAATTTAAAAAATGTTTTCCTAATATGTTATTATTTTATTACGTGTAAAAAGAAAGAAATCGTTTTTTTAAATTAAACTCCATTGTCCACTTAACTCTGTCGCACCATATGTTGCTCAGAAGAATATTCCGCAGCACATCTGCCGGTACCCGGATCGCGAGACATGCTCGCAAATCGACTATGTTTTGATAGACGACGACATTTCAGTCATTGAAGTCAGCATATTCCGTAGACCGAATGTCGACTCTGACCATTATCTGATGATGTACAAGATTCGTGGAAGACTGCCCAGCTTCACCGGTTCCAGGAGAGAACCATGCGACTGAACATACATCGACTATCGGCTAAGGTTGTTGTCGAAGATTATGCTCGAAAGCTCAATGAACGAATCGAAGCTCTAAACAAGAGCTAGTCTGAACGCAGCGAGGTAAAAGATCAACGGAGCGATCAATACAACAGCCACGGGGCAATTGGGTAATACTCGTGGAAACCGAATAGCTGGTTCAATGCAGAGCGATGGAAGAGAAAAACAGACCAGAAGCCGAATGCTTGCAGCGGCAAAGAAAACTTCATCGGCGTAAGAAACGGGGACATGACAAAATGGTGCTAGCTAAGGCAGAGGAAAACTTTGCAGGGAATGATGTGCGGAAGTTCCAACAACACCATGAGTAGGAATAATTCTACGACGACCGGGAAGGAAATCTGTAGCCAAACATACAGGAGTGGCTGTTGGGTGAAAAAACCACGTTGAGTTGCTATTGAATGGACAAAAAGCAGAGAAGGCACAAACAGGATGAGGTTTAGAGATGATGAACAACCTGTGAGCCCACCCGCACTAGACCACGTGCGAAAGGCTATCTGATGGGTGCAAAACAGCAATACCGTTGAAAAGGGCAATATTCCGACCGACTTTTGAACTTTTGGACGAAGCTATTCACTGCGTAATTGGGATGATCTGGGTGGAAGAAGCAATGCCTGCGGATTGGTCTGAGGGCATCATAAGCCACAAACGCAAATGTAATTACTAACGTTTCTCAAAGCCACCTACAAGGTACTCTTTCATGTTCTGTCTAGCGGACTAATTGCTTTCGTTTAACTCACTATTTCGATCTGTTTTCTTCGTTAGATACCAAAAAAATGAGTTATAGACGCTAACGTCAAAACTCAAAAAATGAATGAATTGTATTATTTTAACAGTGGGTTCGCTCCCGTAATACCTCTAACTGCTCTGTTAACTGGGCAAGGGACCAGAAATTGACAGTCTCCGTTAGCTCTGTCATCCTCCGAAGTACGATTGGTAATCAACTAAAATCAGACAACAGACGATAGCAAAAACTCCGGCCTTGGTATTTAGTGGGGAAATTAAATAGATCAAATTGTGATGGGTGACACTGGTGGTTGTGCGTGATTTCGCTTTAGAAGTAGTGGTGCGATCATTATCGTCAATGCGATAATCGTGTTCTTCCTGGGACACCATCATAGAAGCATAAGGGTTTGTGCATTGAACCACAGTCCCAGGGGTTGCATCCTGCTTTTGTGGTTATTTTTTTTCATATAATTGCTTTCGATTAACTCACCGTCTCGATCTGTTTTCCCCGTTGGATATGATCAAAAATACTACGTCCGTTGGCTGAAGCATTTGTTGGCATATACCAGAGACGGTTTGGAGAAGGACGACCAACGATGGACCAAATGTTTACCCTATGACAAATTCTAGATAAGTGCTAGGAATACAACTTTCGGACTCACCATCTGTTTGTGAATTTCAAGGCGGCGTACGATTCAGTGAAATGAAACTAACTGTGAAAGGTAATGGTTGAACATGGCTTACCGACAAAATTGATTGAGCTGATTCGTATGACGCTGGATGGGTCAAAATCGAGCGTCAAATTAGCAAGAGAGACTTCCGACTCGTTTGAAGGGTTAAATGGATTGAATCAGGGCGATGCGCTTTCTAATCTATTGTTCAACATAGCGCTCGAAGGTGCGATACGAAAATCTGATGTGCCAAGGAACGGAATCATCATCACGAGAGCTAACATGATTTTTGGCTCCACGGATCCACATCCATCCACATCATTGACGTTGATATCAGAGCAGTGTAGCGAGATAGCGAGAATTTGACTGACTAAAAACTTTGACAAGGTAGAGTACGTAGTAGCTGGAAGAGAACCAGGCAGTCCGTCCGTTGTTGTTTTCGCGATGGAAATTGATGGGGTACGATGCATCTTGGAACACTAGTATCATGTGATTAAGATATTAGGCACTAGGTAAAAAAGGCATGTTGCGGCTGCGAAAAGAGCTCTCTATGGTTTATGTAATCAGATAATGTCTGGAGCCTACAAAAGCGCACAAAACTTTATATACTGATACTCCCTGTTGCTTTGTATTACTACCATGAGGCATGGGCCTTGAAGTAAGCAGACTATTGAGTGCTCGGTATGTTTGGGTAAAGAATTCTGCATACAATACTCGACCACACAGTAGAAAATGGACAATGGCGCAGGCGCATGAAGCACGAGCAGTATCAAACATACAAACATGCTAACATTAGAAGGTTGATAAAACACGACAGACTACAATGGGCTAGAAGAGGTCGTCGACTTTGGGGTAGACCCAGCCCTTTCTGTCTGTGTGCAATAGAGGAAGAGGCACTTGCGGTGGCCGTTTAAGAAGAATGGGGCCTGGCGAGGCAAGCTCAGATCTTCTCTAGGGGAAAAGTGTGTACATTTTAAAACAGATGACGAGGAACACAGTCCTTCTCATAGGTGGCGCCAAACATTACAAGAACGTGAATTTGAAGCTTATTCAAAAATTTCTCAATAAGCTCAATATATCAGAGGAATAAATCGGTGGTATAGTATTAGGCGAAATCTGTAATTATATGAATAAAATTAACAATAAGGTTAAATCGGGCCTGGACACAGTATTAGCACATAATTAAAAATTGCTGTTATTTTGATTTATATCAAGACTAATGATTCATAGCTGTTTAGTATTTAGTCGGGAATCATTTTTGCTTGAAAACAGTCTCTAGACAACGGGGGACGCTTTCAACTAGCTTACAATATCGCTCCATTAGAATTACCAGCATTCTAACTTCCAACCATGATCAACCATTCTTTGAGATCCAGAGATCGTTCAGATTCTTGGATTGCTTCTATTCGGCGTATTTTCCACGTCGTTTCATTGTATTTCTATTAGATTTAGGTCTGGGCGGTGCACAGTGGCACCTGAACATACAAAGTTGTGACAAAATTATAAAAATTGGTCTATGTGGCTAAAACTTGGGGTTTCACCTAATTTTGGGTCGCTGAATCCATTTCTGCTATCAGTTTTGACATTACATATTTTATTTTTTTCGACTACTTTTATACAAACCCATTTGAATGCGTTGATCGTTAAAGGGTTAATATAAACATTAATCATAGTAGCCAATCTCATCGGATAGCAGAAATGGTTGACAAAACTAGTAAAAATCACTAATTTTTTAGTAATATGATGTTGTTTAGGCAATTAATTTGTAAGGAGATTTATGAGCTACAGGGCGTCTCCATATGGGTATTTTCAAAAACATAGATATACCAACTTCGGCGCAAAAATGCGCAAGATGAGCTCTACATATCTTGAAACTACACTAAATTTTGTGTCAGATTCGTGATAAGTGACCCATGGGAGACCATCTCAAAAATTGGAAGACGCATAAAGATAAATTACTGATATGATATGAAACTTTTTAATTGGATTTTTTTGATGCAGAACAAACGTAAATCAGTTTTACACAAAAATCTCCCATCTATAGTTTAGCATATTCATTCTTCTTTTCAATGAACTTAATGAATGAATTACTCCAATCGGCTGTATAGCTTTTGAGATATCGCTATTTGAAACTCTAAGGTATAAAAATTCTAATGAATTGAATTGAACAGAAATCCTCGACATCACTTGCTTCAACGACATGTTAAAAATTCATTTTTCATCCGATTATAGTAAAATTTTGAAATATCTTTATTCAAACTGAGAGAAAAATGAAATAAATATTTACAAAAGAATTACAAGACATTTATTTTTGGGGTTTTGTCACTCGTCGTGCCACTGTGCGGTGGGTAGATCATAAAAGAACATTAACCATCTGATCAAAAAGCCACTGGAAATATATGTAAATGTGCTAATTCTCTGTCCATCACTGTAAGTGCATTCTAGAATTAAATATATTTCTGCACGAAACACTGTTGGTTAGTATCCCATGGAGATACTAGCGATTATTCCTGGCCCTGCATCCCGTCAAACGGTTCATTTTAGAACCATCTGTGTAGAAAATTGCTGAGCTTGGTTGAAGAACAGGTCATCTTGTTCCCGAGCAGCCGTTCATTTTATATGTACTTTTAAAGTTTGGCATTCCAGAAATCCTCAAAATGTTTTCCAACATATTTGCCTAGCAGAATCGAAAATTTTAATACAACGCAAAACTGGTTTAATAACCGATGCAAAAGATTTTCCCTTTTCGAGAACAGTACTCACACTCAAAATTATTTCCGGAAAGATAGATCCTAAAACAGGACAAATATATTGTGATTGTTTCCAAAAAACAGCTTCACATTTCATTGGGTCGCAGCTGAGAACCATTATTTTGAAATTCAATGATGGTTGGGAACATAACAGTTAAATGAATGTCACTAATTTTTAGAAAAAAGAAAACCCATCATAAAATGTAGTTGCTTTGTCACAATTTATCGAATGAAATTAACACCTTTCTTAGATGTTCATAACAAACCGCAGAAAAATAGCAACACCAAGAGGAAAAGTCTTCAACGTCGCAACAAAGATTTCACCGGGTCGATAACATTGTTTGCACGCCAGCTGTAAAATGTATATCGCTAGTGGCAATAATGTGAAGATCGGCGCGTTTTCATTCGGAATAGGCCAAACCAGCCCTAGGCTAACCAATTGGTAATGGGTATTGTTCAGAGGGAGAAGATGGCAACAGGTGTTTGTGTAACGGAGAACTTTTATTTTCGAGTGTTTTCCTCAGTTTTTGGAAAAGTAGGTCGGTCAAGTTACGCCCAGCTGGTTACGGATTTAATGCGGTAGAACAACCTCGGCGGTAGCATCTCGTTATGCGCCTATGTATGTCTTAATAATTTAGGTAATCTGATTTATAAGATAGAATTATTCACGCACTGCCGCACCATTCCGGTATTTCAAAATGATCCATCACCATCAGGCCCTCGCTGTGTGTATGCATGTACCGTAAACCGGGGGGACTTTGATCAGCGGGGTGACTTTGATCACTCGAATTTATTTTCCTAGATCGCTTATTAAACCAGAATAATCTACCGAATCATTTAAATTTTAACTGATTTTTACTCTAAACTTATAAAATACTAATTTTTATACTTTTTGAGTATATTTTTCTGTTTTTGGGTACAAAAACTACAAAAAAACCAAAATTTGACTTTACCTTATTTTTACGATGTTTCGTAAAGTGTCTATTTTTTATAAAACAAATAAATCTCAGATTTGAGCAAAAGTAATAAATTACAAGCGAGTTTTTATTTTCCTTTAGATTGGGATGTGCAAACTTTAGTTTTAAGAGTTTGTTTATTTTAAATACATTTTTTTGTAAAACTAGTTGGCAATTATTTCAAATTATTTTAAGCTAAAATTCGCAACATTTTTTTATTGTTCAATATTCCAACGTGATAGAACGGATGAAACTTTTTGTACGTCGACAAAGCGCTGAAATAAAACAATTTGAGCAGTTTTAAAGGTTTTCAGAATCTAGTTGGACACGAATTATACGAATTTTACAGTACATTGAAATACTTTGTATAATGCCAATTAACATCTATTTAACAATCAATATCTTTCCAGAATCAGTTTAAACAAACATTTCAATGAAAAACATTGACAACGATAACTTAATGTGGGTGAACATACAGGTTATCAAAGTCACCCCGGAATACGAAAACGGACCTCAACTTGAAATCATTTTTGGAAAAATATCTGTAAGCGGACAATTTTAGGTTTAGGTAACAGGTAAAAAATGTATTGAGTCTAAAAATATGTAATGATTACT
This sequence comes from Topomyia yanbarensis, assembly GCF_030247195.1. Classification (NCBI taxonomy): domain Eukaryota; kingdom Metazoa; phylum Arthropoda; class Insecta; order Diptera; family Culicidae; genus Topomyia; species Topomyia yanbarensis. Next base: position 183,062,081 of record NC_080671.1, on the reverse strand, counting down.
TCGAAAAGTGATCAATGTCACCCCGGTTTACGGTATATATAATTGAATGGAATTAATCGGGTGACCATTCCTCGATACTCAAGCTCGATGTTCTAGAACGCGTAGCTTATTGCTCCCGCTCATTCGCGTATTTATTTGTCTCGATGCCTATACCTATTATTATGCGTTACCTTGTGCTTTGCCACTGAAATGTACTTTTTACTGTTCCTGCCCGCAGGTAGTATTTAGTGCTAGAAAAAAAGTACAGCGATCTGATTCGCGAGTGAAATAAATGGTAAATGGCGCCCAACGGGTGTATGTAGGGTGTCGCGAATATTTTCATTCTATTAAGGAGAGCATCGCACTTTTCCGTTAAATACGCGTTATACAAGCTATCAAATGCGTTTGATTTGAAATTTCGTTCCTAAGAATTCGTATAGTAACACGTTTCTTTAGAATTGTGAAATACTCGAGATTGAATGAAACGAAACCCCCTTATTATTATTTACTATTTAAGACAATGCGTATATTAAGAATCGAGAATAAAAATGGACTCAATACACTATGTATAATTATTACGATGTGAGAAGATCTAGACAGTTGAAATGAGTCGACAGTTTGTCCCTACAGTTGTGTTGTTAACTGACCTTCAATGATTAAAAAAGCGGAATCATTCGTCGATGACTTATAGTTTCCCGTCGAGTATCTACTTCCGTTATCAGAGACGGTTTCAAAAAAGTTTTAAGCTTCAGCATCGGCCTTTCGCTACCAGAGAGCACAACGCTATCGCGATAATCTTTTAGAGCTTTTTTCCAAATTTAATTTAAATATTGATTATCACAGATGTGAGAAACACAGATGTGAGCCTTGATACAACGAAGAAAAATATTCGTTTTTTCTTTCACCTTTTTGCCTATAATAGAGGAACATGAGGCGAGTTGACCAGGTTTTCAGCTAAAACTGCATAAATCTCAAAAAAGGCCTTCAATCCCTCAAAAGTCATTGAGATATAATGTGCAAAGTCATTGTGCGTCTTCATGATTTTTTGCAGAAGTTTTATTTTAATTTTCGAAAAGTTACAAAAAATTTTCTGAGATCGTTTTCTTGGTCAAGTCTCCCCACTGCGGTGAGACTTGACCAAGCGAATCTTGTAAAATCATAAAAAATGATGACATAAAACATACTGTCATTATTTTTTCCATATTGTCGAGATCTTTGGGTAGCAGCAAAAAATATGAAAGGGTTGCATTTGGTAAATTTCGTTTTTAAATGCATTTCTTTTTAAGGATTAACTGTAGAGCTTGCATTGCAGGTTCACACATCACAAAATCAGTCGTACTATTGCTAACTTTGTTTACTAATACAAAAATATAAAGACTAATTTTGGAGGTGGGATTTTTTTTTATGGCGTGATTAACATTAACAGTAGATACCACAGCATAATAAATATCAGGAATTTTGTATCTTTCTTCAGCTAATTGCCACCTGCTCAAGTCTCCCCGTAAAATCTTGGTCAAGTCTCCCCAACGTTAGTTATTGCGTTCAATGTCATTCAAATTCTAGTAATAACTATTCCAATGTTCCAATTTATGTAAAATCATTTCACTGCTTCACAATTAAGATTAAGATGGTATATTAGTACATTAATAGAAATTATTAGTCGAGTAGATATGTCCATACAAAGTTTGATAAAAAATTACATCGTTTAATGCAAATTTATTAATCAGGTAATATTTTCTGTAAGGAAAGGATTTTTCATTCCAAACTTTTAAAATTACCTTAAGGGATCGAAACAAGTAGAAAAATATTTTTGAAAAAAAATTAAGAATCGAATAGAAGACACCATAGCCAAAAATAGTATTTTGCGCTTGGTCAAGTCTCCCCATGTTCCCCTATGTATGTCCAATTTCGTTGTACTGTAAATGAAACAATTGAAATACGATAGTGCAAAGTCATGTAGAATACCTTATGGATCGATAAGTCTTAGAAGTAGGATGATAACCAGTAATTGTATTACCTATATTTCTGGGGTTAGTTCACACTTTTTTCGTGTTAGTGTAAGACGTCAAAATGTTCATTAAATTCCATGAAACTTGAACAAGCCCCGTCAGTAAAGAAAATGTATCTTTTTAGTTTCCTAAAGTTAATAAATAAAACAGACCGATAATATTTTCCAAAACAGGGCCCTCTTCTTCATTTCATACATCTTATATACTTTCTAACTCTTACCATTCTTCTGATTCACTTTTTCTGTTTGTTAAGGAAATAACACACAACCCGCTCGTGAAATTGATAGTATGTTCATCATGCAAAAAAATGTTTTCACATATAGTTCATGTTTATTTTTGGCCGCTTAAAATTATTTCATACTCTCGTTGCGAATACAATTGATGAATTAGTAGTTGTACCCTTAGTTTGTTTACAATTGTTTATTTTTTCTCTAGATTACTTGACGGTTTTCCTTTTGCTTCTTTGTCTTATTTATGAATAATACTTAAATTAAGTATATTGCTAAACATTTTCTCGCTATTCGTCGCCATAATTTTCCTAAAACGTATCGTTAGATACTGGCCAGAGACTTCTAAAACCTCAAATAGCCCGCATATTTCAGCACAATCGAAGACCTATCCCTACTCTCAATCTCCTTTCTCCTGTTATACTGGAGTAGATAGTGGAGTATGCAGTAGTTAATACCGCATCTAGTAATAACAAGTGTCGGTCTTCGGTCTAAAATTTTGTTCAGAGCAAAATTGGGTTGAAATATTTTGCTATATCAGAAACGGTATATTTATCACAACCTCACGTAAAAAAAGGTCAAATATTAATTAGCGCAAAAAATCTCCTCCTGATGATTTCAAAAGCGTTGTACCATAATGTAGCAGAAATCGGCTTCCGCTCATTAACGGCAGTGATGCGAATGCTCATCACATCATTTGGGGCAGCTAAGACAACAATCTGAGAGGCTCTGAACTGATGGAGTACTTAAGTATGTAGTACAAATTTCCTTATTCTCAATGTGGGAAACCGACCAACTTTTGCGAGGTCTTGGAGGGAGGAGGTGTTAGACATTACGCTTTGCTCTGATAGAGTTTCGCATGAGCTGGGAAATTGTCAGGTTCAAAATAAAACTGACCCGTCTCTATCCGACATAAATATATGTTTTTAGATCATTTTTATGTCACCTTCAATGTGGTAACCTATCGTAATTCTAAATCTACAAACTGGGACCTCTTTTTGGAAAACTTGGCGATTAAATTTCATGGATATTTTCCAACAATTACTCAACTAGACGACTTAGATGACATTGTGGATACGACAAACTCATTCATAGTAGCATCATACGAAGAAGCTTGTCCACTTCGTACTGTTAAAATGACTAGGGGAACCCTGTGGTGGAGGGCTGAGCTTGAAAGAATGAAGAAAGTTATGAGAAGAGCTTGGAACCGGCGTCAGCGTGATGACTCCAGGGCTTTCAGGTCAGCTCGTAGAGCATATAAGAAATGTCTTAGATCTGCAGAACGGGATGGCTGGCAAAGCCTATGCACTAATGTCTCTAGTCTGAACGAGGCTAGCAGGTTAAATAAAATTCTCTCGAAATCGAAAGATTTTCAGATGAACTCCTTAAAAACCAGAGGTGGTATTTATGTGCCGGACGAAAAAGATGTTCTTAATTGTCTCTTCGACACACACTTTCCAGGTTGTATCGATCCGGAGTTGAACAATGTTCACAGATCTCATTCTGGTGATTCGGACTCGTGGGCGTTAGCACGCACATTGGTTTCCACTGAATCGGTCAAGTGGGCAGTTGACAGCTTTGATCCATACAAATCATTAAACTTAAACATGTCAGATTATGCTTTCCAGTCTTACTACCGGGTATATCCCGAAAGCATGGCGAAAAATAACTGTTAGATTTATTCCCAAAGGGGGGCGCTCAAACTATGAAGAAGCCAAGAGTTTTAGGCCTATCGGCTTAAATTCTTTTCTTCTGAAAGCTTTGGAACGGATAATCGATCATCGCATCAGAAACGTTAGTTTAATTGAATATTCACTGCACAAAATGCAACATGCATATCAGTGTGGGAAATCCACGATTACTCTGCTTCACGATGTTGTTTACAACATTGAGAAAGCCTTGTCGCTCAAGCAATCTAGCTTGGGTGTATTCCTAGATATTGAGGGTGCTTTTGACAATGTGTCCTTCCAGCCTATTCTGGAAGCGACGCGCGGTCATGGGATAACTGCATGTATTTCGGGTTGGATAAACGCAATGCTTAGTAACCGCATACTTTGCTCGTTACTCCGACAGGCTGAGATACGGAATTTGAGTATTTGCGGTTGTCCTCAGGGCGGCGTTCTGTCACCTTTGTTATGAAACTTGGTAGCCGACGGTTTGTTGAAGAAACTCAATGAACTTGGATTTCCAACCTACGGGTTTGCTGACGATTACCAAATACAAATTACTGGATTTTGCATCGGAACAATCTTTGACTTAATGCAACAGGCATTAAGTGCTGTCGAACAGTGGTGTCGACAAGTTAAATTATCAGTTAACCCAAGCAAAACTTCAATGGTTCTTTTCACGAAGAAGCGAATAACAATCGGGGTTCGTTCCTTGCAGTTCTTTGATTCTGAGCTACTGTGTGCAGATCAAATGAAATACGTTGAAGTTATATTGGATTCCAGACTGAAATGGTCTGCTCACATTGAGTTCAGAGTCAAGAAAGCGTGCATGGCCTTCGGGCAGTGCAGACGAACTTTTGGAAAGACCTGGACCTAAATACATCTGCTGGATTTACACGACAATTGTTCGTCCAATACTGTCATACGGATGCCTTGTGTGGTGGCAGAGGGGAGAGGTGATGACAGTCCAGTCAAAGCTAAACCATCTGCAAAGAATGGCGTTGACTGGTGCTTTTGACCACGACTCCGACTGCTGCTTTTGAGGCACTTCTAAATATCAAACTGCAGGTTACAGGGCTTTGGAACAGTAACCATGTTGATATTGCTACCAGTCATACACGATTGTGGTCACAAATGGTTACATGGGGTAAAGATATTCTTGCTCCCAGCGATATTACACGCACATGTAGTTTTCCTTACAGGACATTCCATGTGAAGATTCCCTCTCGAGAGGAGTGGTTGTCTGGCTATATGGAAAAACAATAACAAACACAAGTGGTCTGTTACACTGACGGTTCTCTGATGGAGAGACGTGCTGGTGCTGGTGTCTATTGTCGTGAAATGAGATTGGAACAATCTCACTCACTAGGTAGATACTGTACTGTATTCCAAGGAGAATTGTTTGCGATTATGTGCGGAGTGCGATCAGCTCTTCAACTGAGTTTGTCCGGCAAAGTTGTAAACTTCTGCTTCGATAGACAGGCTGCAATCAAGGCCCTTAGCTCAGACAAATCCTGACCCAAGCTAGTGATTGCGTGCCGAACCCAAATCGATGAACTAAACATTGTCAACACTATCTACCATGTCTAGGTTCCCGGACATTCCGATATTACTCAAATTGAATGGGCTGACGAATTGGCCAGAGCAGGTTCAACGATGTCCTTCGTTGGTGCTGAGCCCGCCCTGCCAATTTTTATAAGTTGGATAAGGGAAAAATACGGCTTCGTCCGAGCACCGTAATTATTGGAGGTATCTGCAAACGTGTCGCCAAACAAAGGCGTTTCTAGAACAACCATGCCAAGTGATTTCGAAAAATCTCCTACATTTTTTGAAGCTCCAGTGCGGCATGCCGACCAGGGCTTTAACCGGCCACTGCAAACTCAATTATCACATGGCAACTATTCCGCGCGCTAAGTCTTTGTTCATGTGATCTTCGTGAATCCGACTACGGAACCTCATATCATCTGATATGCAACCGCAGTAGCGCAATGGTGATTTCTTGGTTTCGGCCGTCCTTACATAGACGACACCATGTTTGGACAACTGAAACTCAGAGATGTAGTAAAGATTCTTATCCAATGTGGTAACGAGCTTTAGGCTTACTCGCAGACGAGTTGAACTACTTTTGAGTTTATATTACCAGCTGTTTGTTTTTGTTTTTGTGCTGTTATTTTTCCCACACTTCCAATTCTACTTCCCCACACCTCCTTCTCCTTTCTTTCCGCTCAGGAAATGATGAAAACACACGGTAAGGCACAAATCCCCGACTATATACGGGGACACTGAAACAAAGGAACACTTTGGATTTTTGTTGTTCCTGGAAATGCTAGGAACTCCTTCCCTAAGCTTAATCCTCTGAGACCAGGAACTACTTGCTTCGGTTTTGTTGCAACACTTCCAATAGGTGTCACTTTCGGAGCCCCGTCAAGGGAGACCTTCTGGCCTTTACAAAGAACTTTAGGAGAGGAAATGTTCCTCCTCTTCCTATAACTTCTAGGTACCCTAGTAGATGTTTACTCTTGTGGGTCATCAGCCTCGCCCTCGTAAGGAGGCAAGTGAGCATAGACGTTTGCTGAGGATGGTGGCGTAGCTTTCTATAACATTTCTGCGAAAGAACACTTGAAACGTCCCTCAAGGGAACGTTTTAGTTTATCCCCGCGGAGTTTGTACGTGGGACATGCCGAGATATCATGTGGACTCTCCGTACAGTAAGGACGCTTTTCGGCTTTCTCACTGCACGAATCATCTAGATGATTCTCCCCACATTTTCCACAGTGGGCCTTATTGCTACAATGGGTGGCTGTGTGACCCAATTGTTTACACTTTGTGCAATTCAAGGCCCGCGGTACAAACAGATGGACAGGTAAACGGACCTTGTGCAAGAGGATGTAGTTCGGTAAGGCAGTTCCAGCGAAGGTCACCCGATTGGAGTTTGATTGCGGGTATGTTTTCTTACCATCCTCCGCGTCTAATACTGAAAGCAAACGCTTGCACTAAAGTATTTTCACCGGCTGAAGTAAGCGATCGCTAAAACGTCCAACTACGTACTGCAGCAGATCCTTGCACGTCAGACTCTCATCGGTGACAATGCCTTCAGACTGTACCTTTACAGTTGGAATATACACGCTATAATCCCGCGTAAAATGCTCACAACAAGCAATATCGTTTGCCTGCTTTGAGTTGGCTAGCAACACCCTTATCTTGTCCGAGCGGACCTTCGAAATTTTGGTCACAGCCGAGAACCGTTCTGTCAGGTCTTTAGAAATCTGAAGAAGATTCAGCGATTTAGTATTGGACCGAAAGAAGACCACAAATGGACCAGTTGAGAGTTCTGGGTAGCATTTGGACCGGGGGCACCCTTAGAAGTTAGGCCCGATTCAACCTACATTTGACCATCCGGAGAAGGAACCATCGAAAACGTCAACGCATGGGGTCAGCGCCCGCGTAGACGGAAGAAAACAAGAAATGTATTACGAAAAATAAAAACCACTTAGCTTTAAATTGGTGTCTAACGACGAACCGATCCAGCTTATGCAGCTGGCTATTGTTTCATCCTCACACGCGAACAAAAGACAGAGGACCGAATCGAACTGGCAAGATAACCTTGAACGCGGATTAGCACTGTTCTTTGTTGTTATACACAACACGGTCTGGAAAAAAGTCACTTCTGTCTCGATCGAGGGCTCGAAAACGAAAAAAAAAAAAATTTGATTAAGAAGTTGGAAATTTTTCCCCCTATTTTGTGCAACTTTTGTTCTAGCCACAGTTAACCGCAAAGGAGGGAGTAGCAGGTACCCAAGTAACAATTGAAATTTTATAGTACGCTTCAAGTGCAATCTATGTTTTATGATTGGTTATAAAACTACTTTAAAACCTCAATTGTTACTAGGGTAGTACAAAGCAATCACCTGAGGTAGTTTACTGCAGTATCTACCGGACCATTTGCGGGGAGTGAGTGGTCCCGGCGATTAATCGCCCCGTCGCTAGGGAGCTTCCAACAAAAGAGCCTTGCTCACCTCCCTGGCTAATTGAAAAGGACCGCTGCAATAGCAGCCAAACGTACCAGCAGGGGAACACGGCCGTTGAAGTCCCGGCCGATCGGACGAAACCGTCGCCTTCCCGCCAACAGCAGCAGTTCGCCGAGCAGCGCACAGTGCATCAAGAGAAGGTGAAGAATATAAAATTCTGTAAATTTATTTAGGGGAATTATGGTTAAAACCGACACTTTATGCTTAACTCTTTTTTTGGGTTACCACAAAATCAATAAAATTATAATTTATACACAGAATTCTTCTTCGGAAAATTCTTAACAAGGCTTAATTTTGTCAGCGCTTCGAAAAATGAATTTCATTAAAAATTATTGATTGCAAAACTTGGAAAACAAAGTGGCTTCTTTTAGGCACTGCGGGTAAAATCGACACCCCATTTAATTTATTTTCTCTCCACTTTATTAAAATCTTTATCTTTACTAAAAATGTGTTATACGCGTGATTAATAAAGTGAGAGTATGTGTGATGCAAAAATGTGCTTTTTGTAGCTTCATCATGTAGTGAGGAGAAGAGAGTTCGAAAGCGTAGTATTATAAACAAGAGTATTTTATGCTATAGGATTATTTCTTGGCATTGATATTTCCAATTAATCCTTATGCACATCATTGCAGCCGTCAGTGTCATTTTATTTCGTAAGAGAAGATTTGCAAGTGTTCTACATTTTGCTAATAGGATTCATTCATTTGTGAGTGACACACACTTCTTAGTAAAATTACCTGGTTCAGACTTTCATTTTACGGGACTCTGATAATCCACGATCTACCGGGGTATACAAAAGATCATTATCATCACTGTGATAAAGTTCATCTATGAGAAACCAAGAGAACACTAGAAATTCGGTTTAATGAGCTTTTTGCAGAAATAGCAAAAGCTTCCATAGAATATGATAAGAAAAAATTCAAGATTTTTAATTTTTAGTGAGACTCATAAAAAATAAACACAATAAAAGTATTTCTGTCTATCTTTACTATTACTATAGTGTGCTAATAGTGTAATTGAAGTGTCACTAAAGATCACAGCCTTTTGTAATGAATCGCAAATAATTACAATCATGTTAACAGCGTGTCGGTTTTACCCTAACAAAAGGGTGTCGGTTTTACCCCAACAGCGAACATTTTTTCTTAAAAGCAATAAAAAATATTGAATACCTCAAACTCGTCTTCAATACACCCAGTTAATCATAAGAAAGGCCGATAATAATAGATATTGAAAAAAATGGTGATTTGAAAAGCTTTTGTTCGGTTAAAACCTTACAATCTATCAACAAAATTTTACATCCAGTAGAGTATAAATGCTACCGTCGCATGTTTTGTTTATTTTAATGACATTTGACGTACTAACGTAAATCCAATTTGTGTTCAAATGCTCTACATAATCGTGCTAATAATAAAGTATTATTATGAAATGAACAAAAATTTGATTTCTAGGGAAAGTTTGGGGTATCGGTTTTACCCACAGTGTCGGTTTTACCCATAATTCCCCTATTTGTTTTTTCCCCTTTTTATTTGTTTACATACGAAAATCCGAAACTTCTGTAGAAGCATCTAGTCCGCTTTGATAAAAAGGGTCTGTCGGGCAATCAGAACCCGCGTAGTGGGCAAACTGCTACTTATAAACTGGGGCTTGGGTGGATTGTGCAAATGTTTCAAAATAATTCATCTGAACATTCCCACTCGACAATATTTCAGTTCGAAATTCTGTTGTTGGAGCCCCCCTCCTCCTCACTACGCCCTATTCTTTAACTACCTACGGCCAAGATATTGAGCTATGTGGTAGATCTAAAATATAATGTTATTTTGGTAGGCAATATGAAATGTCATTGGTACACACACAGTGTTGGCAAAACAATTATTTTTGGCTCTTCATTCGATCTATCGAACTTTGAACAGATATAACATGTTCTAGAGGCATTCAAACTAGAGATGGTCGGGTTCGGGTTTTTGGACCCGAAACCCGGACCCGACCCGAACCCGACGGGTTTCGGGTCGGGTTCGGGTTTTGTAAATTTAAACTTCTCGGGTTCGGGTCGGGTTCCGGATTTCAAATTTCAATTTCTCGGGTTCGGGTCGGGTCCGGGTTTTTGAAATTTTAAACTTTCGGGTTCGGGTCGGGTTCGGGTTATTCGAATTTGGAATTTTCGAATTCGGGTCGGGTTCGGGTTTTTGAACAGATCACACCCGACCATTTCTTGACGCTGTTTGCGTCTACGCACAACACCCAGTCTCCTTTTGTAGTATTAACTTTATTTATTTTACTTTACTTCGTGATACGAATGGATGATACATATAACCATACTAAATTCTCCCATCTTTAAATCGCTTGAATTCTTTATATTTTCTGATGATCAACTATTATATTTTTTATTCGCGTATGAAATTTCTTCTCTTCAGATTCGCAAACTATCCGAATTATTTTTTTAAAACGAGTACTCATGAGAAAGCATTTAATAATAAGTGTTTCGCGTCTAAAATCTCTATGCGATTTACTTTTTATGATAATCATCAATAAACCAAGTCAAAGTAAATTTTTCGGAAAATATATTGGTACAAGCAAGAATAGTCTACAGGAAGTAGAGACAATCTATCAACGATGGCACTCATATGGTAATGGTATGCCAGCGCCACTATCACATCAGTGGTACATATATGAAACAAGCACTTTCTGTCAGATTATTCCCGGGCTAGGTTATTGCATGATTCGGAATTCTTCATGAAAATTCATGAATTTTCACGGTTTTAAAGAATTGATCGTAAAAATATTGTGTAAACAAATTTTTATTTTATTTATTTATTTCGTCAAGCATATGTAGACTACATAGAATGGTTTTACAATATTTACTTATATACTATACATGATTTCTACGGTTTAGTTCAGATTTGATTTGTTTTCTAGACATGGAAAGGTCAATTATTACACAATTTTCATTATAATGACGCATCATTCTATTGATGGGGCTATTTTTAGCATAGTTTGTCCTAAAAGATTGTTCTTGGAATAAATTACGAGTTCTTAGTTGTCGTGTATTGTGTGCTCTGTTCAAGCCATGAGCGGATTTGTAGAAGTTTGGAGTCGTTCCGAGAACTCCATTGGAGATCTCTACTGGCGCGCATACTGTACTAGCTAATTATGTGACATCAAGAACGCGACAGAGAATCTTGATTGACACCCTTCGACACAAGTTTAAGTTTGACCGTACCAACCAGTAACGCGGGTGACGTCGGGTAAACTATCGAATACGACTTGCCAAATACATGTAATAAATGATACAAAACTACTCTTGCAGGAATGGTTTTCGATAAAAAAAACTAGAAATTTTGGTTAAGTACGACGGGCAAGGTTGTTTGAATCTTTCATCATTATGCCTCTTGTTTCCCCATGCGTTAGCCGTTAGCCGATTTATCCTACTTTCTGATTAAGATATCCACGATTTATAAGTTTCTCAGAACATTATAAATGCGACGTTTAATAATACTAAATATAAATGCCAATTTCTCTCGCCAGTAATTCGTTTTGTCATAGGTAGATATATATGGTGCTACTTCAGGTTCGAGTGATTCTATAACTATTTTGGATGAGCTTTGGATGATACTTTTGGATGATCCTTGGATCCAGCTCGGATGCCTAAATTTAAAAATCTTCGGGATCTTTGGTTGAATATCCGTATTAACAAGTCCAGTTCAGATAGGGTTTTTCGAATTATAAATTTTCTGGTTCGGGTCGGGTTTTAAAATTTTGAAAATATCGGGTTCGGGTCGGGCTCGGGTTTTACAAAATTGTTATTTTCGGGTTCGGGTTTGGTTCGGGTTTTTCTATTTTAAAATGTTCAGGTTCGGGCCGGGTTCGGGTTTTTCAAATGTTAATATTTCGGGTTTGGGTCGGGTTCAGGTTTTCCAATTTTCAAGCTTTCGGGTTCGGGTTCGAAAAAATTTAAACCCGACCATCTCTAATTCAAACACCATACATTCTTCGGCAAAATTTTTCAGCATATCCTGGAGTACACTTCTATTTTAATGTTGGTATACTGCAGGAAGAATTGTAGTCTGCAGAATTGGATGCAAGAAAGTAGGTTTTCCCATACTAGTTTCCATACAAATTTCTGACGCAATACGCTACGCTGGGTCAAAACCAATCGATCCAAAATTTCGCACAGTTATTTGGATCCCCAAATGAAACCAAAAAAATGCCCAACCCTAGTCTACACCTTTTGAAAAATTGCATGGAATCCCTCAATTATCACTCAAATCTCTCAACTACGTTATAGATGATGCCATCATTTGGTCAACTGAGACCGAGCCCACTTGGTGCATCAAATCTTACTGAAGACGACTTCGTCGGAGTTTGCTTCAGTTAGTACCAGCAAAGCTGAAGTAACGAATCGTGTTTGCATAAAACGTAAGCATTGATTGCCTAGCGCCGATGCATGGCATAGCTTAATTATTGATCTTTTATTTAACCTGTTCCACTAGCTATATAAAATAGTTGGCCTGCTTTCAGCAACTTTCCGCACGCAATAGCTCAGAGTAACATACCCTGTCATAATTCACCTAGTGGTGTCGCACTGACTGACTGTATTGTAGGTGAATTTGGTTAACCTTCACAGAAAATGAATATAATTATCGTAAACATGATGCTGATGATTTTTCTACAAATGATTGAGGTATCATTGATTTAATAATCAATCTGAATGGTACATGGGACAGGATGATTTACATCTGATTGTGTGACAATTCTTCGAGGGGGAAAATTGAAATCGGTGGGGATCATGTGACGCCGCTCGTTTGCATGCACCGCGCTGAGTTAATGTGATTGTCCACCACCCGTGGAAGGTACTGTAATTTCATGACGACAACCGGCACAGCGACTATCGGCAACTGATAGCACTCTCCTATACCTACTTCCAGCCAGCCGGTGCATCGAGGGAACCGGAGACCCTCAGACTTAATTGACGACTGCTCTTCAACCAGAGCGATGAAATTATTGTCAACCGATGCAGCTGCTGCGGCGGTGCAATGGGAAGGGTGAACTGGAAGGAAGGAGATTCGAGACGCTGTCACGCGATGATGTAATTCTTGCCCACCAACTTGTGGGGAATAGATTACACCGTACCGGGTAGGTTCTGTGAACACACCACAAAACAAACTACCGCCAGATGAGCTGCTCTAGTGGCAAGCAGGAATGAAAAGGGGCATTGAGAATGATTTGCACTCATTGCGGGTCATGCTTGACGTGTGATAGTGATTTAAGAGAGGGCGCGTGACTAATTACAATATGTTGGTATATGAATCCTTCAGCGTAACAAGCTGCTTTACGACCCAAGTGAATCTGGCGCCGCTGGTTGGTACCCATAAGACTTCAACTCTACTCAAGCAACGAAACTTGATGTGAGCTAAGAAAGTTTATGGCAAGTGGCCTTAGAGCATCGCATCAACCCGTTCTTTTCTGCAAGCAATCTTTGCCTAAAATAGTGTAATAAAAATACAGGAGCGCGGAGTTAACTCTCGGCCCATCAATCATCTGTCATTGTGTTCTGTCTCCTCTTCTAGATTGAACGTTTGTAAACGTCCTGACTGAGGTTCCAGGTGGCACTTTATCAACTGCCGGTTTTATGGCAACACTTCGAGAATTGATTACCCCAAACACTTCCGTAATGCTCGAGGGCTGTCAAATAAGTAAGCCATTGATGGAAAAATGTTCCACACCAACGACGCGTCGGCTTCTGTCGGTTGATTGTTTTGCTGCTGCTGACTGAAACTCTAGCACGAGCCGAAGTACCATCCATACGGTGGCAGCGCGAAACAATGGGGTATTATTTTGCATTTGCTCAAAAAAGGGGGAAAGATCACACCATCTATGCATTCCGTAAACGATTCGATTGAAGGTTTGTGTCAAGGAATCGCCGCGGACTTGTCCAACAGCCGCTGATTAGGTGCTCACCTCTGTACCAGTTTTCAGTGCGGGGGAGTGGTTGTAGGAACCGTCATTAGGTTGCCTCTAAGCAGCGTGGTCTTTTGCGTCTAATGGGTTTTCGTTGCCCACTGAAGTCATGAACATCGGCAGACAGCACAGTTGGGTAATTTGTTTGTAGAGTCGTAGGTATTGAAGGTGGCAATTGTGAGTATACTGAAAAGGTTTGTGACATTGACATTCGACGATCAATTTTGTTTAGGCAGTACATGTGGTGTTGGGCAAATGGCGCAACAAATTGATAGTTCCGGTTAACGAAATGTATGCTATAAGAGGGGATGGATTTATGCCATGCTGCATAGCTTCTTTCCTGGGACAAGTTACTTTTCTCGAGGTTTAAACGATCTTTTCTTTTCTTGTCACGTGATTGCAATTCTTACTTTTATTAAAATGAGTGAAATCTCACCGTGCGAACACATTAACACATCATTCAACAGCACTCCCACGTACACCGTTACGAAATAACGTATTCCCAAATGTTCACACAAACAATGACTACATCTCAGCGTCGATCATATGTCAATTCTAAAACAATCGCCTAGCTGAGATCACCACCAGCTTGCACCAACGCCAACGCAGCCATTTTACATTGCGAAATTCCGCGGAATGACGGAAGTCCGGTGTGATTCAAATCTCGTGATGGTGCTACCGCATTCGGTGCGCTTGTCGGACAATATTCGTTTCTACCGCCTCTCAGACCAGTCTCTTGAACGCAACGGGAGTTCGAACCATTTTGCACCATTGTTGATAGTGCTGGTTGCCAAAACAACATCGAAAGTGAAACTTCTCAGCCAGTTTGCTTGTGCCAACAAGCAGTACCCGTGGAGTGAAAGTGGTTTCGATATGTCTGGGATACTGCAAGATTTTATAGAAACGACGGAAAATATAGTTTCAATGTGACTGAGCTGCTGTTTCCTCGATTTATCGCTCCCTTCGATCAGTTGGGGTGAGCAAATTTTGTTTTTCAGAGTGCATAAATACCCCTAGGCAAATGAACGTACCATTAGGGAACACATTACACACAGACAAATAGTTTGTACAAATTGCCTTCATTACTAATAAAATGGGTGAGCATTAAATATGACATATTACATAACTGGATAAAGTAGAAAATACTTTATCATGTCAAATTCAGAACTTTTTAGTATCTTGGAAGGTCGATTGCTTTGTATGAAGGAATCAAGGATCAGAATATATTGGCTCGATTGGCACATTTCCCATGTTATTTGGAGATTTGTGCCTGGTCTTATCGTCTCATCAGTTTTCTGATGGGAAGGTAAAGGGAGGCAAAAGAAAAACGGTGGGGAAATGGAACACAATACTATCGTAACACAAAACAATGAACATTTTCTGGATTTTTTACTTCCGAACCCTACTTATAAACCTTATAGCTCTTTACCCCATTACGTTAGAGCAATTACATATCCTTGATTTCAGCTCCCTCTACATATGTTCATCTATGTATGAAGAAACAATCTGGATACGCAATGGTATTACTGCAGAGCACTTACATATCAAATGATATGAAGGTACGTAATCGGATTCACAAAGATCACTCGAATAATGCTCAGCGCGCTGAATAGCCATTTGATAATTGAGTTTACAATGTCCAGTGAATGCTCTGACTAGAATACTTCAACTGTGCTTCAAAAATGCTATTACTCTTTGACATTTTCGGACTCACACCTGGCAGAAAAGTCTTTGTTTGAGCTCAATTTTGCAAGCTACGCTAAAGTGTGGCATGTTCGGATGTAGCCCGAGAGCGAATCTGGTCCTTTATTCAACTTATCAACAGTGATAGAATTGATTCTGAACCAAGGAAGTCAGTCGCAGCGCCTTTTTTTACAATGGAGAAGACGTTTACATACTAACCCAGTACACGTGCTATTAGTAGGTGTCCAAGCTACCACACGGGGTGTACTGGGAGCGAGTCGGGCTCGAATGGTGACGCTGCCATTATTACCGACTGGGCTCCGCCATCGTTCCCCCCAGGGACTACCTCTCGGTATTACTTCTAGGGGGATGGCTGTACTTGATGTACTCATTCACTCTCACTCACGCGTTCGTACGTCCTGTATGAGGTTTACTTGGGTGCACTCTCTATCGCACCTTGATT
Organism: Topomyia yanbarensis; assembly: GCF_030247195.1. Classification (NCBI taxonomy): domain Eukaryota; kingdom Metazoa; phylum Arthropoda; class Insecta; order Diptera; family Culicidae; genus Topomyia; species Topomyia yanbarensis. Next base: position 183,046,070 of record NC_080671.1, on the reverse strand, counting down.
CACTCTCTAACACTCCACATGAGGCTTTTGTACTCACCTTTTTCGTTCCTTGCGAGGCTGATTTGTGTGCTCACCTTTTTCATTCCTTGCTAGACTTACTTTTTTGCTCGCCTCTAACATGTGAGGCTGACTTGGATGCTCACCCTATCACCTGGTTCACTCTCGATCGTACCACTCTATTATACACCTGTCGCTCCCCCTGGCATCCCATGTGGGACATTTTTCTTAGGCCCCACTTCTGACATACCATGCGAGGCTGACTTGTGTGCTCACCTTTCTCATTCCTTGCTAGGCTTACTTTTGTGCTAGCCTTTACCAACCTGTGAGGCTGACTTTTGTGTTCACCCTTAACATACCGTGTGATACTGACTTGGATGCTCACCCTTTCCCTCCTCTTCCACGCCACGAGGCATCGATAGCTAAGTCCCAACATACTACGCTACGACCCTCCCATCTTGGCATGAGGCAGTCCACATATACACCTATACACTCGCTCTTCTGCCTTGCTTCGGGGTGGCTGGGTTCACCCCTTACGCGGTTGCCAGTCGCTGCGCCAAACCTGCCTCAGCATGGACAGACCATTCACTCACTTTTTTGCGCTCGGCCTTTTTCGCTCCAACTAACCAATCACTAGTTAGCCGTGCCCGTCGTCTGTTGCTCGGTTCGCCAAATTACCTGAAGCCTACAGGCAATCTGGATGGTAGCAGCCAAGACTGCGTTCCACTTCTCCCAGGCCCGTAGCCAGGATTTTGTTTCGGGAGGGGCTTAAAAAAAATTGCATAAAGCTTTTAATTCTGACAATTTGATATAGTCACTAGAAACTAAATTAAATTTTGAAAAGTTCATAATGAAATCAATTCCAAATCAAAGACAATCCTAAAAATATGTTCATTGTCACAAGAAAGGTTATAGTACTTACTCTCGTTACAACAAAGTATATTCTAGAGTTCACAGTATTTATGCGCTAACCGAATATGACAATGCTTGACGGTGCTGGAAAACACTAGGTGTTCCAAGCTACACCTTTAAAAGGCGTAGAAGATGCTAAACCGAAATGAGTAGAAAAATATCCATAAAATGTTCGAACGAAGAGAATGTCGAAATTCGTACAAAATCTTCTGATTTAACAAGCGATTTGTAGATGCGCAGAGACGGTTCAACTTCTATTTTCTTTGTCTGGTGTTCTGCGAGTATTACCAGTTCCAAGGCATCATGCTAACACAATTTTTTGATATATTCTATTTAAATGAAACTATTTTCAAGACTAGCCTTGGTCGGGTAGATTAGAACCCCAGTTAGGAAGGATTTTTGGTAATCAATAGGATCAAAATATAAATTTAAATGATTAAATCAACTGAAGGAAACTGCCCACAATTTAATTGATTAAAGAAAATTGTCTACAAATCGAATGAAAACACTGATTACTAATATCTTCTAATTTTCCTTCAAATCGCCAGTCGCCGTGCATGTGTCGTTCACCGTGCAGTTTCAAAATCACGAAATTTAAAGAACTAGCTCCCTAAATCCATCGGAGAGATCCAGATCCCAAATCCTTTCGTTTCATCGTTTTATTGAAACATTCCAACTAAAGTTGAATCAAAATTTTAAATACACCGTAAGTTGATCATATAACGTGCACTGGTGCCAAACAAATGTCCTCAACTACTTATTCTCGTTTTGTTGGTAATAGTTTTATATTATTTCTAAATTGTGACGTATTTAGATAGGTATTTTTACGGTGACTATGAGGGCGGTTTTCATTTTGATAAAAAAAAAAACAGGATTTGAAGTCACGTCAAATCCACCTAAACGCACGGTAACTGGGGACTTGACGGTACGTGAAATTTGTTAAATGTATTACCAAAAGAACTAGAAGGTCTACCTTCTGATGTCGCAAAAAGCAGAAGCAAAAAAAATTGCTACGCTATAGCAGGCTACAGGCACCAGTGAATCAAGCTAGCTATTGTTCTATATCAGTGCACATACAAATTGTATCGTTGCCCCCGGCTGCGGAGTAAAATGAGTTTGCCAAATGAAGCAAAAGTGCCTGTGCTACGGGATAACACGAACAGTTAAGGAAGTGGAACAATTAGTTAAAGTGAAAATGGAGCTTAATCTCGCTGAAGTTACCTACATTCAGCTACATCACGTAAAAACTGTGTTTTGATCACGTTTAGAAGCTTGGCACAGGCCGAAAACTTTATTGCAAAGAACAACATGCAACACGAGGTCGAATTTAATAACACCAGAATCAAGATCCCCGTGCATATGGAAAACGACATGGTGGACGTGCGTATCCATGATTTGGCCCCGCGCACGAAGGAAGATTTCATCAAACAAATCATGTCGCAATATGGAGAAGTAGAATCTATTACGAATGACACCTGGAGAAATTTTTTCTCCGGCATTCCCAATGGCGTTCGTATTGTGAGAATGCGAGTGACTAAACCAATACCTTCTTACATGACTATCGAATGCAAATCACCGAAGGATGGCGTGACCTATAAGCAAACAACGCTAATTACATATCCCGGGCAGACCCCAACATGCCAATTCTGTAACTATACAGCCTACTACGGAAAAACATGCGCCGAAGCAACTAGTCAAAACTCATCTACTACAGCCAACTCTAACAAGCAGCCACCGATACCTTCAGATAAACCTAAAACAACGATCCAATTACCCAATAATGCAGGTACAACGACCACGACAACCGCTCCCAAACCAACAACTAGCATCGCCAATAAAGAAGCAAATACCGATGAAGACGGATATACAACAGCGACCCATAAGAACAAGAAACAAATAAGAACCTCTGATCGTGAACAGGAAGAAAGCAGTACCGATGACGACATGGACGGGAACGATAACGCGAAAGAAGGCAGACTGAATGACCACCAAGCGGCCTCACCGCCAAGGAAAAAGATCTCAACACGCAGCAGCAAACTGCGTCAACAAGATCTGGCAGACCGACATTCTTAGAATTTTTTTATTTTTACTTATTGTAAAAAAAATTAAAAGACCCACGGATCAGTTGTGCTAACGCATTGAGCCGTTTCAAATAAAATTTTAGATTGAAAAAAAAAGAAATATTATAAATATGAACAAGCTCAATAATTTCAGCATCTCTTTATTCCGACATATGGACGGGTATACATCGCACTTACTTCACCTCTGTCGAAGAGTAACGTAGGTGTAAGGCCAACTTTCTTTGATGATTTCTGTTGTTCTGTAGTTGAGTGCCCAGAAAATATAGAACAGCTGCTCTTGGGTCGATTTCAATTTATTTATTATTTTTTCTCTCTTTTTCTTCGTGATCTCTGCTCATCTCTCTCATTTTATTCCATAACGAACACAAATAAAACGAAAACATGAAATCGAAACATTAATCCCAATTTATTGACTGTAGACTCAACTAGTTACAACATTTTAGTCGCTCTCCGTGATAGGCTACTGATGTTTGTTCACTGTATCGTCACGTCGTTTTTAGACTTACATGGACATTAATTGGAAACCATCGAAAGAGACAGAAATGCTGCTGCTTACAACATTAAGTTTATTATGATTGATTGACTAATATGTGGTTTAGCATCTATTGACATCCGTTGAAAAGTAAGGATAAAATCACAACAGATAGTCCTACCGCTACTATGTACGTTTCTGTATGTGAACAACATTAGTAATATACGACGGTATACACCGTCGTACCGCTGTTTTACCACTTTTTGGCTTGTTTATTTTTTGGCATTTTTCTTGCTTATTGTTCGATTGTTTAAAATATCACTACTTTGCGGACTAATAATGTTTAAATACGGACCGCATTCTCCGCATAAAATGAAATTGAGTGTCAACAGAAATACTATTGCATTAAAATGACGCGAAAACAAAAACTGTCTTCTCGACTATATTGTCATCAACTAACGGAAATGTTTTTGTCTAGCACGCTTGAGTGAGATGCCTGATGTTTCTACTAAGCGTACAGTGCACTAACCTATTACAGAAATTCAATCTGCTTATGCTTTAACTAACTTTATTCTGGCTAATATATAACATAATATCTGAGTTTTGTTAGACACAACCACTAGCGATAAAGTTCTCATTTTGGGACAGTTTTTGAGCTCACTTTTCTATAAAACTTCTGCAATTTTATTATATATTTCGTTTATTTTATTCGGTTCAATGCATTAGCTAAATGAAGCCTTGTGTCTTCAATATATTTCCATGATGTGAACAATGAAAGTGATAAAACGTAAATGGTTGTCCTACAGATCTCGTGCGAACAACTAGCGATTGCATGTGGAGAACTATTTACTAGGCTGGGAAATATTTTTCCTAACCAACAGTGTCGCGGTGGTGTTAATTTCTATCTCGTACACTTCCTTATCATCATAGTGGTTACTGCCATGTCCATGTTCGCGAATTTCTGACGGGTCACGAGTGTCGACTTCCTCAATGATGGTGCCGACCGTTGATTTTGAGATACTAGACGCAGTTTTTGCCGTCAATATTATCCGAACAGCAGCCAAAATTTGGCAAATGTTTGTTTTTCAGGAAATGGTTTTGGAGACTATGTATATGCAAAGATATAATGTGTAAAATAATACTATCGCATTCAGTTTTTACGTACAGGGTCAGGTTGGAGGAAATATGTCTGTTCACCTAGATTTTCACCACAAAAACACCATTTAATATACTTCCTAGATGTGTCCTTTATAATGAATACCATTTTTTCCAAATGTGACAGGAATCTTTTAATAGCCACGGTGCAAGTAAGTGGTATCAGATCTTGTAGCCGAGCATTGATTTTCTCATCGTCCATATATATGAAGATCAACCACATGTTACAAGTTGTTATGCAAAATGACTGGTTTCGCCTGGGCTAATTTGTTAAATGGCATCAGCACTGAACGCCTGACATGGTTAAACTCGTTAAAGGCGATGTTCGTAAGCATAACCTCCATAATCACCTTCAGCAAATATTTCACATCATTAATGTTGCTCCAGCCAAATACGGAGGCTACTGACTTCAGGTCTTTTCGCATAAGATCGATCTTATGCGAAAAGACCTGAAGTCAATAGCCTCCGTATTTGGCTGGAGCACTACTTCTTGCTTCTGCGACTCAATCATTCGACAGATCCCCACAGCAAGAATTAAAGTAACAGTTTCGTTTGTCTTCCGACGAGTCACACAATATGAAGGGAACTGTTTTATCACACTCAGCATACTGAGTAGATATCCTGACCGCTGTCTTCGGTGGTTCGAAATAGCAATCTTCCTCACAATTCTCGCATTAATTTGTTGAAACCAAACAAGATACAATTTTTTTAAGAGTCACCGAAAAACATGTTGTTTCTTAAATTTATTTTTGAAAATTTTCGGGGGGGGGCTTTAGCCCCCTAGCCCCCCCTCTGGCTACGTGCCTGACTTCTCCACTGATTGACACATCCGCTGAATAAGGGTATCAGCAAAGAGAATAGGGAAAGAGACGAAGAGTGAAAATCAGTCAAAACGGCAACACGCCCTTTATGATGATTTCAACACTAGAATTTTGGCAACCGCTTCTATAGGCAGCACTTTAAATGACTCCTATTATATTTTGAAAACAAACCGTATGTCGATCGATGGATTTGTTTATCAAACGATGTGCATTTCGAAACAAAGAGATGAAATAATTCTAAAGCTTATTTTTACTCATACATATACTCTAGAATGCACCTTACAATCACGATTGAACTAAATTCTGACGAAAATTCAAATTTCTTTTTTGATAGAAGTACAATACTTATCTCCTCCAACTCAGGTATGAGTAATGTTTATTTACATTGCACGATTGGTCTGCTCAATAAGGTATTTTTGGCTTCACACTATTCGTCTCTTTCCCTATTCTCTTTGGGTATCAGGGGTTGTGTCCCAGCTACAGTCGTCAAGCATTGCTCTTCTTTCGACGTCGAACCGAGAACATACGAACAGTAGGGGAGACTGAGGAGACCTGATCCCCTTTTTTATTTTTCAGTCCAACTCCGTGGAATGATAAAAAACCTTAACGTTAAAACCTCTATAATCGAAATAAAAATGGACCTTAATAACAAATCAAAGAAGCTGAAATAATAAAATTATTATTTTAATAATGTGGTACCCTTCTTAATAGGGAAAAAACGGGTACATTACCCCATTCAATTTTATAAATGGATTGTAGTATTGATTAAATTGTTATGATTAGATATTGTTATTTTTGTTACTACATATTACGCATCTCTCACCTGATTTTTTTACGAATTCCCCAAATCTCCGTGCAATTATTTGAAAGCTGTCTTTATTATGGTTGAGGAACGTCAAATGTGGGATGAATGGTTGCTACGTATACTGTAGTAAACAATTACAGTTATGTTTCTTTACGATGAAGCGTTCATTTTTGACATTTTTTTATGACAACAATGACTTCAATTGTTCTGGTGTGAATTTGGTTATTTTCAGTGGTGTGTATGAAGTATGGCGAAGAGGATCAAATCTCCACGAATTTGAAGGGATCAAGTGAACCCATAGCATCTATTTCAGTAAACTTTAGTAAAAATATAGTTGAACAAAAGAGTCAGCTCAATCATAACGTATTCATATAATTGACATTCTCCTGTAATTCTGTATGCAAAAGTAGAGTATGTAATGGGTGATTTTATCAATTTCATAAAAGTTTGAAAATTTGAAAAATAAATCTTCTTCAGTTCTTCTGAGACTTTTTTTTTAAATCGGTAAAAATTCGGTTACACAAAAGTACAATTTCTTTTTTCTGTGTTAATGAAATTTATGTTTAGATAAAACTACGCAACTTTATAGTATATTCGATTAATGTATTCTGATCCGCCTTTGAGTTACAATGATGGGATCAAGTCTCCCCGGGGATCAAGTCTCCTCAGTCTCCCCTATGTGTTCGGCAGTTTCGTCTACACCTGGGCAGTCCGGGCAGGCTGGGACCTCCGCGTGCCCGAACCTGTGGAGGTACTGTCGGAAACAGACATGGCCTAACAGAAATTGTGTCAGATGGAAGTGAACTTCCCCATGGGGTCTTCCCACCCAGCTCGATATGTTAAGTATCAGCCGGTGGGTCCACCTACCTTTCGAGGAGTTATCCCACTCACGCTGGCATCTGGCGACCGAGGTCACCCTGGTGCGCTCGCGGGCTTCACTATTTCCACGTAGCTCGAAGCACTCCTCATCTTCCCGAATAACCAGCCCGACTGGCATCATACTCGCTATCACGCAGGATGCATGGTGTGATACCGTGCGGTAGGTAGATATCACTCTGAGGCACATCACGCGGTAGGTGCTCTCCAGTTTCTGTAGGTAACTGGTTACCCTCAGTGCTCTTGACCATGACGGGCCGCAGTACCTGAGGATAGATACTGCAACGCCTGCCAGTAACCTACGTCTACTGGCGCACACCTTTGAGCTGTTGGACATCATCCTCGATAGTGCCGCAACAGCAGTCGACGCTCTCTTGCATGTATAGTCGACGTGGCTGCCGAAGGTCAGCTTGGCATCTATAATGACTCCGAGAGACTTCAGACTCCGCTGTGAAGTGATCGCGACTTCTCCCACATGGATAACTGTATGTTGTGCCGACTTGCGGTTGTTGACGATAACTACCTCCGTCTTATGATGAGCGAGCTCCAGGCCTCTCGCGCTCATCCATTCCTCCACCGTGTTGATCGCGTGTTCTGCGGTTAGTTCTACCTCAGGGATTCAGTCGCAGCGCCTGATCTAGCCAATTCGTCTGCCCATTCATTTCCAGTAATACCCATAAAGGGTACATAGCATCTTAAATGCTAAGTTCTTTGATTTGAGTTGATGTAGGTGTTGTCGTGAATGCAACAGTCGTCGCCATCAAGACCATCCTTTGAATGTAGTTTTACTTTGATTGGATTGTCGTGACTTCACCCTTCTGCTACTATACATGGAACCCACATGTCAATATTGGTTTTATAATTGTTGCGTATATCCACTGAATTTGCAAGCTCTCTTCTGAATCGCATCAAATTATAATGTGTACAAATACCGGTGATCATTATACGATAATCCTCGGCGAAACCATCCGCCAGGCTCCATAGAAGTGGTGACAGCACTACACCTTGAAGACATCCGCAGACAGTTTCCTTATCGCTACTCGTCTTAACGATGAGCACAGATGTCGTTTGTTAAGCATTGCGTGTATGCAGTTCGTGATATATAAAGCTACTCCATGACCTCGTGCTGTTTCCAAAATTGATTGGAATCTTTCCATCGTTGGCACCTTCAATATCAAGAAAAACTCCTAAACTTGATTGCTTTTTCGAAAAAGCTTTTTCAATGTTGTAGACAGCATTGTGAAACAGGGTGGTAGTAGACATCCACCGCTGATATCCATGTTGCATTGCAAGTAGCGGGCGCTTGCCCAAACTGACATCCGGAATATAGTGGTCGATTGAACATTTCACTGATTTGAGAGAGGAGGTGTTCGCGCCAGCTCCGGAAAATGCCAGCACATTCCATTACCACCGTGAAACACCTCGAACCAATATCAGAAACCACCAGAAGCATCGCGTATCACCATCAGCCAATAGCACAACACCGTAGCAGCATCACGCGCATTATTTATCTCGCTCGCGCACGCTTCCATTCAAGCGCCATGCACCGTTCACAGCAATGATACATGCTGGAATATTCCAGAGTGTGTGTTTTCAATATATATAAACGACACCGCTTGTTTGTGAGTCAGTTATGTATACGATTTGCGCGAATAAATATCGTAGCGAGTAATTTTTTTTTCTAATAGCATCCAGTGCCTCTAGTTAACCGCGTGTTTGTTGTCTTGACATTAGTCTGTCTGTTATCAAGTTGGCTGAACGTACGTTGTGGAACCAATCCGCACTGTTTAGGGAAATAAAAGTGCAAGTTCAATTCCACAATCCGGTGCGTCAGTCCCCGTGGAGTTCCCTCTGAAGACGGGCTAGCGCTTCAACAGGAGGTCAGACTGATCGGTCTAAAGACTTTTGCCTTCTTGTAAAGAGAGCAGCCATCTTGCTGAATGGATTTTACAATTATTTCCCGCATACTAATGGAATGTATTCTCTTGCAAGATTACAAGTAAGGACTTTTTTCAAAATATGCTTGAAGTGTTCATATCCTCTTTGAAGTAGAATTGGAATGATTCCAGGTTCTCCCGGAGATTTTTACGGTGTAAAATTTTCAATAGCCTATTTGACCATCATTGTCACAATTCTACGAGCTTATGTCCATGCATCAGAGCTACCTAAAAAGAACTCAGGGGCAGTCGTCGGTGATGGTTCCGTACTGCCTGGAGAGTGTACGTCAAAAAGATTGTTGAGTACTACATCTTCGTCAGATGAGTATTCACCAGCAGTTTTAATCGAACTGACATGAAAGTCTGCCGATTTTCAAGCCTCGTTGAGACTTGAGATACTTGTACAGAGGCTTTTCCGACTACTTCGTTCAGATGAAGGGCGTTTCTGTATGCTATGCGAGCCAACTTAAATGCTTCCGACCCGTCCCTGCGTCTGTAATTCTAAACTATTCTACACAACTTTCTGAGTCTTACAAGTTCGGTATTTCACTAAAGGATTCCTCTAGAAGCACACATAAGCCTCTTGTGATTCTCCTACTATAGGTAAGTTTGTTTTATCCATAACCTCATCCAAGTCACTGGAGATTCAATCGATGGGAAATACCCATGAAACCTAGTAGTCAGCCCTCTTCCTAGAGTTCGAAGATTTGGGATTTTTTGAAGATGCAGTGCAATGGAGGAAAGATTACTCCTCTTCCGGGACTTCCCAGATTAACGAAAAATGTTCCCTGTAAACACGTTGCAAATGTGCATAGGAACTTTCAGACTGGACAAGTGGACTGGAATTCTTCATTATTTCTGCATAAGAACGCTCTAAGCGTTCCTTAATGGAGCGATAGTTTACCCCGACTAGTGACTAGTCATACCGACACTTCTTGAGAAAATACACTTTTCATCCTATTTGCGCAATAATAACCCTCATGCTTTCCTCCGCATTTGCCACCCCATTTCTTATTCCCGCAATCGGTAGCTGTGTATCACAGCTGTTTGAAATTGTCTCAATTCATGACCCGCGGTACAAACAGGCGAACGGGCAAACGAACCTTATCCAGGAGGACATAATTAGAAAGAGAAGACTTGGCAAAGGCCACTCGAAGCGAGTTTGCTAAAGAATAAGTTGTAGTCTTTTTCTCCGAAGCTTTCACTGAATACAATTACTTTCATTCCAAAATCTTCACATGTGCACTTCAAACTCGGTTTAGAGATCACGCCATCAATTTGTACTGCGTTAGCAGGAAAGTAGTCAAAAAACATCCTACATAAAACGCTTGCAGCAAGCAATCATGTTTGAATGGTCGCGGTGACTCACAATAACCCGTACTTTATTTCCTCGCACCCGTGTTCTTTGGGTCACAGCCGAATACTGCGCAATCACGTTCTAAGATATTTTTGCAAATAACTACTTTTATTTTTTACCGGAATTACACCACCAGACTGGTGAAGATATTCTTTAAGTCTGGGTTAATTCATATTGTCAAGGGTATCAGGTATTTATTTTGGATCATCCGGAATATCCATTTGCATATTGAGGGGTTTATCGCTCTAGGCCATTTAAAACACGCGGATAGCACTTTATGAGAACGAGAATATGCAAGAAACAGTGAACAGTAGAAAACCGAAAACTAGTACTCAGATTCATTTACTACTTGATCGATTCCGCCGCACCAGCGAGAACAATATAACGCCATCCAATGAGCGATCCTCCCCACCGCCCTTCCTCAAACGTACTAACATAGAGACAACTCTGGATTAACGTAAACTCAGCAAATGAAACAAAAAATCTAGTTCGATTTAATTATAGATATCATTACTCGCTACAGACAGCTGGTGGCCGAAGAATGACTTGACCACAAATGAAGAAAGGGAAAAAACACAAAAGGAACACTTGTTCCCTAGCTTGAGAGTAAAACGGGGCGAGGCAGCTATTGCTAACAACTATTTACAGTGGGAATATTTTTGCTAATTACTTTTATTTAATAGGGTTACCAACCTAATTTGGCTCCCTAGCCATTTTGGACCCTGTTAATGTATCTGCCTCCTGCACTGCCAAGATTCTGTGCATTTGTTTGATTTGATGCAACAATTACATTCATTGGGTTGTCTATTAAGTTTCAATATCATTAGTTCATCTCTAAGTGTTCAAAATTAAACAGAATACACAGTTTAAAAAAATATCACCGAAAACGTTTCATATTTCAACGATAGTCAAGAGGGAGCGGTGGACATTTTCAAATTGGATTTATAAATATACTAATATTTTTACATTTCTTACAAAAGAAATGTATAAGATTCGCTCAAACTTTGAAAACTTTTTCCAAGACCCGGAGGGCCGAGTCTCATATACCAATCGACTCAGCTCGACTTCGTTAAAAGTTTAATAACTTCTTTCAATAAAGCCGGATCGACAAAGCTGTAGACAATTAAATTATCTTTCTTATTTTCACTTACAGTGATATTACGATGCATACCCGATCAGAATGAAGTAATAAGATTATAACAGAACACAATTTCTGTAACATATTGTGTTATAAATTTGGTCTCGTTAGTAGTTAAAATAACAGAAATTTATAACAAGTAACAATGCGAGATATAGTTTTGAAATATTTCTGTTATGTGTTTCTGATCGGGTACAGTGCCACTTAGCAGTGAAAATGCGAGCTTTGATCTGCTTATAGGAGACATTGGGGGTCGATGGGTCAATTAGGAGGTATTGGAGGCTGCGGCGGTGATCACGAAACTGTTGGGAACATGTGATGGCATCATCACAGTTCCTCGATGGCGAAGTGGTTAACGCACCCAACTATAGACTGGGAGATTGCAGGTTCGATTCCTGCTTGAGGACATATCTTTTCGCAGTGTTTCCAATAAAGGTGAATTTTCACCGTTTCTTCATTCTCACCGTTCCGGTCATTCTTTCTCCATGTGTTTTACAGTGGACACGTTCATAAAAATCATTGAGAGATAGTTCTCTGCATTTAAGTAAAGCGCATATCAACTAATGTGACAGAACTGTAGTAGAATACTTTGAGTGCTGTAAATGACTTTTTATTTAAATTTTTTTCTTTTATTTTCCGTCGGACTCTGTCCGCACTGACTGTCGGGGTCTCTGCCACCCTCACCAGAGAGATGTTTCCACAACCAGATATCTGGTCATCAATACATGAAGTGGGACCAACCGCTCTACTTCCCTTGCGAAGAAAGACGTGGCATAGATTCACCTCAGAAAATCTCACCGATCTCAACTGGGATTGAACCCAGACCCATTGGGCTAAGTGGCAGTCGCGCTTACCACTCATCTATCGGCGCAAAATATGATCGAAATTTGGTCAAATAAGAATGCATGTAAATTGATTTTTTTTTTCATAAAAAGCATTTTTCCATAACCTCAATTATTATAAAATACAGAAAGATATTCAGTTAAACCTTCTGTTAAGCGTCTTTTAACTACGTAAATTCTACACAGCCACCTCGTCCACTTTGTTCGTCACAGTCAGTTTACTTCTTCACGTTCCACTTGACAAACGATTGGGCCGTGCCCTAGTGTGCAGGGAGGGTGCTTGTCCTTGTGCACCATCTGAACGTTGTTGGCGGCATGCCACTACATGTCCTTTTACCGTAGTGGCAGGATCCAAAATCCTGCCAAAACATCATAGAACGATCGTGTTGCTTCACGAAAGGTTGCAAATGCCCTTTCATGCAGATGAATTTCCTGGTTGAAAGTCCCGGTTGCAATAAAAATATCACTTTTCAATCCACAGGTACAGAAAGCCTGCCAAATCAGATATTTCTATGTGGACTTCGACAGCTTCAAATACTTGAAAACATCAGCCACTTTTCCCTTCGGTTGGCATTATGCTGGTGGCAGTTGATTTGGCTAATTTTGAAGATTTCGCTAACTCACCGTGCGAGTAGTTCGAATTCAGGCGACTCGCGAGCTCTTCTTGATGGCACAACAGTTTTATAATGGAAGAACAAATGTCAAAATTAAAAAGAGGCATCTTTGAAAACCCCTAATTAAATAAATGAAAAGAAAAAAAGCTTTGAAAAAATGGACAAATTATTTTTTTAAATGAACTATTATAGAACTAAATTAGATCGATGAAACAATAGAAAAAGGAATAAAAGGATTAAATTAGACGGAAGAGATAGACGGAAAATAGAAACCATGAACAAGTGGAAATAGAAAATAAAAACTGAAAAAAGTATAATGAGCATGAGCATGAGCATGAGCATGAGCATGATGACCGTACAATTCGTAGTTGCTATTTCGTGATTGACCAGAACAAGCAAAATTGCACAGAGAATCAACGAATGGGGCCTTGCAGTCATCGGGGTAGGAAAGGAATGTTAGTGTAGCAAACGTTGTTATGGAGACCGGGTATACTTCTGCATCTACACGTTTGCCACGGGAAGGAGTTATTGTTAGTAGGATGGAGTAAAGAGTTACACAAACCTTGATAAGTGAAGCGATCTATGCAATTCTCATAAGTGTTATCATGTATTTATTGCTCTGGACAGCCGGCTGCCGAGAATTTGATTGATTTATCGTTTGTTGAATTAATTTGGAAATGCCCGGTTTGCAAAAAAGCAACTTCAACTCCGGATCGCCAACAGTCGGGAGTGTCGCTTATGTTTAATAGAATCAGACGGTATGTGAACAATTTCAATATTCCTTGTTTTTTATTCCGGCGAAACACGATATTAAAAAAAGAATTAAATATTATGATTAGCGTCTCAATAGATTTGTCGAAATAGATGCGGTAATACCTATGTAATTGAAGACAGCCATACAAGCACTATTCATTGTAGATTAAATTTGGTATTTATATAGAAAAAAAATGACAATTATTTATTGATTTCTTTCTCCGCGAACAATTGAATAAGGTACCGAGTATTCTTCGCGCGCGTTGTTGGTTGGCTCACTGAACTAACGGCCGCTAGTGCTTAAAGACGGTACAAAAGAAGCACTACCGAAATACCTGAAACGACCAGCTTTTTATGTCGAATATATCATCGAAGACGTTAATTTTTACACTACACCCAAAACAAAAATCTCTTGCAATAATTGCAAGCGACAATCACTTGCAAATAATGTTAGCATCGCTTGCAATTTTGCAGTTAAAGCCGCTTGCAATTGTTGCAAGCATATAAAATCACATCATCTCTCGCTATACGTACATACGTTTCTGCAACACAACTGTCAAAGGATTATCACCACATTCACGTACCTATGCTGGTTGGTATAGCAACGCACGGCGAGTTTTTATTTTCCGTCTACTTTTTATTCATTCCTCACCAACATCATCAAACGCAGTTTTGTGGTTTATTCATTGCACACGAGACGGCATCAAATTGCGGATGTGACGATTCTACGAGTTTTAACGTCCTGTTCTTATATGTAAGGGCAGATCAGTACTTGTAGTTAGCGCTATGATGCGCAAGGGCCTGAGTTCAAATCTGGCTGCGTGTTTTACTTTTTTCATTAATCGTGAAATCATCCATGTGTTTATATATGATTTTTATCAACTTATTACTATCTGGTAGTATGGTTGGGTGGATAAAGAATTGCTTAGCGATCTGTTTGTGCGGGGTTCATTTTTCAATTCCAACAGTCTTTTTTTCTAACGCATATTGGTCACCAATACACATACATCGCTAAACATAGGCAAAATTCGTTTTTTCGGTTTCTTGCATTACATGCAAGGAAGCTTCTTGCAATTTTCGCACATTACCAGAACGCTTGCAATTTTCGCTCGTATTTATTGCATCAATGTAAGCGAATCTTACCGGGTACGTTTTGAGTGTAGTTACTAGAACAAGATTGAAAACAATAAGAACGAAACCTTTCTATATGAGAAAGGCAAAAATGTGCCAAAATCCAAAAAAAGTGAATTTTCGTCAATTTTTTTTCAAATTTGCGTCAAATCTCGACATTTCATGCACCTTAAAGACATTTGGCATCAAAAATACAAATTCTATTTTGAATTTTTCTTATAGTTTATATGGGAAAATTTCAATAGCAGCCGATGGGAAGGTTGCACCTTTCATTTGCGACTAAATCGGTCCAGCTATCTCTGAGAAAAATGGGCGACATTTTTTGACTCATACGCACATACACACAAACACCGGTAACGAAAGAAATTCCGTTGTCGGGAAACTCTCAATCGGAGTAGGATACGCAGTAAAGCTGGGAGCGAAATGGTTCAAGAAAGCGGGTATCGGTGTCGGGGGAAATTCCTCCGTCGGGGAACTATCGGTCGGAGAAGGATGAGTTCACCGTTGAGCACTATCCAAGTAGATCGTGATACGGCCGGGAGCTGAATGACTCACGGAAACATGAGCTAAATAGCTCAGGGAATCAGCACCTAAACGGCTCTCCACGGGGACGAGAACTAAACGGCGACGTAATAGATGGAGACAAGAAGCAAGAGAAGAGTCGAGAGTTAGATCAAAGCTGCCGTGCCACTCTATGAAGCAAGCGAGGCTCCGTGATAGAGCAGCAGAAAGAGGTGCGACGAAAGCGCAATGAACACCCCCACGAAGTAATACAATGACGTAGTGCCGTGGGGAAGAAGGGCATAAAAAGTAAGGAATGTTTTTAGTGATTAGGCACGAACGTGAGTCGTGAGTCCGACACAGTGCCAATACATTACAGGCCAGGCTTTTGAAGCTTTTTTAACCTTACTATAAAAAACAGACATACACACACATACAAACTTTTATTTCAAGATAACAAGACGTGAGCTCAAGCATTTTCTTTCTTGCACTCGTTTTGAGCACTAGTACAAACCAAAAAGGATTTACTTAAGTGAGCATAGATAAATTTTGTTGGCCGATTTAGAATTAACGATAGTTTGCAGCTAACACTACTGGAAATCCACTGTACCATTTAGAAGTACGGTAGAATGTTCTTTCAAAAACGTTTACAAATCCAATAGAATTGCCATGGCATTCGGCATTATCACACACATTGACTATTTCTCAGTTGATTTTACCATAAGAGACTGATCGATGAAAACGTGACCCCTTAAAATCACTATTTCTTATTTTTCACTTCATACATTGATTTATCGTAAATACTTTGTTTGCAACACTGACTGTTAGAACTTTGTATGGCGAATATTTTTGCTGAAGTTACTAAGTTATTATCTCGTCTATTTGAAAAGTTATGAGCGATTTTTGCTGAAAAATACACCATTTTAAAAAAATAATTATTTATTTTACAGAAATAACACTCCCGCAGTTTTTTCACCAAAAACTAGAAAAGTTCCAATCTTTCAAATGAAATTAAAGGATTGAAAATCCAATTGCAATGTTAGAAGATATATAGCTTGGAAAAACACCATTTTTGTTTTGAAAATCGCCTGTAACTATGCAAACAAAAGAGATAGAAACTTCATTGCTTCGGCAAAAATGTGTATTTACAAAAGTTCTAAAAACCTCTAGAACAAAGTATTAACGAGAAATTAACACATAAAAAGATATTAATAGAAAACCAATTTTTAACGAGCCACCCTACCTTAAATATTGCAAAAATCATATCACATGAACCATTAGAGATAACCACATAGTTTCTTCAGAAAAGTTGCTTCAATTTGATTTATTTATAACTTTGTAGAACATTATGTAGCTGAGTTTTACATATCTAAGAAGTTGATACGTTGAACATCCTAACCACAAGGACCACCCTAATTCAACTAAGATAAAAAGATGGGTGGGTAATGTCTGCGACATAACCGGAGAAATGTAGAATACATAAGGAACACGTTCTTCAAATATGTTGATACTCACTGGAATTTTCGGACAAAAGGTGATTTGGGCGAGGAATATTTCAAATTATTCTTTACAAAAATGATGGTGGTCCTGAAAAGGACCGTTTTGGTTGGCGTTGTTGGCCTTGGTAAGGGAGATGGATAACGATGAAATGAATTGTTAGCATGAGGAAGTCGCATAGTACTGGCCAATGGCAGAACAGATAATAATTGATTCCTGAAAATCAATTTTTCTTCATTCATGTAAATTATACATACTTACAAATCTAATAGAAGATTCCTGGTCATATTTCTGAATCATTGGTGCGAACATTGTGTAATTTGGTTAAGTACAATGAAAGTTACAATCTTTCCAAACTCGACCTTCTGTTCCTTCCGAAATATTGAAATGGGGTGTCTTTATTAAACCGTTAGTCGTGGTCACAATAAAAAATTTTTGTTCCGTGTGCAAGCTACTTCTTTCCACACAACGTATTATGTTGCTTGTTGAAAATTTGTTACACATCTTAAAATGAAAGTTTCAGTTTAACTCTCACTAGAACACAATTGATTGGTCCTGAAAAGAACCGTTGCTTTTATTGTAATTTACGCCCACTCCCAGCGTACACTGTGAGCCACTGTGATTTATTTTGCGAGAAAGTTACGTACTTGGCGCACTATTTTGTATCCTCAAACAAATCGACCAAGTAGGCATCGTTGGCTTTTCGGGGCATCATTACGACTGAGCTTTGTAAGCGTAGCTGGACTTTGCAGTCCTGCACAATCTCACGAACCAGACGCTGGAACGATAACCAACAGATTAGTTGCTCTGTTGCCCTTTAGTTGGGGCGAAATTCTTGCAGGGCGACAGTTCCTGATCGGTAGTTGGTTGCGATGGGTCACCAGTAGCCGGGGCACTTTTTCGGACCGTCGTCATTGCCAACTGCTTTCCTCCGGTGGACTGGCTGCTTGCTAGTACTTGAACGAATACGAATGATAAGAAAAACCGACCGACAGATATTTATATAATTGCGCTAATATGTACTACTATCGCTTTCTCGCTCGTTCTCGTGCCGTGCATGAGCCTTTCCTTTTCGTCCAGCTTCTAATGGCCTAACCGAAGGAATATGCCGTCTTTCCCCCACCAACTGCTCTCGTCAAGCAACCCAATACGAATAATCATGGGAACAAACATGTAGTGGACCTATATATAAACTTTTCATTATTTTATTGTTCGGTTGGTCCACCATATCGACGGCTCTGTGCGGGATGGGCTGAAAATTTCCACTTTTCCGAGTCGTTTTCGAAAGATTTTTCAAAACACAATTTTTTGTTATTAGTGCATGTTATACATACTTCGAATCAGTGATGGTGATTGATGAAAATATTGTTGATCTAAAATGATGCATATCAACGTTGAATGTTGTATACTGAACCAATTGTCCTTGCTTATCAGGCCATTCTATTTGTAGTAGGCGATCAAATCCAAATACATAACGCGCCAAATAGAACTTTTCATTCGTCAATAAATGCTGTACTACGTGTTGTCAGAGGCAACTCAGCATTGAGTGAAGATCGGCCAATATGGATATTTTCTCATCGCAATCGATAACTTTCGATGCTTGATGAATGAATCAAATAGCATTCGTTGCATGTTTTTGGGCATGAAAAGGAGGATGTTTTGGCATCAATAGTACTATCCGAGGCTCTAGTACCATAAAAGCCCGTAACTATAGGTTTCAAATGCCCTTCTTATGCATTAAAGCGCCAAAACTGTCTCAATCACTTCGATTGAATTCGAAAAATATTATGAATCTCGTGTCTCACTTCTGAATGGATAAGAATCGAACATAGTGAAGCATACTCAGATTGAAAAATGATCACGCGGAATGAATGAATGGAGGGAATGCAAACAAGCGAACTTGGTTACGCATTTCATCAATGCTGATTTGTTTGCAACTTGAAAATAGGTTACCATGGAAGGTTTTCGTCTGTATACATATTCGTGCATCGAAACCATGGATTACTATCAGTTTTGATTTGGTGATGAGTGTTAATTTTGATGAAAATTGGCTTCACTGCTTCGAATTTTAATACAGCATAGAGGAACATATTTTGAACTAATTGGCCTAAAAATCAAATCATTCTGTTAAGTATGATAAAAGTTATTAACGTTCAAAATCTGACGCGGCGCCGCAGCGGATATTTTGAAACGGGACCCCTATTTTGAAAGCTTAAATGTATTCTACATTAAAAAAATCGGCAAGAAAGTTCTAAGAAAGTTTGCCGTAGATACTATATATCCAAAACCAACGGTTTAGGCGCAAACAGTTTTGTCTTCCTAAATACAGCTTTGGGACCATAGTGCAATGTGCACTATGCTATATTCCCTGTCCCTGTCACTAAGTTAGTGTCGAATTCTGATGAGACAAAGTCGAAACGCAAATTGTAATTTAGTTATAGGTGTAACGAACGCGATTCATTTAATCTAATTCCACTTAAATTTCATTCGTCCCACCTACAGACGTACGCGATAGCCTACATATTTAATTTCAAATATAATCCTATGGAGATAAGATTACTTGCCGTGCCTGTAAAATCATAGAATTCAAGCGATAATACATTTCCAGTTTTCCTTCGATTCCATTCTTAAAACGTAAACAACATAGATTAGGCCTAGGAGCATAATTGTTTGCGCTTTCTATCATAAGCAACCGCAGAAAACATCAGGTATAAGAACATAATTGTTTGCACTTTCTTATTTAGCCAATTTTGAGGTTCCGTCTAGACTGCAGGAAGATCAAAAAATAAACAGAACTAATTGGAATAGGTCTCCTAAATAAACTTTGTAATTACCGCGTCATACATAGATCTGGACAGCTAGGGATTTTGTCTCTCTCTATTATATGAACAAACCTTGTTAGTCATTAAGAAAATTTGTATATAAATCTAATTTTTAGAATATACATCGTAGTCCAATTCTAACAGTAGAAGGTGCGAGTTGTTTTTGTCCGAAGTCCTTAGAGTGACAAGCGTGTCCATTAGAAAGGCCGCAATATCACAATTAACTCAATCGAATCCCCACGTTCTAAGCGATTATACAACGTCACTTCCGAGGGTATTTCAGATTGAGTTAATCCTATAATCAACGTAGCCCGGCCAGCTTTCATTCCTTCTGTTCAAAATGCAGGCCCCTTCTAAAACTCCGGGCCCGGGGAGAAACACCCCGTACCCTCTTCCCTCTCCGCGGCCCTGACGAGTAAATATATTTTCCAAAAGCTATGCATAAAATCACAATTCAACATTTGGTTTTAAGAATAATGTTCATAAAGTTGTGAAGTAGGTCACGTACAGTAAATCGATTTAGTAATGGTATAGCGGAAATTGTGACTGAAGTTAACAAAACAAAAAAAATATCTTCACAAATTAAAGCGTTATTTAGGCTTTACTGACAGAAAATAGACCATAATTATAAAACACATGATTTTTGTTCATGATCCTGTTTTCGTAACGTAAAAACGTGATTGATCCAGAATTGGCACTTTATTCACGTTTTTGGGATCAATTTTTATTCCGTGTTGTGATTCTTATGATCGAAGCACTAACCCTGAAACTGTAATGTACACTGTAAAGTAAATCGGAGACAAAGTGTCCGAAACAGAAGGTCAAATTCCAGAACAGAATCTAGTACCAAAGCTTTGCTTTGCTTTGGGACTATTGTGCAAACGAAAGTACGGCAGCCATTCTATAATAGTGTACACGAATAACGACTAAAATATAGATCACGGCTTCGTACCAACAGAGGCAATCACTTGACGTAATACATTCAACATATTATCAGTATGTCTAAATCTGCCATTTGGGCTGCCTTGCCCCATTCTACTCGCAAATGACACGAAGTCAAGTGAAGGTAGACACCATGGACTGAAGTAGGAAATTCAGTGCTGCAGAACCAAACCTCACAAAATGCGCGTGGAAATTTAGCCCGCGGCGCTAGTAATGAGACACGCCCCGTTGCTGGTGGCAGTTGGGTTGAGAAACTGCTGACGGTCGCGGCGCAGTCGTGTCTCTTTCGAAGTGGAATAATTGATGACTATCACTCATGTTGGCCGGGAGATTCCATTCCCTTTTGGCTGAGATGGGGTTTTAAATTTAATTTATAAGTAAAAGATAGTTTGAGTTCAGTTTGTCAAACAAAATTACATAGGTGGCCGCCGGGGATCATCCTAGGTGTGCGTAATGATTGCATCCGGGTAATTTGGGTTATTGCTTCTTATACTTGATACTATGAATATGATGATACTTGGAAATTACCTTGAAACGGAGTGTTCTTTTTATCATTACCTCTGTTATTTAATTATTTCTCTATCTGACACAGACAAATTATCTTAAATACTGCTAGCCCTACATTGAACTGTCTGTCTGATTAGATGAATCTAGATAGATATGACGCATTCAAAATTTTTTTAGTAAAATTTGCTTTATGTAGACATTGTAATCAAATGTATATGTATAGTAAGAAATCTTCAAATTTGAGATATGCCATATAATTTAAAAAAATTAGTATTGAGTAAAAATACGGACTAACACGAATCGACTGAACAGTATTATCATTCCGTTAGCTAGCACCGCATTAGTCTACTGGCGTACTGGACCGCATCCATGGCACCGGAAAATTTTCTTCTCGCGATGATTAATACTTTCTGTCCATCTTCTCCGAGCGCAAAGGAGGCGTTTCGCTCCGATATGCGATCAACACCAAGATTTCCTGGCAGATTGCCAACGATATTCAATTATCACCTCTCGTAGTTGGAACACAAGCTGCGGTCAATGTTCGAACTCGACCGGACCCTAGCCGGGGAATGTGCCCTGTTGATAATGCGGTGAGCTCACGAGTAATAGAGTCATGAACCCATATCGATAAATCAAAGAAATTCCAATCCAAGATATTCTTCCGTGAACTCGAAACCATTTAACCGCACGAAACTGTACTCGAAGGTTAGGGTGGTGGAATGTCAGGCTACGGTTCTGTTCTGGCCATCCCAACTTACGGTTTAAAGTTTTTACTTTCCACATACGGAGGTAATTGCGAGATATTCTGGAGAGGAGGTGCGGACATTTAGGCTTTGTTGGAATCCAAGAGGAAGGAGTGTAATTAAAAAGTAAATAAATTACAACTTCCAGAGAGCCAGCCCTTTTCGTTTTGGCCAATTACGGAGGATGCTAGTTGCGGTGTTGCATTCGTAACACGTTTCAAAGGACTGACAGACGGCCAGACGCATTTTAGTATGTGTTTGCACATGAGTTCATTAAATCTAGATCATCTGGGCTTAAAGCGAGGATTGTTCATGCGTTGATTTGCTCGAAGCCTAATCTACTCGGATAGGCTATTGCAGATTAGCGCCACGCACGCCAGGGCATTCGCTCGTTTTCTTGCGATTGCTGGCGATGAGTGTGCGAAGTGTGAAAAATAAAACACTAGAAAAAGGCTCTTCAACGGGATTTGCGATCTTGATCCGAGAAGTGTTTTAGCAAGGGTACTTTTTCCAACTGGTTATCATTGCGCTAAGTGCGGGAACGACGTGTTGCTATGTCCAACTTGAGCGTATCACGTCAGTTGGCTTACCATTTCACCGGTTTTATGCCTTAGGGCCGTGGGCTCTTGGAATGGTGTATTGTTTTAGGTATAGTCTAAAGATCGACAAAAATTTCGACTAACTTCGTTGGTTTAAGTTGAACTAGTTTACAAAAAATCTTCATTTACGTAACTTGCAGTGATTTTCTTGCATACTGATCACGAAAAAATTTGCCTGCAGCGTTCACCGTAAATAATTGCGTACCTTTCTGGTAGGGGTATAGAATTTTGTGACATGGGGGAGCTGAAAAATTTCCGAAAAAGAGCTATATTAAAAGCGCCAGCAAGTTATTTTAGAAGTAGAGATAGCAGCAAAATCACTATGAAACGAAGGTACACGTAAAGTTCTATAAAAGAGAAAAACAAGTTGATTTATTTTTGTAAAACGACGTTTAAAGAAGTACGTACATAGATCCCATTGAGTGTTCAAAGGACATAAGAAAGCTGTCACGATTTATTCAACGAAGATCCGTCCGAAAGTCTTTAAAATCGTGACCACACGTTTCACCGGCATGGAAGACAAAACATTTTCCGTAATTAAAAAGATTATTTTGATTCATGAGCTATTTTTGAAAAGGACGTGAAAGTTTCTACATGCAGTATTTTCGAAAAAAAGGGTTAGATTACCGTATTTTATACAACAAAACTATCTGAGAACGAGTTACAGGGAAAGAACACTTTTACGTAAAAAAAATCTACATTGAAAAAAATGTAATTTTTCACAAAAACATACATAAATTTCATACTGATTCACATACAAAACTTTGATTTTATTACAGAATATGATTCTAAGTGTCATTTCAAACCAAATGTAAAGTAAATCAAAATGCATTTAACAAAATCCGAAAGTTGTGGAGATTTTTGGAATTTTTTCGAACAAAACCAATTAATTCGTGAAATTAGGCCCTTTTTACAAGTTATTCGCGTTTCCCCATCATAAAATGTCAACAATCTAATATTTATCATTTTAGAAACGTAAAAAAACTTTTCAGTGTATTTGTATTACGGCTTTAACTAAGAAAGTTTGCCTATCAACAACTTTTGGCATATTTTTATAATTCATACTGTTTGCAGTCAAAAATACAATATCCTTATCGAATATGAATAATATTAATACAGTGAAGATCCGTTTTTATTAGCCCCTTGGTGAATTTTAGGCAGATATAACGGGGACATTGACAAAATCGGGACATATATTTTTCTTTCATTTTAATAGAATATTTTTCTTCAGTCCCTAGATATAGCCTCATAACTCTTTTTGATTATTTAGTTTAATTTGCCATTAAGGGGGTCTGACTGCGCAAAATTAAAATAGCAATAAAAATTTTATTATTGCATATTTCGGAGCTCTAAGATAAGAAAAATATGCACAAAAAAGGATTTACTCGAAATCATCTTGGTTCGTCTGCTAGAGCCCATCAAACTACCAGCTATCAGTTTTCATACGAGGCTGACAAAATCGGGTCAAAAAGCTGATAAAATCTGGGGTAGACAAAAACGGAGGCTGATAAAATCGGGTCTTCACTGTATTGGACATTATCGTGCTGTTTTAATAGTTTTAACAGGACAATTATTCTGATTTATTACCACCTTTTCATAAGATATTTGCGTTTCTCCATCAACAATAGGATTTTCAAAAGGCCCATTAAGTTGCCTGCAACTTGCAAGGCGAACATTGTAAGCTATTGTAAAGCCATATGAAAATAAATAGAATATGATTCAACTATATTGTTTAATCATCAGATCCTATTGTTTAATATTTTGATTGTTCAAATGGTTATATTTCCTTGAAGTCAAAGAGAAAGTTACAGGAAATTTTATAGAACTATTAAAAAACCTATTGTTGTTGATGGAGAAACGTGAATAACTTATGAAAAGGCTGTGTTGTTGTGTTGTTGAAACACAATTTAAAATATCTCGAGAACTACCACATTTCAGAAAATTTTTAATAGGAGCATTTTAATTTGAAATGGCGTTTGAAATCATATTCAAAAAGAACATTGTTTTTTGACGGCAAATAGTATGTTTTATGTTTTATGTTTTATGTTTTATGTTTTATGTTTTATGTTTTATGTTTTATGTTTTATGTTTTATGTTTTATGTTTTATGTTTTATGTTTTATGTTTTATGTTTTATGTTTTATGTTTTATGTTTTATGTTTTATGTTTTATGTTTTATGTTTTATGTTTTATGTTTTATGTTTTATGTTTTATGTTTTATGTTTTATGTTTTATGTTTTATGTTTTATGTTTTATGTTTTATGTTTTATGTTTTATGTTTTATGTTTTATGTTTTATGTTTTATGTTTTATGTTTTATGTTTTATGTTTTATGTTTTATGTTTTATGTTTTATGTTTTATGTTTTATGTTTTATGTTTTATGTTTTATGTTTTATGTTTTATGTTTTATGTTTTATGTTTTATGTTTTATGTTTTATGTTTTATGTTTTATGTTTTATGTTTTATGTTTTATGTTTTATGTTTTATGTTTTATGTTTTATGTTTTATGTTTTATGTTTTATGTTTTATGTTTTATGTTTTATGTTTTATGTTTTATGTTTTATGTTTTATGTTTTATGTTTTATGTTTTATGTTTTATGTTTTATGTTTTATGTTTTATGTTTTATGTTTTATGTTTTATGTTTTATGTTTTATGTTTTATGTTTTATGTTTTATGTTTTATGTTTTATGTTTTATGTTTTATGTTTTATGTTTTATGTTTTATGTTTTATGTTTTATGTTTTATGTTTTATGTTTTATGTTTTATGTTTTATGTTTTATGTTTTATGTTTTATGTTTTATGTTTTATGTTTTATGTTTTATGTTTTATGTTTTATGTTTTATGTTTTATGTTTTATGTTTTATGTTTTATGTTTTATGTTTTATGTTTTATGTTTTATGTTTTATGTTTTATGTTTTATGTTTTATGTTTTATGTTTTATGTTTTATGTTTTATGTTTTATGTTTTATGTTTTATGTTTTATGTTTTATGTTTTATGTTTTATGTTTTATGTTTTATGTTTTATGTTTTATGTTTTATGTTTTATGTTTTATGTTTTATGTTTTATGTTTTATGTTTTATGTTTTATGTTTTATGTTTTATGTTTTATGTTTTATGTTTTATGTTTTATGTTTTATGTTTTATGTTTTATGTTTTATGTTTTATGTTTTATGTTTTATGTTTTATGTTTTATGTTTTATGTTTTATGTTTTATGTTTTATGTTTTATGTTTTATGTTTTATGTTTTATGTTTTATGTTTTATGTTTTATGTTTTATGTTTTATGTTTTATGTTTTATGTTTTATGTTTTATGTTTTATGTTTTATGTTTTATGTTTTATGTTTTATGTTTTATGTTTTATGTTTTATGTTTTATGTTTTATGTTTTATGTTTTATGTTTTATGTTTTATGTTTTATGTTTTATGTTTTATGTTTTATGTTTTATGTTTTATGTTTTATGTTTTATGTTTTATGTTTTATGTTTTATGTTTTATGTTTTATGTTTTATGTTTTATGTTTTATGTTTTATGTTTTATGTTTTATGTTTTATGTTTTATGTTTTATGTTTTATGTTTTATGTTTTATGTTTTATGTTTTATGTTTTATGTTTTATGTTTTATGTTTTATGTTTTATGTTTTATGTTTTATGTTTTATGTTTTATGTTTTATGTTTTATGTTTTATGTTTTATGTTTTATGTTTTATGTTTTATGTTTTATGTTTTATGTTTTATGTTTTATGTTTTATGTTTTATGTTTTATGTTTTATGTTTTATGTTTTATGTTTTATGTTTTATGTTTTATGTTTTATGTTTTATGTTTTATGTTTTATGTTTTATGTTTTATGTTTTATGTTTTATGTTTTATGTTTTATGTTTTATGTTTTATGTTTTATGTTTTATGTTTTATGTTTTATGTTTTATGTTTTATGTTTTATGTTTTATGTTTTATGTTTTATGTTTTATGTTTTATGTTTTATGTTTTATGTTTTATGTTTTATGTTTTATGTTTTATGTTTTATGTTTTATGTTTTATGTTTTATGTTTTATGTTTTATGTTTTATGTTTTATGTTTTATGTTTTATGTTTTATGTTTTATGTTTTATGTTTTATGTTTTATGTTTTATGTTTTATGTTTTATGTTTTATGTTTTATGTTTTATGTTTTATGTTTTATGTTTTATGTTTTATGTTTTATGTTTTATGTTTTATGTTTTATGTTTTATGTTTTATGTTTTATGTTTTATGTTTTATGTTTTATGTTTTATGTTTTATGTTTTATGTTTTATGTTTTATGTTTTATGTTTTATGTTTTATGTTTTATGTTTTATGTTTTATGTTTTATGTTTTATGTTTTATGTTTTATGTTTTATGTTTTATGTTTTATGTTTTATGTTTTATGTTTTATGTTTTATGTTTTATGTTTTATGTTTTATGTTTTATGTTTTATGTTTTATGTTTTATGTTTTATGTTTTATGTTTTATGTTTTATGTTTTATGTTTTATGTTTTATGTTTTATGTTTTATGTTTTATGTTTTATGTTTTATGTTTTATGTTTTATGTTTTATGTTTTATGTTTTATGTTTTATGTTTTATGTTTTATGTTTTATGTTTTATGTTTTATGTTTTATGTTTTATGTTTTATGTTTTATGTTTTATGTTTTATGTTTTATGTTTTATGTTTTATGTTTTATGTTTTATGTTTTATGTTTTATGTTTTATGTTTTATGTTTTATGTTTTATGTTTTATGTTTTATGTTTTATGTTTTATGTTTTATGTTTTATGTTTTATGTTTTATGTTTTATGTTTTATGTTTTATGTTTTATGTTTTATGTTTTATGTTTTATGTTTTATGTTTTATGTTTTATGTTTTATGTTTTATGTTTTATGTTTTATGTTTTATGTTTTATGTTTTATGTTTTATGTTTTATGTTTTATGTTTTATGTTTTATGTTTTATGTTTTATGTTTTATGTTTTATGTTTTATGTTTTATGTTTTATGTTTTATGTTTTATGTTTTATGTTTTATGTTTTATGTTTTATGTTTTATGTTTTATGTTTTATGTTTTATGTTTTATGTTTTATGTTTTATGTTTTATGTTTTATGTTTTATGTTTTATGTTTTATGTTTTATGTTTTATGTTTTATGTTTTATGTTTTATGTTTTATGTTTTATGTTTTATGTTTTATGTTTTATGTTTTATGTTTTATGTTTTATGTTTTATGTTTTATGTTTTATGTTTTATGTTTTATGTTTTATGTTTTATGTTTTATGTTTTATGTTTTATGTTTTATGTTTTATGTTTTATGTTTTATGTTTTATGTTTTATGTTTTATGTTTTATGTTTTATGTTTTATGTTTTATGTTTTATGTTTTATGTTTTATGTTTTATGTTTTATGTTTTATGTTTTATGTTTTATGTTTTATGTTTTATGTTTTATGTTTTATGTTTTATGTTTTATGTTTTATGTTTTATGTTTTATGTTTTATGTTTTATGTTTTATGTTTTATGTTTTATGTTTTATGTTTTATGTTTTATGTTTTATGTTTTATGTTTTATGTTTTATGTTTTATGTTTTATGTTTTATGTTTTATGTTTTATGTTTTATGTTTTATGTTTTATGTTTTATGTTTTATGTTTTATGTTTTATGTTTTATGTTTTATGTTTTATGTTTTATGTTTTATGTTTTATGTTTTATGTTTTATGTTTTATGTTTTATGTTTTATGTTTTATGTTTTATGTTTTATGTTTTATGTTTTATGTTTTATGTTTTATGTTTTATGTTTTATGTTTTATGTTTTATGTTTTATGTTTTATGTTTTATGTTTTATGTTTTATGTTTTATGTTTTATGTTTTATGTTTTATGTTTTATGTTTTATGTTTTATGTTTTATGTTTTATGTTTTATGTTTTATGTTTTATGTTTTATGTTTTATGTTTTATGTTTTATGTTTTATGTTTTATGTTTTATGTTTTATGTTTTATGTTTTATGTTTTATGTTTTATGTTTTATGTTTTATGTTTTATGTTTTATGTTTTATGTTTTATGTTTTATGTTTTATGTTTTATGTTTTATGTTTTATGTTTTATGTTTTATGTTTTATGTTTTATGTTTTATGTTTTATGTTTTATGTTTTATGTTTTATGTTTTATGTTTTATGTTTTATGTTTTATGTTTTATGTTTTATGTTTTATGTTTTATGTTTTATGTTTTATGTTTTATGTTTTATGTTTTATGTTTTATGTTTTATGTTTTATGTTTTATGTTTTATGTTTTATGTTTTATGTTTTATGTTTTATGTTTTATGTTTTATGTTTTATGTTTTATGTTTTATGTTTTATGTTTTATGTTTTATGTTTTATGTTTTATGTTTTATGTTTTATGTTTTATGTTTTATGTTTTATGTTTTATGTTTTATGTTTTATGTTTTATGTTTTATGTTTTATGTTTTATGTTTTATGTTTTATGTTTTATGTTTTATGTTTTATGTTTTATGTTTTATGTTTTATGTTTTATGTTTTATGTTTTATGTTTTATGTTTTATGTTTTATGTTTTATGTTTTATGTTTTATGTTTTATGTTTTATGTTTTATGTTTTATGTTTTATGTTTTATGTTTTATGTTTTATGTTTTATGTTTTATGTTTTATGTTTTATGTTTTATGTTTTATGTTTTATGTTTTATGTTTTATGTTTTATGTTTTATGTTTTATGTTTTATGTTTTATGTTTTATGTTTTATGTTTTATGTTTTATGTTTTATGTTTTATGTTTTATGTTTTATGTTTTATGTTTTATGTTTTATGTTTTATGTTTTATGTTTTATGTTTTATGTTTTATGTTTTATGTTTTATGTTTTATGTTTTATGTTTTATGTTTTATGTTTTATGTTTTATGTTTTATGTTTTATGTTTTATGTTTTATGTTTTATGTTTTATGTTTTATGTTTTATGTTTTATGTTTTATGTTTTATGTTTTATGTTTTATGTTTTATGTTTTATGTTTTATGTTTTATGTTTTATGTTTTATGTTTTATGTTTTATGTTTTATGTTTTATGTTTTATGTTTTATGTTTTATGTTTTATGTTTTATGTTTTATGTTTTATGTTTTATGTTTTATGTTTTATGTTTTATGTTTTATGTTTTATGTTTTATGTTTTATGTTTTATGTTTTATGTTTTATGTTTTATGTTTTATGTTTTATGTTTTATGTTTTATGTTTTATGTTTTATGTTTTATGTTTTATGTTTTATGTTTTATGTTTTATGTTTTATGTTTTATGTTTTATGTTTTATGTTTTATGTTTTATGTTTTATGTTTTATGTTTTATGTTTTATGTTTTATGTTTTATGTTTTATGTTTTATGTTTTATGTTTTATGTTTTATGTTTTATGTTTTATGTTTTATGTTTTATGTTTTATGTTTTATGTTTTATGTTTTATGTTTTTTTTTTCATTCGACTATGTTTTTACCTTTTTCTTTCCCCTTTTTTCCTTTCTTTTTTATTTTTTCCACTTTGATCTTTTTTTTTCTTTTTTTAATTCTTATTTTTGATTGCATTGGCCACCTAGGACGGTGTTGATGCCCCGGAGAACTTGCCATTGTTCATAGTCAATTTCACACATATTCCTCAGAAAATTCTTGACCGATTTCCACCGCCTTCCAAATTTGAAATGATTGAAGCAATGTTTCAATTGGATGCTATTGTATTTTGGTTCCGGAGGTACAGGTTGGGTGGTGCGGTCTCATAAGAATTTCTCATATACCTGTACCATCATATTATTTAGTTTTTTTTATGTTTAGCTCTTATAGAAAGGTTTTGTCAACCTAATCCAAGCCATTTTTTGACTTAAGGGGCTACATACCTTTTTATTTTCCATAAGATCAAAATTCTTTTTATTACTTTATCTGAAAGTACAACTTCTTGAGAATATTTTCCCCAATTTTTATAGAGAAATAGATCGAAAGTTACAGCGCTTCCAAGTGCGCTTCGTCAACCAAGAGCAGTGGTAACTTGAAATTTCAAACTCGATTTTCTCTAAATGTCGTTTTTCCAAAAACGATTTCTTTTTATGCAAAATTTTTTGGTGTGTGGAAGAGAATTTTTGAATATAATTTTTAGAGCTTAAAACAGCGATTTTTTAGAAACAACTTTTTTTATTTCGACTATGTTAGTCACATTTTCTTTTTTACATTTTAACGACATTCAATTAGCTAGAGATTACTGGGTAGGGAAAGTTATGAAAATTAGAGCCATAGTACTCAAGTGAGAGCAAGGATGTGAAGTAAACAGATCGGAAAACTAGAAGTGGTAGGGTCATTAGAACAGGCCTAATATCGTACGGCCTTAATCTTTGTCTTCTGTTAATGAGGGTCGAGCTTAGGCAGTATAACTACGAATCACCCGAGTTCACTAACATGTGTCCTGGTATCGATAGACGTGTCCATCTTTACCGTGACAACCGACATTTTTTGCAAACGATTCCTTTTTATGCAAATTTTTTTGTTACCGTCGACACGTAGGTTACTAAGTTTGTGGATAACGAGTATATAGGAGTTCTATGAATTTAATAGCAAATTCCACAATTATATTGAACTTAACCGCATGGAATCATATTTTGGAAAAATGAGAGATACACAATTGCACCACCAGGTGGATTCAAACAAGTTTTCCTTTTAATTTTTTTTCTTTTTACTGTTTTCTATTTTTTTCCTTTTTACTCTTTTCTTCTTTTTTGTTTTTTTCTGTTTTCTCTTTTTTCTATATCCTTTCTTTATTCAATTTTCTGGGTTTTTTTACTGATCTTTTTTTTTCTCTCTTCTTGTTTTTCTTTTTATCGTTTTTTTCATTCTTATTTTCCATTTCTTCTCTTCTCCATGTTCGTTGTTCTTTTATTTTTTTTATATAAATTAACGACTATGAGAGAGCCTATTTTTTCCTTTTTATGTTGTAACGACATGTAATTAGCAACGGACTTTAAGGTGTGAAGTATTTTTAATATTAATAATCGTAGTACTCAAAGTAGAGCAAGGTTGTGCCGAAAAAAGCTTAGAAAAGTGTGTAATAGGGTCAAACGAGTAAGCTTTCCCGACGACTTAACCCTTTGCCTTCTACCGCAAGAGTCAAGATGTATTAGCATTTTTATCAAATGTGAATCACCTGAGTTTGCGGTATGCCCGGACAGCCGTAAAGTGACTTAGAACCTTATGCTGTCGGAATTGCCTTTATTTTTACATACAATGGAAAGCAAGTGAAACAATAAATTAAATCTATCAAAGATTTGTTATGAAATTTCTGTTCTCAGGTAGGATTAATAGTGATAAAAATAAAAGTTTCATGTGACTAGCAGATTCATCCTCTAGTTAGCTGTAATTCTTTACTGCTGTATTCGACACCCCGGATTATCGCAATCGAACAGTACAAACTCTTCCATGTTCGAGTACTAATTGTACATTTTTCTTCAACTCCCTACGTTTCAACGCCATTCTACTGTCACCATCGGTGGCAAGACAACGGAAGATCCTCTAGTGCTTCGCTTGTTCCGACATCTGTCTGGTGGTGATATTGAAACAGGGATTCCCATGCACTGATGATTGGCTTCGGTTTCTTGCTCGGCTAGCCAGCAAAAAGTGGCAAGAACCTTCGCGCATTCCATTCCGCCACGCAACCTGGTAGATGATGGAGGATTTCAACAGGCAGAAAGGTGATTACGACGATATGGTGCTGCATTTATGCTATCTTTAATCCATGGACTAGTCCGCAGAACACGAGACGGGGCACGGATCACGCAGTCGAATATCGCTCGCTGTCCCGATTGTTGGCGGCAACTCTCAGAGACGAACGTTATCGTTTTTTGTTGTTGTTGCATGCTCAGTGATGTGCGTTCCGATGCTACATTTATGGACATCGCCAAGCCACTCGGTAGCACCCAAAGTCATGGCTTGGGCGGCCGCTGATGATTTTGATTAAAGGTTATAATTATCCCAGCATAAGGTTACAAATTATGCCAAGTTCGAGCGATACTTTGACAGCATGACAGCTCAGGATGTGGTGCAAGATTAATTGGACCTGATGTGTGATTGTTCTTCTTCCTTCGCTGCTTCGGCGGTGGTGGAGCGATTCTGGTTCTCCGAGGGATAAGTGCGATATCCTTGATGCTTCGCTGTGCGTCGTCGGGTTTGTTTCGCGTGTAAAAAGTGTGGCAGTAAAGTTCAACATGCTTTCAGAGATGCAAGTAGGCGCTGATCGTACGAAAAAAACGTAGCAGTTTGTTGAGAGGTATTTGGGCACCCCCTGAAAGAGATCGGGCCTATTTTCTCTTATTGTCACGCTATCCAATTGAACTTAGTGGTTTTAGTGGCCTCAGCTATCTTTTTGCAGGCAATAATATTCATACTTATTAGGCGTTGTTGAACCAATTAGTTCATTAGGCAGCCTGGTACCCTACCTAGAGGGTTAAAAAAGCAAATCATTCGAGTAATTTGCACATTGCCACATACATGAACAAATAAATTGAACAACATGATTTACCTGATCTAAGCGATAGTAACAATTCAATCCATATTTAGACGAAAACTCAGTCATTGGAAAACATACCTGAAAATGAAAAAAAGAAAAAAAAATGGTCATATGGTTAAATGAATAGCAAACTAAATATCGCAATTGTTTTCGAAGAATCACTCAGCTCACATTCCCACAAAGTTCTACTCTCGAATGAATCCCACGCGTCCAGCCGAGCTCCGAATCTACCGCCACATGATCGATACCATCCAACTGATGTCAATTTTACCACGAAAACATAAAAAAGTACCTTTTGCGTGTCGAATGCGAAACAAATTGACCTTTTTTGCGGGTGACTCCATAACCGGTGACGGTGACCACGACCACCCGATAATGATGATCATGATGACGCTAATGGTAGCTTGCCAGATTTCACGCTCGAATAGTTCAAAAAATACGAACAGAAAAGTCACTTCTGAGTTGCCATTACCCGGTGTGGAGCGAACCGAGTGAGCCAGACCAGAACCGAGAGTGGTCAAATGGTTGATTAGTTTCCTTCTCATGCCGATGTGTCGAGACGGATCGTGGCAGAACATTTAAACTGCTTTTCTCGTCACACGCTGGGTAGGCCCAATTCGGGTCTAATCCGGAAAACGCCCTCCTAATGTATTTCGCCTGTCGCCGGCACGGTAGTCTCGGTAGAAGAACTACCATCCTATACAGCGAGATTCTTTTGTGCGCCTCAATAGAAGAGTGTGATATTAATAATAGATAATTCTTTGCGATCTCGCGGGTAACGGCTGTCCCTGGCACCGCCCAGAGGGGGAAAGTTTATTGACGATGTTATTGCCTGCGGCCGTCGTTACATAATAAGCTGCCCGTCGTCCGCCGACTCCGAGAGGTTGAGAGAGAGCAGTGACCACTAGTGCGCAGCAACCGCAAGCTCCCCTTTCCGCTAGGAAACCAGATGTTTGTTTCGATCGGCTTCTGCGCTTCTTCCGAACTTCGCTCAAGTAATTTAAATTCTGCACCCCTCCGCATACCAAACTTCCGCACAACCACTGGACGATCCCGTACGCCATTGGGATTAGATTATTAAACTTATAGTCTTACTTGTACGCGCGCAGTCTCGCTTCTATCGGAGGAAATTCATCAAAAGTTCAATGTTCTGTAGGTACAGCCGCAAAAGAGGAACGGATCGGGTGTACGGGCGGTGGAATTTAGCTGCTATTAAGTAATTCGAAACACTTCTCTTTCACTCCGACGGTCGACAAAAGTTGGTACCCATATGGCTGAAGCGGACGAGGGGCGAGATGGTGGTCTTCGGCACTGATGCCGAATTCACTCTCCGTTTCTTTAGCGTGCAGACACAGCGGTTGCAGTATGGTGGAACGCCGAAAACTATGTTTTAGTTTTATTTTTAGTCACTAATATGGAATTATTGATAAATGGTAATATTTAGGGCACTTTAAGATGTTTTACTACACGATTTTCGTCCAGGTTTGAAACCGAATATAGCAATTTCAAATTAATTGTTTTCGCACCATCTTTTTCTCGTCACAGTTCAATGATATCGCTTAACAGGATCCTTCACATGCAACTCGTAATTTTCGAAAGTCAAGAATTTGCGTTTCCAGTTCCTCTCATCAGTATCTGTCAGAAGCGACTTTACTCCAAGATAGTCACTATTGCAAAAACCGAGCACAACTTGTGTTCACAAGTAAACAACCGGTCACGGGTGAAGTCTCGCAAGCACAGAAGATCTGAATGCTAATGAGAACATAGCGAAATCTAAACATGGTTCTGCTAACAAGCAAATGCGTTGCATTTGTAATTGCGCATGGAGATTCTTTTCTTCGGTGGGGGATGTCTTACAGGCAGAGTCTGAAGTTTTCCTTTTTGTGAGCAGAAATAGACGATATTTGTTCTACTATGGTCAGCAAATGAAAAGCATGCCTTTGTTATGACGTTTTTTGTTTTCCCGCATCCAACATCCGACCCTTGATCCGACCTTATGTTTTCGCGATATGCTGTTAGATGATATTTTAATACCAAAGTACTACTGTGTTCGCAGAACAAAAACACATGGATGGGTGGTTTCAAACTCGTAGAATGACAATACTGCAGGAATATTAAGAGAATGCTATAACATAATAAAGGGTGCATGGGATAAGACTACATCACTTTTAAATGGCTGTAGCTTTTTTCTATTGACTTATAGACACTCCACCTACAAAGCTTAAGGGGTTGAGCTGAAGAAAAATCGGGAAAAGATCAAAAAAATTTGAAGGTGTGTAGCCATATTCATATGAAAGTCATATTATAAGTCGTTGTTCAAATCGGTGACAATGAATCTGAGTCCTTTTCCAACCATTCTGGAGTTCCTCGAGGTAGTACGCTTGATCCGCTACTGTTTTCATTGTTCGTGAATGAAGTGGTTTTCTTCTTAATGCGTGGAGGGAAACTGTTCATCGCCGACGACTTGAAAATATTTCTAGTTATAAGGAAAGAAACCGATTGCTGTGAGCTACAGTATCTCGTTGATATCTTTTAGTTGGTGTAAAAGAAACATGATGGTTCTTAGTGTTGCTAAATACTTTATCAGCTTTCATCGAACGATGAACATGTTTACTTTCAACTACAACATCGCTGGAACCCAGCTGCAACGCGTTGATCATGTAAAAGATTTGGGCGTCATCCTTGATGAAAGGCTAACGTGCACCCATCATTTCTCAGCGATCATTGACAAGGCTAATCGTCTACTAGGTTTTATGTTCAAAATATCCAACGAATTCCAGGACCCTTTGTGCTTCAAAGTGTTGTATTGTTCACTGGTGCGCGCTCACAGTTGGAATTTGCAAACGTCGTCTGGTGCCCTTACCATGCAACTTGGAGCCAAAGAACTGAAGCCGTTTAGCGCAGATTCATAAGATATGCGTTACGTCAATTGCTTTGGAATGATCCGCTGAACTTGCCACCATACGAAGACCGTTGTCGATTACTAGGACTGCACACTTTAGAAGATCGCAAACACGCGTCGCAAGCTACCTTCGTATCTAAGCTTCTTCTCGCCGAATATGATGTTCCCGATCTCCTATCACAAATTAACCTCTACGCACCACCAACCCGCGTCCTTCGTCCTTGAACACTGCTGCAGACTGAAATGCGTAACACTAACTACGCTGCTAACAGCCCAATACTACAGATGTCGCCCTCCTATCCGACCCGGACAAAATCCCTGCCGGTAACGGCAATTGAGTGTCGGACGGGTCTGGAATGGTGGCAATCTGTACAACGGGACGGTTCCCGGTTCATGAGATAATACACTACTCCGCCGAGGGTTTTGCGATTGCCAAGATCAATGATGTGTTCTATTGTAGCTGCTACCCTCCACCAAGGTGGCCCATAGAACATTTCAACCTACAGTTCAACAGATGATCGACAGGCTCTCGTCAGACCTAGTGGTCCGGAAACCGGTAGTCATAGCGGGAGACTTTAACGCTTGGGCAGTAGAGTGGGGTAGCCGCTGTACTAATAGCAGGGGCCAAGCGCTAATGGAGGCGCTTGCGAAACTCGATACTGTGTTAGCCAATAATGGCTCCGCTAGCACATTCCGTAGAAACGGGATGGAGGCATGGATTGACGTAACATTTGGCAGCCCGAGTCTGGTTCCAGGCATTGAATGGAGGATAGACGAAGGCTACACCCATAGCGATCATTTAGCAATCCGCTTTAGGATCAACTATGGTGTGCAGCATCCGAGGGCGGGAGATCCCTGTCAGGTACGCGGGTGCCGCACCGCACCGAAGATGCAAGAGAGAACCGCCGTGAAGTGTTTCGAGGTGCGAAATTGGCCCTTAACAAGGCCATCAAAAGCAGCAAGAAAGCGTGTTTCGACAGCCTCTGTGAGAGTGCCAACGCGAATCCGTGGGGTGGCTCTTCACCCCCAGAACGGTCTCCGGACCGGTTGGCAACGATTATCGAAGCACTCTTCCTGTCTCGAGCCACAAGCCCCTGGCCACCTGCACTACGAGACAGTGCGGGCACGGCCGAATTGGTGGCACCGGTGACGAATGAAGAACTACTCGCAGTGGCTAATTCCCTAGCAATGAACAAAGCTCCAGGGCCGGATGGAGTTCCAAACTGCGCTCTCAAGGCAGTGATCATAGCTAGCCCGAACATGTTCAGGCTAGCTATGCAGAGATGCCTTGACGAGTGCCGCTTCCCCGATAGATGGAAAAGGCAGAAATTGGTGTTGTTGTCAAAGCCTGGGAAGCCGCCAGGCCACCCATCGGCGTACAGACCAATCTGTCTGATCGACACGACTGGCAAATTGCTTGAGAGGATCATCCTTAACAGGCTAACCCCGTACGCAGAAGGTACGGACGGCCTGTCAAGCAACCAGTTTGGCTTTCGGAAGGATAAGTCCACGGTGGACGCTATCAACTCAGTGATAAAAACTGCCGAGATAGCGATCCAACGGAAAAGGCGAGGCATTCGATATCGTACGTTAGTGACACTTCACGTGAAGAACGCATTCAACAGCGCAAGCTGGGATGCCATCGCGCTCTCGTTACACCGGCTTAGCCTACCGGTGGGTCTGTGCCAGATTCTGGAAAGCTACTTCCAGAACCGCGCACTGCTATGCGAGACCGATGCCGGTTAGAAAAGGGTTCCGATTACCGCCGGAGTCCCGCAGGGCTCGATCCTAGGCCCGGTGCTATGGAACCTCATGTATGACGGGGTTCTGAGATTGAAGTTCCCTCCTGGGGTCAAGACGTAACCTTGGAGGTCTACGGGGAGTCAATTCCTGAGGTAGAACTAACCGCAGAACACGCGATCAACACGGTGGAGGAATGGATGAGCGCGAGAGGCCTGGAGCTCGCTCATCATAAGACGGAGGTAGTTATCGTCAACAACCGCAAGTCGGCACAACATGCAGTTATCCATGTGGGAGAAGTCGCGATCACTTCACAGCGAAGTCTGAAGTCTTTTGGAGTCATTATAGACGACAAGCTGACCTTCGGCAGCCATGTCGACTATACATGCAAGAGAGCGTCGACTGCTGTTGCGGCTCTATCGAGAATGATGTCCAACAGCTCAAAGGTGTGCGCCAGTAGACGTAGGTTACTGGCAGGCGTTACCGTATCTATCCTCAGGTACGGCGGCCCGTCATGGTCAAGAGTATTTAGGGTAACCAGTTACCTACAGAAACTGGAGAGCACCTACCGCGTGATGTGCCTCAGAGTGATATCTGCCTACCGCACGGTATCACACGATGCATCCTACGTGATAGCGAGCATGATGCCGGTCGGGCTGGTCATTCGGGAAGATGAGGAGTGCTTCGAGCTACATGGAAATAGAGGAGTCCGCGAGCGCACCAGGGTGACCTTGGTCGCCAGATGGCAGCGTGAGTGGGACAACTCCTAGAAAGGTAGGTGGACCCACCGGCTGATACCTAACATATCGAGCTGGGTGGGCAGAAACCGTGGAGAAGTTCACTTCCATCTGACACAATTCCTGTCAGGCCATGGCTGCTTCCGACTGTAACTCCACAGGTTCGGGCACGCGGAGGTCCCCGCTTGCCCTGACTGCCCAAGTGTATACGAAACTACCGAACACATACTGTTCGTATGTCCTCGTTTCGACGTCGAAAGAAGAGCAATGCTTGACGTCCGCGGCTGGGACACATCCCCTGATACCCTTATTCAGCGGATGTGTCAATCGGTGGAGAAGTGGAACGCAGTCTCGACGCAACCAGGTGGGGCAGGTTTGGCGCAGCGACTGGCAACCGAGTAAGGGGTAAACCCAGCCACCCGAAGCCAGGCAGAAGAGCGAGTGTATAGGCGTATATGTGGACTGCCTCATGCCACGATGGGAGGGTCGTAGCGTAGTATGTTGGGACTTAGCTATCTTGGATGCTCACCCCTTCACTCCTCAGCTCGTGGCGTGGCAGAGGAGTGAAGGGGTGAGCATCCAAGTCAGTCTCACACGGTATGTTAAGGGTGAGCACAAAAGTCAGCCTCACATGGTATGTTAGAGGTGAACACAAAAGTCAGCCTCACAAGGTATGAAAACGGTGAGCACCCAAGTGAGCCTCACATGGTATGTCAGAAGTGGGGCCTAAGAAAAATGTCCCACATGAGATGCCAGGGGGGGCGACAGGGGTGTAATAGAGTGGTACGATCGAGAGTGAACCAGGTAATAGGGTGAGCATCCAAGTCAGCCTCACATGGTATGTTAGAGGCTAGCACAAAAGTAAGCCTAGCAAGGAATGAAAAAGGTGAGCACAAAAGTCAACCTCATGTGGAGTGTTAGAGAGTGAATCAAGGTGTGATAGAGAGAGCACCCAAGTAAGCCTCATACAGGACGTATGAAAGCGTGAGCGAGAGTGAATGAGTACATAATGTACAGCCATCCTCTCAGAAGTAATACCGAGAGGTAGTCCCTGGGGGGAACAATGGCGGAGCCCAATGGAGTTTAGTCGGTATTAATGGCTGCGTCACCATTCGAGCCCGACACACCCCCAATACACACCGTGTGATAGCTTGGCATCTACTTATAGCACGTGTACTGGACTAGTACGTAAATGTATTCTCCATTGTAGAAAAAAAAACACCCACGATGGTTTGATGCGACTCCAAGACGACACAAAACATCTGTCAAATGACCCAACAAAAACGAGACCTTCAGCACAACATCACACGTGCAACGCGGTGTGTTGCCGATCCGCATCTGAGCCGTACTACGAAATCGTCTGAAGGAACCCCTGCCGGCTCGAGGAAGACCGCCCGGCGTCTCAATACATGGTGCACCCGTCCGTCAAATTAGTCAAATTTTGCTTTTACCGCATTACCGCTCGGTTGTGGTGCGGTATGTGATGCGGTTTCGATATTTTTTGCGGTTGGGGTGCGGTATACTCATTTACCGACCGCATCCGTACCGCGATGAACCCTAATTATATTTTTTTTTCACAAAACTGTGTAGTCCCATGGTGATGTTGAAAAACACATTTTAATAATTTGCGGTATGACGATCGTACGCAGCAAACGATGCAAGCGGATAATTGTAGTTGAAATAGCACCAAAACACCCAAGAAAGCAAACCACGAGTCTAATAAATTAAATCCCTTTTCCAATGCCTATTCCAATCCCCTGAAGCAACCCAATTAATCATTCCACCTGACATTTATTGTCAATACCACGACACCGATCTGCCTCCCTCTCACGAAAGTCTAAACATTACCCAGTGCTCACTCATCGACCTGTCCTTCTCGTCGGAACTCAACTCCATCTGTACCTGTACAGGCTATCGCCTAGGGCTAGATTTGATTCCAAGCTGCTGATGACGAATCCCATGTTTCACGGCACAAAAAACCCCTTATCCCATTCCACCCTGAATGACCTTCTACGAAACATTAGGACAACCGATTTCGGTTAAAGAGAAATGAAAAATAGTTGTCACTTTTCCTTGTTACCTAACTAGCATGTTTCTATCCTACACACACATCTATAAAAATCAGAGTTGGCGAGTTGAGTTTTTGATCTTTACCACTCACTTTCAGTATCGTGATCTCAATTAATCAATCGCCCATCAAAGCAAATCGCTCTCTAGGCTATGGTCCTCGAGTGGTGTGAAAAGTAACAACTACGAGAATGATATGATGCATCAGCATTGGGAGGAAGAATTACCACCCCCCTACTTCCTCCTGGGACAACGAATAGCATTCCAGAAGGAGAGACTGATTAGCCACTGGAGAATTTCTCACATTCGTTGCTCGATTGTAGCTTCGCGTTGATGCTTCATACATTGTTGCTGGTTTTAAGCGGAACATAAAGTGGAGTAATAAAGGAGAGTTTATAGTGGTTTTACGTTCTCGATGTGGGCTGCTCGCGGTGTGGTCAATGTACTCAATTTGGCAGTTGGGGCTTTGATGGTACGAGTAGAAAAGTAAAAGCAACGATAGGAAGGTAAAAGTATATCTTACACTCGTATTATTTTACTTTCACTTCGGGAAATGTGTGAGCTGCGACAAAATAAATCGATTGAAATATGATAAATAAAGCGACGGTTGCATATTGTGACGAATGATAGATAAATCTGAAAAATTGCAACCAACAACTTAATTTAAACTTAACTTAAGAGATTTAAACTAAATACTAATCAGTTGAGTTTCCTCATACTACTCAGTAAAAGATGCAAAAATTTTGAAACATAATTTATTTATGAAACCACGTACACAACCTGCGAATGATCAAGATTTCTATCCTAGTTCCAAATTCACTATTCAGTTTGTTAACTTGACCCAGTTTCACACAGTTATTTATTCACCAATTAACGTGCACTGATCGTGATCGTAATCGCATCATTGAATTAGTTTTCACCGCACTTAGAAGTCGCATCACTGCCACAATACAGTTTGCTTCCATTCGATACTAATTATCCCTATCTCTTGTCTACTCACTATAGCCATCGTAGTGTGCCGGTACAAAACCATCAGAGCCGAAAAAAGGTACTCCGAACAGAGTACCCAGCATCGAATAACTCAATTACGAGTTCAATTAATTCCGTTTAATAGCTGCAATTAGCTAATTTTCAAACTAATTCAATCGTTCAGTCCGCACCGAACTATTCTATCCGGCCCCGGAGAGGAAGCTAATCAAGAATCTCACATCTGTGCTATTGCTTGGTGCCGTCCGAGTCGCCCCATGAACGAACGCTTGGTGACTTGAGCGAGCTCAAGTGACGAACCGCTTCCATCATTGGGCAGTGAGCTCTGCGTCATCAATTGGTGGTTACCGATTTGATTGGCGCTGCTGTGAAGTCAGACAAATATTGACACCTTAGCACGCACGAACCGGATTCCAATTGCCCTAGAATGACTCCATCCTGTGTCGGATTTGTTTTTTTTATTCTGATTTTCGCCATCAATAAAAAATGTTAATATCAGCCACAGCTGACCTTCTAGACTTGTCGCCGCAAAACTGGTTTTCTCGGACGATTTGAATATCAACCATATTTGAGAAGCAGTCACAAATATTATGTAAACCCACCAGTCAGCAGTTGCCCAACCGATCGGCGTCGGCGGCGGGGACGCAGGGAACCAACGCTGTAATTTGCGCCCATATTTGGCATTCCAAATGCCCATTTGAGTTAACTGGATGGCATAACGGTACGTATGTACTTTTGTTGGCCAGATAAATCATCAGCGAACGGTAGTGTTAGTGAAAGTGGTTGATTAAATACGTTCCGAGCTTAGATGAGTTGTAAATAGTTCATAAATTCTGAAATTGCGCACTTAGAAAACATGACAGTGTTTATGAATTATTATTAGAAATTCTGAAATCGTCTGGATGATATAAAATTATGTGAAGAACCTTTGTTGCATATTTATGAGATGTCATTATTGTGTTCTAGCAATAAAACATGCTTGTAGGTTAATAGTTTTTCCATTTTTATTTTGCTGACAATGAGTGAGTAATTTTCTTTTCCATTTCTCATAAATAAAATGTGTGTTATTTTTAAAAGAACCGAAAAAAATGTTCTTAAACACCCTGAACTCAGGAAACGGGGTTACCACCCGATTCGCTAATACAACTACTCTTGCCACCGAATCTGAATTACTCCCTGACACTACCTTACGGGATTACTTCGGGGAATGGTTTTTATATGCATAGCCCCTACGCCAAACAAACTGCTTGGTAATTACTTCTTTCAGTAGGGTAACAACACCCCTCTTCGACACACTGCCAGTTCTTGGTCATTCACGTAACGTGGCAATTTTTGTATGACGATGTGAAAGCTAGCTGTTGGTTGAGAATTAGTGCTCTTCTCCTCCGAGCACAATCTGGGCGGCAAACTCCGGATAAAGGGTGCTCCACATCAAATGGCACCACGGAAAGCACGCTTAAGAAAATAACCCATTCTGTATTTTTTCATGAAAATTTGAGTTAAAATTGTTTAGTATGTATTGTTTACACTGTATTTTTATCGTTGTCAGTTTTTTGAAAATTAGAGAAAATGGCGTCAACCGAAAAGTAACGTCGCAAATTGATTTTGCGCAAGCACCTGGAAAATGTTCAAATCTCTCATCGAGGCATCGGAAAATAACTTGGAATCATGCAGTCAACGGTGAGTCGTGTGATTAAACGTTACTACCAAATTCTGAGCATAGAACGGAAGGAGAAATACGGTCAGACTGGATGTTCTATTAGTGATCAGCATCACAAGCGTGCAGCGAAAGCGTTTAAGCGGAATCCCAAATGCTTCGGTCAGAGACTAGGAAAGTCATAGGCCAGGAAACTGTACACCCAGATGCTGAAGAAGCCTCATTGTTTCATCATGGATGATGGGACTTACGTCAAGGCGGACTTCCGGCAGTTTCCGGAATTACTGTTCTTCACCGCTCAGCAAAAATTTGATCTTCCAGAGGAAGAGGAAGCAGAAAGTTTACCAATAAATACATGATTTGGCAAGTGCTGCTGATGTGATAAACGGAGTGCGCCGTTTGTGGCTATCGAGACTATACACTGGGTGTCTACAGAAGCATCCGCCTCCTCTGTTGAAGAACACGAGAACCCTACTATCTTATAGCCGGACCTAGCTTCGTGTCACTATTCAAATGTTGTCCTGGAGTAGTACGAAGCCAACGGGGTCACTTTTGTCCCCAAGGACATGAACCCGCCCCCCTCCAACGCACCGGAACTAAGGCCCATCAAAAATATTGGACGATTATGAAACAGGAATGGAAGCATCCTAAGGAGGTCAAATCTGAGAAAGACACGCCGAAAAAATGGGTTTCCGTACAGAAGGTACTGTAGCTAGATGTTGTACAGAACCTAATGAGTGGAGCTAAGCGTAGGGTGCAAACATACGGTAATGGTATTGAAGTTGAATGAAATAATTATGCCAAAATTTACTAATGGGTTATATTTTATTTTCTAAAAGTTTGAA
Source organism: Topomyia yanbarensis (assembly GCF_030247195.1). NCBI lineage: Eukaryota > Metazoa > Arthropoda > Insecta > Diptera > Culicidae > Topomyia > Topomyia yanbarensis. Next base: position 183,002,114 of record NC_080671.1, on the reverse strand, counting down.
AAGGATCGGTCTACTAAGTAATTTTCATCGGCCTTTTTTCCGTGATGCAATGTGATGTGGGACACCCTTTAGTCCAGTTTACTGAGCACTTCGGATCTCTTGTACCATTAAGCACCACAACTTATTGAACCCTTTGGCTCCCTGTACACTGCCATTTAGCTCCGCATTTCCTTTAAGCCTTCTCGTTCCCTTCTCGTGCCATTTTGCACTCGTTGAGCCTTTCGATCGTGTTCCTCGTCAACTTGCTGTGGAAAAACTAAGGTTCATCATACCTTTTAAACCGCAGTGCTTTTGTACAATTTGAAACTACACTCTCAGAGCCAATTCATTGAAAAGTGTCTAGGCGAAAAGGCAACCGTATGGACCCTAGCCCACGAGAGGGTAATTGAGTGCAGGAACCTAGACGAGATAACGATAGGAGACTGAGAAGTGCGCTGAAGGAATAATGTGATCTGGAAGATACGCCAATGGTAATCTGGATGAGGAAGGCGTACGGCGGTATGCAGACAGCGGCACGCAGACGGCGTCGATACGGCATTCCGCGACCGTAGCTAATAAACTGTTGGAATAAGTCCGAATCAAGGTTTGGTGGTCAGTGTGTTCACTGAAAGCTGTCCCTAGAGCTTCCAAACAAAGGGAGAGATACTTCAAATGCATGGGCTTTAATCGCCAGGCGAGAAATTGCAAAGACCCGGACATATCTGATCTGTATGGAAAAGGCGAAGAGAAGGGAAATTTTGCATTTTTGTGCTCTGCACAAAGGAGAGTGTGAAAGACCACATGACAGAAGGCTTAATATGCCCAGGGTACAAAAAGGCAAGGGTGAGCCACAAGTGATGGAGATGACCAAGTTAAACCTCAATCAATGCGACATTGCAGAGCCACTGTTGTAGCAGTCTACAACAGAAACGAAATACGATGTTCCATCGTTGCTAGATGCTAGATGAGCATACTGGAGAGCTGGCCGGACGAAGACTGGTAGTCATCGGAGGAGATTTCAATGCTTAGACAGTGGAGTGGGAAAGCAGACATACCAACACAAGAGGGTATAGCCTGTCGGAAGCTCTAGCCAAACTGGATATTATGCTATGCAATGAAGGCACCAGCTCAACTTTCCCCAGAAATGGACGAGAATCCATCGTCAACGTTACCTTTTATGGCCCGTCATTGATGACAAACATGAACTGGAGAGTTTGCGAAAACTACACGCATAGTGACCACCTGGCAATCCGGTACAGTTTTGGTCAACAATGCCAAGCGTCAATACAAAGGGCAATTGACATCAATCTCTAGCGAGCGACTCATCTGACATGATCGCGGAAGAGTTAACAGAAGCGCTAGCAAGAGCACGGGACACCACAATGCCAAGGAACAGACGGTGTCCAGCACCGAAGCGGACAGAGAGAAGCTTAATATAGTGTTGCGCCCCCGCAAGGGCAGCATTGAAACGTGAGATAAAGCGAAAAAATCGATTTGCTTTCAAGAGTTGCCTCAGGGTGCGAACGCCAACCGCTGGCAGACGCATACCGTGTGACGATGACGAAGATCAGAGGGTCCATGACGCCTCTGGAAATCTGCGCTGAGTGGCCGAAGGTTATCGTAGAAAGGCTCTTTCCGGAGCACGATCCAATGATATGGCCGATTATACCGTATGGTGAGGTAGAGTGGGACAATGCCGAAGTGATACAAGTCTCCAATGAGAAACTTCTGGCATTCGCAAAAAGTTTAAAAGTAAAGAAAGCGCCCGGACCAGCTGGAATCCCCAACATCGTATAGAGAGTGGCATTACACTCCCGGATGTGTTCAGAAAGGTGTTTTAATAGCTTCTAGACGAGGGCCACTCCCTTGCCCAATGGAGGATACAGGAGTAAGTGCAACTGCCAAAACCAGGTAAGCCCCCCAAGGATCCATCATCGAATCAAACAATATGCCTGCTGGGTACGCTCGGAAAACTCTTGGGGAGGACTGACGATATTTCCGGAAAGCGATAGCGGGTGGTCGGAAAACCAGATTGGATTTTGGAAGAGAAAGTCTACGGTGGACGCCATTTGGACCGTGATCGAGAGAGTCGATATGGCGCACAAACAGAAAGGAAGAGGAAATCGATACTGTGCCGTGATAATAATAGACGTCTAAAGCGCGTTCAACAGCGCAAGTTGGGAAGCTATTGCGCAATCATTGCACAAAATGAGGGTCCCTAGCTACCTCTGCAGAATTCTATGGAGTTTTTTTTTCAGCATCTGGTCCTGATCCATGAGATTTGGGACAAAAATCGATTAAAATTACAGCAGGAGTCCCGCAAAGCTCTATTCTGGGTACAACGCTTTGGAACGGGATGTATAATGGCGTGCTGACGCTTAACCTGACTAGGAGCGTAGAGATCGTTGGGTTCGCGGACGAGATCATACTAACGGCACTGGGAGAGACGCCGGAAGAGGTGGAAATGTTGGCGATGGAGGTGATTGACAGGATTGGAAATTGGATGCAAGGAGTGAAGTTGCAGATAGCCTAGCACAAAACGAAGTTGCTGTTGGTCAACAACTGCAAAGTGTTGCTACGAGCAGAAATCACTGTTGGGGAGCATGTTATAGTCACGAAGCGGGCACTGAAACTGCTGGGCGTAATGATCGATGACCGACTGAACTTAAACACCCACGTCGACTATGCCTGCGAGACGGCGGGCTAAGCTATAAACGCTTTAGCCAGAATCATGCCGCACAAAGCCGGGCCAAGTAGTAGTAAGAGGCGTCATACGGTTAGCGTATCATCGTCGATACTGAGGTTAGGTGTCCCTGCCTGTGTTGTGTTGCGGCGCTGAAAGCACAGTGGAATCGAGTAAAGCTGAGCAGTGCGTTCAGGCTCGTGGCAAAGAGGGTCGCGAGCGCGTCCACGACAATCTCATCAGAGGCAGTCTGCGTTATCGCTGGAATGATATCAGCATCATCCAAGTGGAAGATAACTAATGCTATAAGCGGAAGGGGACCAGGAGAATACGGAAAACAATGGAAGCTAACTCGATGGCCAAAAGGCAGTATGATTGAAGCTCGCCGGAAAAAGGAAGGTGGACTCACAGACTCATACCGGTTCTCGCGACCAGGGTAAATAGAAGGCATGCTTAAGTAAGCTTCAATCTGGCGCAGTTCCTGTCTGGTCATGGTTGTAATCAATACCTACATCGGCTCGGACATGCTGTGTCACCATTTTGTCCGGAGTTCATAAACGTCTAGGAATCACCGTTGCATGTGATCCTCGTTTGTCCTAGATTCGACGCAGCGCGAAGGGAGATACGTTCGCATAACGTAGAAAATATTGTGGCAGATATGTGTCGAGACGAGGGCATAAGGAATGTCACCAGCAGAGTATTGTCCCTAATACTGTCAGAAGTTCAGAGAAAATGGTGAATAGAACAACAAGCTGGTAACACCATCTAGCAAGATAGGGGCGATATGGACGAGGGGTTCAAGTCGGTTATAAGCGAGTATGGCAGTGAAAGGAAGCGAGTCAAGTTTCGACATCTCCGGATCGGTTCAGATCTCGACGGGTTCCGACGTTGGTGATGGTCCTGGGGTAGAACCGTTTATTTTTTATTTGTTGTATCAACACCAACAGACTCCTTGGTCCCAATGGTGGATCTTAGGCTAGTTTCATTTAGGAATAGACAAAAACATATTTTTAATCGTATTTCTAGTCCAGTGAAAGTCGAATCCTGGGATAACTATATTAAAAACTCGGTGAAGTCCGGTAATAGCGCTGTGGCGACCGTAGTTGGTTCTCCTAAAAGGTAGTCGCAGAAGAAAGTTATTACATGGTGTTTAATAAAAAATTAGAATTTTTTGAGTCATGTATTTGAAAAACAAAAAAAATTCAGCGCTTTTAGTATTCTTTTATTAAAAACATAATGTTTATCCTTCAAAAAAACGTCAATCGATATTAGAGAAGCCGTACGACACAACTTAGTCGCGATGCTCTCACAAGAGCGCTGGACGACACTGAGGTCATTCTTTCGAACACAATTCCAGATCCTGATGGTCATCTGCTTCGTATCTTTGGCCCGACAATTATTTTTGTACACTAGGGCACTGAGCTGTGGCGGATCCAGGGGGAGGATCTTGGGGTTCTGGACCCCCTCCCCGGATTTTTTTTGAGAAACTTTAAATTAGTTTCAAATTTATATCAGTTTCAAACTCAAAATCATCCCAAACGAAATTTGCCTAACAAAACTTATATTCATTAAATAAGGTTATTACTGATTACGAATTGCATAATGTTCATTTTAAAACCGAAATTTCAGACCCCTCCCGAAAAAATTTTCTGGATCCGCCCGTGGCACTGAGGGAGCCGAAACAATCCTTAATGGGATGGCACTGGGGCAAGCTGGTCGGGTTCCTTTCTTTTGGCACGTACGTACTTTATTGCTCAAGATACTCCTGCGTCTTCTTGGCGTAATGGGAAGACGCCTTGTTGGGTCAGAAGACCCTCTTCCCTTCCGCATGATGTTCCTTTGAGAATGACAGAATTTCGCAAGACACTCCTGCTACACTTTTTGATTGATGGTCGGACCGCTCGGCTTGAACCACGGTTTTGAAATCCCTCTGTCTAAAATAGCGATGTACAGCATAACTTTTTTTTCAAATTTATGCTTAAACTTATATTTTACTTCGGGAGTGTGGCCGGCTTGTCATTGGAATAGTAGGCGTCATTTCCTGGAATGTGGATCTTCGAGCACGGTAATTTTTCGTCGTCCAGCACGAACGACGTCCCGCAGTAGTTCTTAGTCATCCATCAGCCCTGCGATTTCACGATCGCTATCTGCCCGTCCGTGTACTCGGGGGACCGAGTCTTCTTCCGACAGATGATGTCCTCCATCTTGCGGGTTCGGTGAATAAATGTATGGGAGCCGTGATATTTTCGGCCGGTGTCACGCAAACTCGTTCCGTCATTGTTTTCGAACAGCTTTTTCAAAGCTTCCTTCTTTTTCTTCTTCTGCAATATCTTTGCCGGACGGCCGCTACCGGCCTTCCGCTCCACGCTCAGGAATGCTAGGATCCGGTAAACTGTACTCATGGGCACGTTTTCGTCTCGAAAGTGGTCTACCACTTTTCCCACGATCACCATGCGTTTCGTAAAACCGTACAACACGCTCGCGGAGTGCTTTCTGTTTCGACGCCATCTTCGATAGAACTGACAGCACCTACACCAACAAACAGTTTTGCGTCGGTTAAAAAGGTTTCCGGTACCTCTGAATCGGTTCACGTCTCGGCGGGTTCCGTCGTTGGCGAAGGCGGTCGCCGGTTAACTGGTAACGTTGCAAGCTGTACACGGGTAGAAAAAATAATAAAAAAATAATAAAAAATATGAAATAATAAATATATAAAAAAATTAAAAATAAATGAAAAAAATGAAAAGTAAGAATAAAAAAACAAATAAAGAAAAAATAAAAGCAAAACAAAATAAATAAAACACCCACACAGCGAACAGACGCAGTCCAGGATCCAAAGAGCTCTAGGAAAGAAGAAATGCATCAGCAAAATCTCCCCTGAAGTAATACCCAACGGTAGTCCCGTGAGGAAGAGAATATGAAGATACAGGTTTAGTCGGTAGGATTGCTGGAGCTTCAGTAAGAATCCGACAATACCACGGCTAAGTCGGTAGTGGCCTCATTAAAAATTCGCTCTCGATAAAAAAGAAGAAACAAAAACACACACAGCCATTGTTCCAAATCATCGAGCTGAGTCGATTGGTATACAAGCATTCGATTCTGCTTGAAATTTTAGTCAGTTTGGAAGAGAATGATTGAGGGAGACGTTGAAACTGAATGTTGGTTTCGGTAAATTCAAGCAGAAATAGAGTTTGACATTTCGCACTACTGTACAGAACTTCAGTAACGGGACAACATAAATAAGAAGTCGTTTAGTATGTTCTCAAGTGGTGGTTTAACCTTTGGACTCCCGAAAATCGATGTCTTGTATTTTTTTGCAAATATTTTTTCCCTTCAAAACGGTGTATCTCAGGGTGTCCTCAATTTATATTGAAATAATAAGTGTTTTCTATGTAAAAATGTCTGAGGAAAACAATAGCATTAGAATTTTCAAAATTAAAATATATGTGTTTAAAGAAAAATTAACTTTTAATATTTAACTGAAAAAACCGCATAGTTGGCTGCACTGCCGCCAAAAATTAATGTTTTTTCTGGATTTTATGAACATTTTTTCTCAAAAACCATCTTGCGTTTTGATTCTAGAGTAAATAGAACTGGGATATAATCATAAGAAAATCAAGAGTTTTGGCAATTAGTCAAAACGAGGGGTGCTCCCATTTTGAAATACATTTTATAAGTAAATTATTTAAAGAAAAAAAAGAAATCAGAATTAAAAATTAAAAGAATTTTTAAAATATGTTTTTAATTTGTTTTACAATAAAATATTTTATTTATTGTAATTTTCTCCACGATGCAATTATATTTTAAACTGTTTTTATTTGCAATTAAAGTTTAAACGTGTTTGATTTTGCGTTAAGTATTTGTTATTTATTAAAAGGGCGCATTTTCACTACTAGATATTTCTGTTGAAAAAAATTAAAATATTTTAGAAAATTTTTCTTAAGAACGTTTTGCTTCGAAATGATGTTTAGTCTATATTTATGGCTGGCAAACACTAAGAAATTTAGAAGCATTCTTGAAGTTTTTGTAAAAAATGCTTTCTTACTAATAACTTCTGAATAATGCAATTACAGTTTCTTCAGTTTTTAGGCCTTCGTTAACAAAAAAATCATTGTTTTTTTTGTAATTCTATTTTCCAACTTTTTCTGTTTTATTTTGTAAAATTTCACCAAAAATATTCACACAGAAGAATTAGTTCACTAGAACTTGCTATCATATAGTTTTGCTGCACAAATGGCGATTTTCGAACAATATATTTTGGAAGTAGTGCATTCAAAATCTCATACGCCCTTTTTAAATATTACTCTTGAATAAAAAATGTTTGCGTAATAAAGCAAAATACTTAGTCTCCCACATAGATGAAACGTAAAAGGTTTCATTAGAATCGAAGATAATCACCATTTTTGCCGTAATTGAATCAAACTTGATGGAATTGCTTTACAGAATACGTTGTCACGTTGCATAAGATCAACTGTGTTTTTTTCAAAAATAAATAAAACTTTAAGGTTTCCGCAATACAGTTTCGAAAAGTACTCTCAAGTAGTAAGAAAAAATGTAGGTTAAACATTGTATGCATGCTGTTGGTGTGGTCCACAAAACTTTTTCGAATTTTTGGTCTGTCACGTTACAAGTTGTTTGGTTTCCATTACATCACAATTAAAAATAAGCATTAAGCCATATTCATATCAGTGATGCCACAAGTACAGATTTATCTAGAAAGGTACAGATTTTTTAAGCATTTCTAGTACAGATTGTGTACTGTACAGATTACAGATTTTTGTAAAAAAAGTACAGATTAGTACAGATTTTTTTAGATGACAGCAAGGTAAAATAATTTAACCCTACGATGCATTCTAGTAAACAGCAGGTAAACGTTGAGTTAGTCAGCAGTGATGGTAAGAATCTGAAGTGGAGCTGGTGCTGATTGCACACCTGATTTTTTCTGCCGAATCTTTTTTCGCATCTTTTGCCGAAATCTCAACAGCTGAGATTCAGCAAGCAATTTTTTTGCTGAGATCTCAGTAAAAGTGACGTTTTATAGCTGAGACTCGAAAAATATTTCACTGAAAATCTGAGAAATCAGTTTCTAGATTTGCTGACTACACGGCTGCAGCTGTACTGGGGATATAATTATGTCAGTCCTATTACCACATAAAACACCTATATAACATAAAACGCTGCAGAACTGGTTTAATAATACAATGTTTACACTACAGAGTTATAACACGAAATAATAATTAGCAACAAGAAAAATGTCACCAAGATAGCATCAAAACTTAACTGGTAGTGCGAACGTTGTATAACAATGTAATTTATCAAATAATTTCATTTGTTCGACCACTAATCGATCAAGAAATACTTAACCATAAGATTGTTTACCTTCGTTCGTTAGTACATTATTCAAAATTTAAATGGAAAATAAAATTTCATATTTCATGGAGAATCTGTATATATCCGTTGGCAGGCGCAGGCTTCCTCATCACAGTTCTTTATACGGAGCTTTTCTTTTGAATGTATTTTCTGGACAGACCAGCCTATTTTTACTAGATGGATCAGCCAAATAATGCCAATCACCTAGTGAGATACTTGATTAATTGTAATAATAGATTACCGTTAAATGACCTTCAATAAATTATGTTTTAATGGGGAGGGTATATAGCAAATTGTAACATATGAAAACAGGCAAATGAGCAAGAACGTGAGTCGATATGTGTGATAGATAAAATTCATTTGCACGCTCTTGAAAAAAATTACATTTTTAATGTCACCGTGGTCGTGTCCTGCACACAACTCTTTATTTTGTTTTGCCCTGGAGATGACCTGGACCTTCGAAACGCAGATGTTAGACGCACAGTGGCGTAGCCAGGGGGGGTTTTGGGGGTTAAAACCCCCCCCAAACCAAAATTAATTGGAATGAAAAAAAATGATGCTGACGAATTTAATTTAATATTCCACAAAATATTTTTGGAAAAATATTCTCTGATCACTACATTGAGAACTGTGTTTAAAGCGTCATGAGAACTTTTGGAAAATTGTGGGAAGGGGATCTTGTAACTTATCTCTTAGCCAAAATCCCATAGTTGTCAAATTACTTCAATGTAAAATAAAATAACTGTCTGAATTATTATGAGCTCATTTTTGGAAAGATGCTTCAAAATATGGATTAGAGACAATTTTTCGAATGGGAATCTAAATTTGAATAGGTTGATTGCATATAAAACATAAGCTTGTTTATCGAAAACTTACATACATTTCAACATTTGCTGAAAATGTATTTTTTTAGATTGTGTAGAGTTTAGACTACAATTCAATACGGTTAACAACAAGAATAACATTTCAGAAACTAGTTGAAAGATGATGTACTTTTGTCTCCAGCAGGTCAGGATCGGTTTTATGAGCATTGGATTTTTGTTGTATTATCAACTATATGAATAGCCTCTTAGCAGGATGCAATGAATGGCGTACTAAAATTTTGTGTGCTACGTACTAGTACTGCAAGTTGTGAGGTTGACTAATGAAGAAAAGTAAAATTAATGCTCGATAAATTTTTAACGGCCACGATCACATTCATTCGAAACTGCCAAATTTCGATGTTAAGTAACATTGAAGAATTTCAAAACGTAAAACTGTTCATCTGCTGATAGAATAATTTTGACGGTTAATCCTGCTAGAAGTAATTATAGACAAGAATTAGTCTTCAACCAAATTTGGGTCGAGACTTAATGTCTCCAGCAAAGTTTTCGAAAGTGCTATTTCTAACAACTTTGTCAAAGACATAAATATCCCACATATTCAGAGTATCGAAATATAGTAGTAGAAAACCTTTACAACAAGCTATTCTGAAATTACTGTATTTGATAAATCTCTTCTGCGGTAATTAAGTAATAAATTCACATTGCGTTCAAGGTGCCTTTGAAGCTTATACAATAATTCCCAGATATTAAAAGGACTCAAAAACACAAAGAGTGATTCCATTTTCAGGAGCTAGCATCAATTCGGCGCTAGCTTAGTCCGCCCACCAAGTTAGTGTCGGATTCTGATGAGATGAAGTCGAAACGCAAGTTCGGTTCCATCCATCCATAATTTAGTTATAGGTTTTGTGTTCTCAACTCGCAATTATTGTTTCAAACAATTTTATCCGTAGCGCAGAAAAAATAGTTTTCACCTAAATTTTTCTTCACTAAGAAGAAATATAGCAGGCCCAGTCCATTTAAATCCCTATATGTTGAATTCATGTAGCCTTCATATTTTCAACAAAATTGTTTGAAATGACATTATCAAAAACTTTGCTGAAGGCACCATGTCTCTTAATATTTTTGAAAAATTAATTCACCATAATTACCTCTATGAGAGTTAATCACTAAAATTTCTATATCAAAGCAGGCGCTGTTTTATGTTGATAACTTCCCGAAGTTGTCAAACCTTCAAAGTCAAGGATTATTATATTAGGTGATCTTGAACGTTGAAAATTTTTTAGATCATTTATCCCACTTTAAAAGATCGCAATTTTTGACTTCATTGACATATTATACAAGAAAATAATCTATAGAGGTTTGAAAACTGTTCCATGTTGATCCTTCTTGTTTATAGACTGGAATGACATCTGTTAGACTACTTATGTTTTTGAGTTTTCAATAATTTATCAAACTCATATTAAATTTTAGCATTTTTTCAAAAAATTTGCGATTTTCATCAAAACCCCCTCCAAACCAAATTTCTGGCTACGCCACTGTAGACGCAATACAATATTATTGTAAGAAAACCCATGACCAAACGCCATCTTTCTTTAATTGATCCAGCAATTTAATATTTTCATTATACTATGCAGAAAGAAATCATAAACGTTTTATAACACCAATCATGTCAGTATTGCACCCATGGACAACAGTTCAATCCGAAAATAGAGAGCAGAAGTCAGCAGCATCCAACGAGACTCGAATTTAGCGCATCATTTGCCAAAGCGCACATAAACGGTCCTTTTCAGGACCACCATTATTTTAATGAAGAATTAATTAGAAGTCTTTCCCTTTTCCGAAAAATCCCGTTGATAACCTACATATTCATATAAATAATCCCAAGTGTATTCTACTTCACTCCGGTTACGTCTCTGACATTACCCACCCATCTTATTTTATAATTTCATCACAACTTTGTATGCAGAGGTGCCACTGTGTAGCGTCAGCCTGCTACCTTAGTCAAGTGCCATCGTTCTGACGAGGCATACTAAATTAATCCAAATGAAAAAAATAGTCCAAACCTAGTTCGATAAATCGAAGTTTCTCTGTATTTATTACAACGCAATGATTGTTCAAATCTGTCTAGGATACAGAAATAAAAGTTCAAAAAGATCGAAACATTCTGTCTTGTTATCCAGCTTTGCTCGGGTTCAGACTGTTATTGTGAAAGGTTGCACATGCTCGCATAATTTATGTTCATCAAAGTTTATAAGGTTAAGGGTGGTTCTCCTGCTATTTTGCGTAATTGATATCTCTTTATGCGAAAATTTCACAATCACGTACACCGATACGCCGGCTTCGTGGCATACGTTGGATCTGCGTGAACATAGATTCTGTAGCGAATATTTCCACCAGAATAGAACACACCCTAGCCGACATTTGCATGAACTGATCACAAGCCGCATGGGTTTAAATTTCAGCCAGCCAATACAGACGAAGATATACTCGTATATCGATTTATGTGTGTACTTTGCCGCCCCTGAAAAGGTGGCAAACTGATAGTGAAGGAGGCAGCAGCAACAAGTACCACAAGAAAATGCTGCAAAATTACCGATCGTAATTGGACATTGGGCAGTAACTGTGGGCCGATTTTGCTCGGCGAAGACGGCAAGAGATCACGGCGGTGGCGCGAACCACCCGAGATGGAGTATATTCGATACGGCACGGCCTCATTTCTGGTGCTGCTGGTGCGGGGTTCAAGTTTCACCTTCTTTCAATTCACTACTATAAATATAAATAAAGCGGGGGGGATGCTGAATTGTAGATTAGGCCGCTTTTTTGCAAGAGTCATGCTTCTCTATTTCTGTTCATTCACGCATCTCCAGAGGTGTAGGTACGGGTCTGTGCGAGTCAATACGCGATGGTGATCGAATTAATTGAAATCGAGCCCCGGAATGAGGGGTGAATGGCTTCTGATGCGAACGCAACGATCCGGTCGATTTTCTTTCACACTATGAGTCTCGCTAGACCAAATAAATGGCCGGCATAGAAGATGTTGGTATAAATTCCATACCGTATGTGGCGAGGGGAAGGGAGGGCGCGTGACTAAAGGTTGGGCCTTGTTTGCGATTTGATTTGTTATGGGGAGTTGTTATGCTCATCACGATCTCTGACCAGCAGTACTTTTTCCTGCGTGTACATGAGTGCATCTCGCTACATTCCAAATCAAGTCTGAATTAGTGCATGTTCTCGACGGAGAATTTTCCCAAACTACAGATTCACGTACTCGATTCCGGTTTATCTCTGCCCCTCGCTACACCAATAGACATATAATCTGGAGGGGAAATAAAATTCATAGCAAATCATCGGAATTGCTAAGCCTAGAATGCTTAGCAAGCGAATCGATCAGTTAATAAGTCTTCTGTGAATAGCTTCATCCGTACTTTTACTGTAATTGTGGATTCTAATGCTTTTTACGAATGCATTTCACGCCTATTTTGACCCGCCGACATCGCATTAAATACAGAAAAACAACTTCTGCTATACGTTGGATAGGGGAAAAAGAAATACAAATCATCGGGTTTGTTAACGTATACAACATGAAACGAACAATCGGCATTATTATCAATCCGCAATGTTCAATCCACCCATAGCTAGATTTAATCCGACTCAGTACAAACAAATAAAAGAAAATAGTTCGCCAATCCAAGAGGTAGCTAGCATAACAACTGTATTCATTCGATCGAACCACAAAAGAGCGATTCATCCGTTGATTGGTTTAAATTCTTGGAGCACACGCGTCCGATTCTTCCTAATCAACGCAGATTGAGTGGTGTCGGGTGAAAATCGAATAGGAGATACAGTAAGTGGCGTCAATTTTGGAATCTTAATTCCAATGAAACTGGTTCGATTCGCAGTTCCTTAGTAACTGCCTCAGAAGCATCATCATCGCAATACTCGCACCGCGATGCCCGCGGGCTCTTGTGATCCACTTGACCTCACGCCCAGAATGTGGAACTACATTCTACCACCGTCTCTTTGATATTTGTACAAACCTCTGGGACTTTGCCCAATCGCCGTCATACATCAGAACATAAACCCAGAACAACGGTCTTACGAGCTAATAAAAATCAAGCACGTCAAGATTCGTTCTCATGCCTTTTCTTCTGCGTTCTGTGATGGGACAGTGAAACGGCTGCGAAGTGCTGCTGCTCTAACCGCTAAAAGATTTCTTCCAGGAGCCAATTAAGAAAAACATTAATTTTCTCTGGTCATCATTCGCTGCGTTCGGTTTCTTTCTCTCTCTCGCTTTGGGATGGTCCGCACTCAGTAGAAGATTACTCAAAGGCGTCCGTCGTCGAACTGCCGGACAGCAGATCTATTCTTTGTTTTTGAGAGTCCCTATTTCATTTCAAAAGCGAAATTGATATTACACACTCGCGTGTTTCGATCGATGTTGTTTGGTGGTGAGGGATAGCATGATTTATTTAAAACTGATTGCAAAGGGGATCAAAACCAGCCGGAAATCTGTCATAGTAAACGTTCAACACGCGGAAAAAATCCGCTCATAAATTCATGAAAATATGATAACGATTTTGTGAACTGAAAGATTTACGAAAACCGTGACCAAGTTCCTGAAGTTATGAATAATAAAACTCCTATTCATGAAATTATTTGTCTTTCCAAAAACTAGTTCGCGTCGAATATATACATGGCGTTACATTCGAATATTTGGTAGGGTTACTGTGGTTGTTCCCTGGACATTAGAGTGACAAGAAAAAATGACCCCTATCGACCCACACCTGATTGGATTTCTAGTCCCTCCAGGAGTACTTGCTCCAAATTTGAAGCAAATCGGACAAGTCTAGCTACCGGACCAACGTGCCTGAAGTTTGTATGGGATTTTTCAACAATTTATATGAAGAAACCCCACTAGCTCGCATTTTTTGCCGCTAGGTGGCACTGTATGCATCGTTTTATCACTAAAAGTGCAAATAAGAAAGAAAATTTAATTCTTTACAACTTTGCTGAAGACTACTAGTGAATTCAGCTTTGTTAAAAGAAGTTATTAAACGCAAACTAAACATTTTTGTGAAATAACCGTAAGATTTAGCTCTATGGTATCTTCAGAAGAGTTGTAGTAAATAATACGAGCCATGTTTTGGTTAGAACATGTTAGTTCTACATTTTACCACATAGAGGGCGCCAACACTAACTTTTCAACGGAAAGAGATAGAAATTAGATGTCTTCCACAAAGTTGTAGAACAGGCATTTTGAAATAATTCTTCCAAACATCTTGATATTCTCTCTTCTATGAAAAGTTAGTGTTGGCCCCCTTTATGCGGTAACATGTAGAACTAAAACGTTCTAGCGAAAACATTACTCGTATTATTTACTATAATTCTTCTGAACATGTTATCGAGCTAGACCTAACCATTGTTTCACAAACATGTATAGTTCATGCGAATCGAGTACTGATACAAAACCATGTACTGCTAGGCCCCATGCAAAACTGACTCGGACATCACTTCGTTAAAAGTTTAATAACTTTTTTCGACAACGCCGGATTCACTAGCAGTCTGCAACAAAGTTGTAGATAATTAAATTATCTTTCATATTTTCACTTAAAATGATAATGCGATACATACAGTGCCACCTAGCGACAAAAAAGCGAATTAGTGGGTTTTCTCCATGTAAATTGTCGAAAAATCCCATACAAACTTCAGACACGTTGGTCCGGTAGCTAGAATTGTCCGATTTGCTTCAAATTTGGAGCAAGTACTCCTGGTGGGACTAGGAATTGAATCAGGGGTGGGCCGATTGAGTTTTCAGAAAAAAAAATTCTTTTCAAAAATTTTTCTGGGCAGTCTACTGGACATGTTTAATTTTTGTTGTGATCCATAGTTTGGGAATTCACAGCCTACAGTTAAACGTTGTTCTTGATTGCAGGAGCTTATTTGCGATTTTTGTGATTTCCCATTAAGTTACCGTCAGATTTTATTCTTGAGTTTGCTATCGGATGTTTCTGTCGCAGTAGCGTGATTTATGTTCATGATTGCAGAATCTTACATACAATTTTCGTAATTTCTATTTCGTGGTATTTTAGTCATGAGTATAGTGATTCATGCTCATGATTTCAGGATACTAGTCACGATTTTTTAATGAGTAATGTGATTTATATTCAGGATTTCAGGATCTTTGTCACGATTTTTATAATTTCCATTCACGTTATCGTGAGATTTTCGTCACGATTAAAGTGATTTATGTTAATGAATTCAGGATCTTAGTCACGATTTTTGATATGTTTATGTTTATTATTAAACTAATTACACTTCCAAATAGCCTAAATTTTCGCTTTTATTGAATTTCGTTTTTATTGAATTTCGCGTCCGGTTGAAGTCAAAGGCCGTCGCCATATTGTTAAAAATTCGCTGGAGTCCGGTAACAGCGCTCTGGCAACCATAGTTGGTTCTCCTGAACAGAACTCGCAGAAGAGAGTTATTACGTAGAGCTCGAACGCGGACTTGAAGATCCAGACGTCCGAGGATTGTAGGGCAATCCACTCTGGCAGACAGTAAGTCCGAGACGAACAAGGCTCGAGAGCAGTCCCTCCGAATGCTAAGTGTATCGAGGTGTATTAGTTGGCAACGATTTTCATAGCTGGTCAGTTCGAATCTGGAGATGTCGATGGGCGAAGCGTATGAACCGGCGTTGGACAGCCTCGATTCTGTCAATCTCGTTCTGGTAGTACGGATTCCAAACAACAGAACAATATTCTAGCGTTGAGCGGACCAACGCGCAATAAAGCGATTTAAGACAATTTGCGTCCCTGAAATTTTTCGCTATTCGGAAGATGATCCCAAGCTGTCGTGATGCCTTATCTACAATGTATGTAGTATGTGGTTTGAACGATAGTGCCGAATCCATAATGACTCCGAGATCCTTGATGTGAAAGAATCTTGGAATGCTCGAGTCGAAGAAATGGTAGTTAAACTGAATCGGATGGCCTTTCTGCGTGAACGTAACGATTGAGCATTTACTCGGGTTTAAAACCATTCTGTTTAGATTACATCACGTATCAAAATTCTCCAGTTCCCTCTGAGGAAGCTCGGCATCGGTTTCATCCTGTATTTGTCGAAAAAATTTCATGTCGTCGGCGAAACAAAGGCGGGGTCCTTGTAATGTGGTTACCAAAGTAGAGGAGGATTATTACTGGACCGAGATGGTTTCCTTGTGGGATGCCGGATGTAGCGAAAAATGGTGCAGATAGACAGTTCTTAATGCTGATTTGGAGTTACCTTCCATCGAGGTAGGAACGAAACCAGCGCAGAAGTTGTCCATGAATGCCGAGTTCGTCCAGCTTCGCTAATGCGATATCATGGTTGATTTTGTCGAAGACCGCAGATAGATCCATGCAAATAGCATCGGTTTGCAATCCGTCAGCGAATCTATCGAGCCCATATGTTGTGAACGAGAACAGGTTGGTCGTTGTCGATCGTTTAAGCATAAAAACCGTGTTGGTCGTCTTTAATGTTGTATTTGCATTGAAAGAAAATAGGGTCTAAAACAACCAACTCGAATAGTTTCGATACGGCACTTAAACACGAGATTCCCCGATAGTTATCAATATTCGAATTGTTTCCATTTTTGTAAACTGGGTATATGTGCGCTAGGGCACTGCAAAACATTTTTTTTTAATTCTCAAAGACCCCCTCTGCTTCTCTCTTATTGTGACAAATGTCAAAATAAGCTCACATGCCAAATTTCACATCATTTGGACAATTCTAGACCCTCGCCCACCTCGCTTGAATTTTTTTGAAATTGGTACTATGGGAAAATATGGAGAAAATAAATATTAAATGCTATAACTTTTGAAGTGGTAATCAGAAAATTACAATTTATACCTCTTTAGAAAAGAAATAATCTTAGTATTTGAATGGAGACATTTTTGCTTCTAGAAAAATACTTGAAAGTAGGGTGCTGGGTGATTTTAGCCCCAAAATCCCCTATTTTTAATGATTTTGCTGCTCCGTGATGCAAATCATTTTTTTCTTACTGTGAACAAATCTCAGAAATCGAACGGAACCTTTTTCACCTTTGTCCTAATACGAGAAGTTGGGGTTATAGGACCTTTTATCATTCATATTCAATTTTATCATTTTCTCGTGCATATATCTCTATTATTCTTCATTCAATTTTAATAAACTATACCTTCTTGAACGTAAAAAATCCTTAAGATCACAACAAAAATAGACTCGTTACCGGTAAAATTCTGAAACATCAAATTATCTGACATATAGTGTCGATTTCACATTTTTATCATAAAATCGCACATATTAACTCTATTTAACCACAAAATTCTTATTTAACTATTACTATCAGTTTAAAATATGTTTAGGAATCACATGAGAAACGTTTCATTCCTGGAAAAATAGGGGAAGTTAAGGCATTAAGATAATTAATGAAAAAAACGAGATTTGTAGAGTTAATATCAAAAAGTTTGATGTTTCTGAATTTTACCAGCAGCGTTTCTATTTTTGTTTTATTCCTCAGAATTTTCCACGTTCAACAAGGTACATTTTATGAAAATTATGAAAGGTCAGAAAGGTTCGGTTCGATTTCTGAGATTTTTTCCTATTAGAAAAACAGCAAAATATGTATGAATTATTAAATTAAAAATAGAGGATTTTGGGGCCAACATGACCCAGTACCCCACTTTCCCGTATTATTTCTAGGAACAAAAATATCTCTATTCAAATACTAAGATTATTTGCTTTAAAATGAGGTATAAATGGTAATTTTCTGAGTGAAACTTCAAAAGTTATAGCATTTAATATATTGTTGTTTGGCATCTGAGCTTACTTTGACATTTGTAACAATAAGAGAGGGGGGCTTTGAGAATTAAATGAAAATAATTTTTGCGATGCCCTAATGTGCGCTGCTTTCCAGCAGGAAGGGAATGCACAGTGGCACGACTTACAACAAAAGGTGGACCAAAGTTCAAAACTTTGACGTATCGGTTCAATAGGACAATTTTGGTACTCTGAATTCGTTTTTAATATTAAAACATTTCAAAAATAAACGTTTACTATTCATTAGGGTGTCTCAAAAATATTTTTTTTTCGAAATCGCTCTTAAAATTTGTGTATATTAATATTCGTATGCTAAATCGTTTTTGATATTAACACATGTAAAAAAAAAATCGTTATACGTTAGGGTGGCTCAAAAAAATAGGAAGGTTCAAAAAAAATTTAAAGAAATTTTGAATTTCCATTTTTATTATAAAAATAGAAATTAACTTTACTACTTATTAGAGTGGCTCAAAAGTAAGTATTTTGTCTTTTATAATAATGTTTTTCAATAGTAATTTTGGAATTTATTTCCCACATTGAAACGAATTAATTGACATCTCATTATTTGGTTCAGAAATGACTATTTTGCTTTTACATTACATTTTTTATCATTTTCAAAACAAACATTTTGAGCGTTTTAGGGGAATGTTTAATTACATTCACTAATCAGCAAGATGGTTAACGATTTTTTTTCGTAGGTGTGTTTTAAGTTACTTAGACTGCTTATTTCATATCTTAAATTTCATATCTTAAATCCAAAACACTTTTTTCGTGTATATGGTTCATTTAAATATTGTGTTATTTTATTTGGATAATATCGCATACCCTTAAGCTATATCAGTGCTATGCAAATTCGGATCAAATTAGTCTCACCAAACGACTAGAGCTCAACTGTATTCTCTCTATTTGACAGTTATTGCGCAAGTTAGCAAGACATAGCTGCAGAAACATACTATAACCTATTTCAGATGGTTGAAAGTATTTACTGATTTCCAAACATTATTAATACCTTTACCATCTAAAAAACATACTTCCCACTTGGCTCCTTACTCTTGATCACTAGTAAAACCCTTGTAGATCATGCTCTCAATGATATTGGAAAGCTGTGCCTGTTTGGTGTCATTATTCTAGCTATAAAGAGATTATTCAAATTCAATATCAGTGATAACCATGCGTCTCCATTCACAGTTTTTTTTAAATTTTAACTGCTTATCGCAAGTTTTCGCAAAACTGGTAAATACTCATTTTAAAGAGAAAATTAAAAGCTGAGTGTAGTGTGATCGCGGTCATTCACGGGCGTCGTTGTTGTTATCGCATTAGAAGCTCGAATTCAATAAAAATTGATGACAAACAGTTCTCTAAACACTAACTAAACCAACTGGTCTAATTATGCAAAAAACACTTGAGTTATGCCCTAAAAAAGCTGCCAAAAATTCATTTTACGTTCAAATCCTTTAAAACTAGCAAAAATGTCTCTGATGGCTCAGCTGATAGGAGAAAAATACTAGCGAGAATATCGCATAACATTCATATATGGACTTAAGTCCGAGCTCGTCCCACTGTAGAATGTTCCAGTAGTGAGTGATAGCTCGAAGTTTCGCCGAAATGGTTGAAGAAGCCCGCCGATGCACTTTTTGACAAAAATCGATGGAACGCCATCTAACCTAGGGGTACTAGATGCTTTCAGTTTGGAGTTTGCTACAAGAATGGCAGCATTATCAACACAAATTCTTTTGATTGTTCGTCCTAGAGAAGGAGTTGAATTGGCGGCGACAGCGACTTGTTGTGGTGGAAGGCGTTCGTTGAAAAAAAAAGCTTGAAAATTTGTCGGAGAACAGCTGATAAATTTCATTGGTGCCGGTGGTCAGAACTACATTGAACGTCATACAAGATGGTAAACCGGATTAATTTCGCTGCTCGTTCTCATACTTCCTGTTGGAAGTAACTGTCATTATTCGCTCGACGTTTCGCTGGTGTTTAAAATAGGCGGGTCTGCTTTGCTATTTGTATTCGTGGTTGAGTTGAAAGTAGTGGTTTCGTAATGCAAGTGTCTTACGTTTCGAGAATTTTTAAAATGCAGCTCGTTTGACAGTATTCAATTATCTTAGGACGGTTGATTGCCAGGGAAGGTGTTGATCGGTACTAATTGTTCGTTTTGGCACATGGCGATCGATTAGGCAGTTGAGAATATTAGAAAACGTAATCACTGCTTCGTCGCGTCATCATTGTTAAGATTTTCATCACAGTTTATATCCAACAGCGTGCTAACGATGCTGTCGTAAGCAGCGTTTTTAAAATCGTACACGATAGAGCTTGAGACGTCTTCAAAATTCAATCTTACGTTACCAGCGAAAGATGTACATCGATCAGGCTGAAATCACGAATTCTGTCAGGTGGAAAATACACGACACATAGGAACATATTGCGATTGGTAAATTTCACTGAAATCCACACTTCCTCGGAGCTCGCCCACCGGTCATCGTTGATCACTCGGGATTTTATGCCATGGCGAACAGCGATAAGCACACCACCACCTGATGTCTTGTGGCTGTTGAGGGCGTTACGGTCACAGCAGTAGACATCGAATGTTGATGCAAACACCTGGCGAGACAGAGTACGGTTGCCGAGCCACGTCTCAGTTAAGGTGATAACGTCGTAACAGCAGCCCGTGATCGCGAGCAAATAGCTGTCCGTTGATGAATTTAGGTCACTAACATTCTGGTAGCAAACCTCGATGTCGTTGGAGGACGAATCAGGTTCAGCAGAGAGCGAAGCTATGTTGCCGTTTTAAGCGTGTAGGAAGATCCTTTCGTCAATCACACGAACAGTATCGGAACGGCTCACGGTCGCTTGGTCGACTGTGGTGGGAGATTTAAGGCATCCCGAATCAACAGCGTCGCGCCCCAGAATACGACGATCTTCGTCGGCGAGAGAAAAGGTTGACATCTGATCACAAGATGTTGGAGCAAAAGGCAAAATACTGGAAGCGAAGAATTAATCATTGCACTTGCCATTTGTGGCGGGTTGGAAGACCCTTTCACCCATCCCACACACAGGACCGGGACGACTGATGATCGCTGGCTGCAATTGCTTGACTGTGGCGGGGGGATCGAGGGCTTTCATAGTGCCAGGTGCGGTCCATCCCAGTATGCGTTGAAATCCGATGGCGTGATGAGGAGAGCAGGAACGGGACGGTAGCAGCTTACGGTGAGAGTCAGACATTGAGTTGGAAGCGTGAATCGGTTCGGATTTTAATCACGTGTAATGTGATTTATATTCATGATTTCGGGATCTTAGTCACAATTTTCGTCATTTTTATTCCCGTTATGTTAATATTTTAGTCACGAGGAGTGATTTATGTTCATGATTTCAGGATCTTAGTCACGATTTTTGATATTTCTGTCACGAACAGTATGAGTAATGTTCTTGATTTTAGGATCTTAGTCACGATTTTCGTAATTTATTTGCACGTTATCATGATATTTTATTCTAGATCTCACTTTCGAATTTGACACATGGAGTGATGTGACTGATGTTCATGATATCAGCAGTTTTATTACGATATTCGCAATTTGTTTTCGCCTTATCGCAATCTGTTATTTTTTGGTTATTATAAGTTTTTGTACTCGGAGTATCACGACAATACAAACAGGAATATAAATGTGTGCCTAAAAACGGGATCTTGTTCTATGAACTATATCACCAACACGATTTGCCGCTCTATAATGTATTTTTGGTGCTCAGTTCAGTTTTCTTTTTCTGTCGAGACATCACACTGAACCTTGCCAAATGATTAACGATGTTCTAGGTCCTAATCTTATATCTACTGCTCGTGCCTGTTGTTTGCGCTAGCAGCTGGACAAATCTGTAAAATCGCGAACGACCACCTTCGCTACAGATGCCACGTTTTACTAGCATGGGCTCTGAGCATTTTACACAGCTAAGCAAAGCATTTTGATTCAAGAGCAATATTTTAAAAGGCCCTAAGAGTTTTTACCGCCACCATTTTCAAAAAAAAACGAGATCTGTATTTAGTACAGCAAAACACTCCGAGAAAAAGTTGCAGGGAACAATCTCTTCTTCCCAAAAAAAAACAAGTGAATAAAAGGTTGTCAATTTAAAAAAAAATTATTGAAAACAACACAAAAAACTCATTTTTTGCCAACGAAAGTCTGAAGAGAACGGAAACATATTTATTGTGATTGCATCGCGGACAAGTAATTGATAAAATCAGATCACTTATTACAATTACAGGCAGACGAGACGAGAAAAACACACTAAAACACTTCTTAAGGTCAATTGCAGACCGCGTTAATCGGGTTAGAAGTGCTATAGGGTTCACTAAATAATAGGGCCTTTTTGTTTGCAAAACCTTGGGAGTTGTGCGTGGGTTATCGCGATTGTTTGTTTGTCTTTGTGTATCAGTGCGAAGGGCTCAGAAGTTTGTATGTTAACGTGTTCGATCACGTGGGCGTTTGCTTGTCGCGTGGACGTTTGCACGTCGCGTGTGCTAGCGGGTATATAAATATAATTGTTTAAATTCGATTTTATAATCGTGTATCCGTTCGCGTGTGTTCATGGATGACCGCGCGGACTGTGAATCTGATGCTTCATTTTCAGTGTGTAGTTCAAGAGGAGGAGGAACTTTCGGACGTAACCAATTCATGATCACGTGAACGTTTGTAGGTTCATTCTTGAGAACGCGTTTGTAAATTTATAAGTGCTAAAACGTTCACTTAGTCACCGGGATGTTATCCTGTTTGCAAGATCACATACACTCAATTCGGCTCGGTAATTTCACAACAGCCGTGTAGTCAGTAAATTTAGAAACTGAAATCTCAGTAAAATGAAATTTGTTTGCTGATTTTCGTTGAAATATTTTCCGAGTCTCAGCTATCAAACGTCACGTTTACTGAGATCTAAGCTGTTAAATCGGTAAAAGATACGAAAAAAAGCTGAGATTAGTCAGAAAAAATTCAATGTGCAGTCGTAGATGAGCGTTAGGGCATTACAAAAAAAGCTTTTTTTAATTCTCAGAAGCGCCCCCCGCTTTTGTCATGCATATTAAATTTTATCATTTTCTCGTGCATCTATTATTCTTCAATCAATTTTCATAAAATGTAACTTGTTGAGCATGGAATATAACAAAAATAGATTCGTTAGCCGTAAAATTCAGAAACATCAAATTTGTTGACGTTAACTCTACAAATCACATTTTTTTTTCATTAAATGACCTAATACCTCAACTTCCTTTATTTTTCTAAGAATGAAACTCTTCTCTTGTGACCCCTAAGCGTATTTTTCACTATGAGTAGTAAATTGAATAAGAAATTTGTTGTTAAATGATGTTAATAAGTGAGATTTTTTGATAAAAATATGAAATCGAAACTATATGTCAGATAATTTGATATTTCTGAATTTTACCGGTAACAAATATATTTTCGTTTTGTTCCTAAGGATTTTCCACGTTCAACAAGGTAAAATTTACTAAAATTGAGTGAATAATAATAGAGATATATGCATGAGAAAGTGATAAAGTTTAATATGAATGACAAAAGGCCCGTTAACCCCAACTTCTCGTATTCGAGCAAAGATCAAAATGGTTTCGTTCGAGTTCTGAGATTTTTCACATTAGAAAAACTGCAAAATATGTATGATTTGCATCACGGAGCAGAAATTTTTTTCAAGATAGGGGATTTTGGGGCCAAAATGGCCCATTACCCCACTTTCCCGTATTTTTCTAGAAACAAATATACCTCCATTCAAATACTAAAGTTATTTCATTTAAAAATAAGTACCAATTGTAATTTTCTGATTGCTACTTCAAAAGTTATAGCATTTAATATATTTTTCCTCCATATTTTCCCATAGTACCAATTTCAAAAATTTCAAGCGAAATGGGCGGGAGTCTAGAATTGTCCAAATGATGTGAAATTTGTCATCTGAGCTTACTTTGACATTTGTCACAATATGAGAGGGGGGGTTTTCGAGAATTCAAAAAAAAATTTTTTGCAGTGCCCTAATGTCGTGGATGATAGCGAAGGGCTCGAGCGTTTGTATGTTAACGTATTAGTCGCGTGTATGTAACGTCGCGTGTATGTAACGTCGCGTGTATGTAACGTCGCGTGTATAAATTCGCGTATTATAACCGTGTGACCACTACCATATTTTCGTGTATTCCTTAATGATCGCGCGCGTGCCCTGAATCTGATACTTTATTTGCAGTGTATAGCTAAGATGCTAGAAGAGAGTGAGTTCTCCCATATCACTAGAGTTCCTGGTTATGTAGCCATGGAACGTCTTGTCTAGTAATTTTTCAGAAGCAAGGGCAAAAGAGGAAAATCTAAAAGAATCAACTTTTATTCGTTCTAACGTGACAATCCACGAAAAATAAAATCATCCCATTAACTGGAATAGAAGTAAAAAATCTCATCGTGACAACTTACAGCAGTAAGTACTCTATGGTACTTAACAGTCTCCTTTCTGTATCTAATGTTCTTCGAGTACGTTGAAATTTTCGGGTAAACTTTTCTAATAAAATTCATGGACAAACCTATTAAGTTATGCAAATGGAAAATTTGAAGGAGTTCCAGAATCCACTGCAGATTTTAATTGTATTATGTCTCAGAACTACAGAATACATTCGAACTGCAGCCGTACTAAATTTGTCCTGAAAAAGATTAAAAATAGTAAATGTATAATCCGGATCATTTTGTGATAGCGGCTGCTCATTTATATTAGAACAAATCTTAAAGTTTACCTAGTTCCAAAGCTCATAAAAAAAATTTACAAGAATCGATTTTTTATCACTCTTGTTGACTGGTTGATAACAAAATTGCATTTTTGGAACCTGGAAAACTGGTTGGCAACGTTATTTAGTCTGTTTCCATTTGTGAAAGATTTGGAAGATTGTCCCGAGAGTACACCTTCACTGAGGGTGAAATTCCGTACGAATTCCGGACGAATCCGTACAGGCATTTTGTCCGGAGATACGACCAGAAATCCGTAATTACACACTTAGCAAAAATGAAAATTACATTTGACGTAAACAACATTGCTATGTATTTTGCTGTCTAATAATGGAATTTTACATGTTTTGACATGTGAAATAAAATATTGTCTCTTTTGATGCAGAACTCGGTTGAATGGAGATGGAGAATTGAGAACAAAGTGCATTTTTACATGTTCTTGAATGTAAATTCAAGTGAATTGTGACGCTCCTTTTATATGCATCTTGCAAGATGTACATAGTTTTAAGTGTGTAATATGTTCAACTCTAAACGTTGAATGTATGTAACATGGTGCTTTCAAAAAGCAAACAATTTATTTGTATGATAGGTGGGAAGGTTGCAAAGAGGTTAGTAGTGACCACATACAATTGTGTTTTGAATATCCTACAACAAAATTCTCATAACCAGTCAAAAATTGCAATTCGGCAATGTAGATTTAACTAGTTCCAATGAGCATTCAGATCAGTTGTATATCTGCTGCTTGTGTACCATCTCAGACCATTATTTGCATGCTGAGATAGGCTACGTCGCTATTATTAATAACAGTCAACAGCGCCTGCTTAAAACTGATTATAAAAACTCCCAACTCAAAATGAATCGCGTTTTTTGTTAAAATATTTTTAATTCGGCTTTCCGTGCGCAAAGTAACAAAATATAGTGAAAAGATGCATGCAATGAGACTCGTTCCACCCAATTAATCAAACCGAATCTTTTGTCGTGTACCTAGCAGGGCGGGTCTGATAAGCGAACATTTTGTACTAACCCGCCTCTCGTGTTGCTCGAAGGCGCACGCTCGACATGCAAAAGTGACATCAACGCACCTAACGGTACTCCAGCGACGAACCCCTCGAACCCAGTCAGGTATGCGTATATACAGCGTATTTTTCGCGCTTGCTATTTTTCATTTCTCTCCAGAACCTCATTTCGCCTCGCCTTTCATCACATCAGCTGCCTCCTCTAAAAATATGCACAGGATCACTACATACCTACCATGAACAAGCATAAACAGTTATTTGTTACAGCACCACGTCTCCGCGGCGCTGGCGCTGGTTTGCAATCTCCACCGTGCCAGGAGGTGTTCCGGCCCACTGTCGCTTGGAATTGATAAAAAAACAAGTGCGTGTGTGCGAATGAAAATGAGCATGATAAGAGTGCATAAATTTTATGTCTTTTCTACCTCCGAAGGGCTTAACACTAACTAGGGTCTAAGAGTGTCAGTAGCTGAGCGTCATTAGCATATAGTTCGTCTGAGGCCCCCACCACAAGTGACGAATTGTTATCGTTATGTGGATAATTAATGAGTAGTCGTTGCCTTCCTGCCACCCTCGACGATTGATGTAATCGAAGCCTAGACTGAAGTGGTGAGGCTGGGTATGCTACCGCAAGTGGGCAAAATCTGCAGAACAAAGTCAGGGCTGATGATTTACATTAAAAACTTCAAGCATTGTATAAATAATCAGGCACGAGTGGGGAAAGAAACAGAATCATGTTCCTTGTATGGGAGGGGGTACTACAATTTGCGTGATAATAGTTTCACGAGCAATTAAGTATTAAATAAGCGAAGGCCCGAGCTACGATCTCAGCGGCGGCATGCTGCCGGGAAGCTCATGTTTCCGAATGCTGGTGTTTCCCAGTTCTTGGGATGGGACTGCTAGAAGAATGGAATGGAAGTGGACAGTGAAGTGTGTTCGACAGAGTGTCCGACATGGTCCGCTGAAGCGTAATGTCAGGGATTAGAAAATATTTAGCATATGGATGTGGGTCAATCCCTGGAATAATTTAATAATAATATAGAACTCGATAATTATGGAACATTTTAAAAATCTAGTTTTATTTCGATACGTCTAGCAACCGGCTGTGACTGGGACAAAACGACAAATTTCGCAACAATTTGCCTATTCAAAGATAACGGGTTTCGCTGCATTTTTGACAGAAATTATTCAAGATTAGCTACATCGTTACGCTCGATCTTCTTTTTTGGCAAAATGAATGCATAGGAATGAACAGAATTGGATGTTTCTGCGATTAGTTTTTGCCACCGTTTCGATGTTCCAATTCCAGTAACTATTGAAAAAGCAAGAAGTTCACGAATACATTCTTTTCATAACAGGATCTCGTTCGTTTGCGCGATTTTTACAATCTTAATATTTGTAATAACAGTTGAGGTTTGAATTGCTTGCTACGTAAATTTTGTTTGAATTGAACTTTATTGTTATGGAGCGGCAGATTACATTTCAACCTAACTGTGATAGGAATAGGAACTTTCAATCGCTTGCATGCAAGTTGTTTAGGAAATTTACTGGTAGAAGACGGTTGTAATGGTTTTTTTTTAATTTCGTAAAAGCGTCTTTAGCCGAAAGTTACTTCGTCAAATGTGAGATTTCGAAGCACATAGATTCATTCTAGGGTGAGAGTGATATAAAGTTGATAAAATAATAGGTGTAGTATGATATGTACAGACGAATCGTCAATACGTAGAGTAGAATTTGAGTTATACTGTAATCCACAAAACAATTTTTTTTTCACCTAAAAAGAAATCGTTTTGAATGAAGCATTTTCAAATCGTGATGTATCAAATTTTAAGCAGTAAATTCGTGGTGCGTAGGAAGTGAAGTAAAATGATGAAAAGCAAAACAAAGGAAAAAAATTCCAATTAAAAAAAATACGACCATCCCTGAGTAATAACATCGAAAGCGTATACAGTGACTAGAAAAAGATGAACCGCCCCTAATGTACACTGAAACCCATAGGAGAGAATTATCAAAGCGGTGAGGTTTTTCTTCATAATTTAATTACAGCGTTGAAATTGCTCGACTTGATCAAAACAAAAAGGGTGCAGCGCTTTATGGTAATGAAAAGGATGAAAGTAGTTACAAACCGTTTACCGGGAAATTAGCTGTAAATGATGAGTCAGAAATTCACGTTGATCGGATCACTGTTTTTGAGGAATAAATATCTAAGGTATCTACTGAATAGATTTTGAATTTTTATTTTTTGGTTTAATGCTACATTGTTTGACCTAAAATTTTTATTTTTCAAGACCAGAAAAAAACACCGGCGACCTTGACATGACGTTGATTACATTGATAGTGAATCTGCTGCGACCGATCTCAATAAATTCACTTTAATTATTCGGCCAATATACAGCAAAATATTTTCCCACTGCAGATTTGCAAAATTTTTGTTCGTTTCATTTTGATATTTTCATTATATATAAAAAATGGAGATTTAAAAACCGACTTAACCACCTAACAGTGAGATGAGACATTTCTTACACATATCGCTGTGGGATCATTCATTAGTTTGCAGAATTCATGCGAAGTACGCACCCAACTAGTGGTGGGATGAACATAGTTTCTACCTGTGTTGGATACTGGGCGTCCTGTCCGATCCAGAGATGCCAGATTTGCAGTCATGTCTGCAAATTCGCAGACTTTTTTTTTTTTTTTTTTCAATTTGTTTATTTGATAAGGCACGTATGCGTTAGCTTAAAGGTGCCATTTTTTCATTGTTTTACATTTTGAATTTCTTAAAACTAGGGGGATACACATTTCAATATTATTTTGTGTTATATAATAAAACTAAAAAAAACTACAGCTAACTTATACATATAAAAGAGGGTATAATATAATATTCGTAAGATTTGGGGGACGGGTCATTTGTGTGTTCTTTGTATAGTAATTCACTTTATGATTTTTAGAAGGGAGATTGTAGAAAAAATAATTATTAACTAAGCGGCACATTTTACAAGCTTATTAACTAGAGATAACTAGAAAGAGTGGTTCAAGATTAAGGGGAATTAATTAGGGCTATTTTAAAGTAGTGGTACTGTTGCGCATTTCTTAACGAGATTAAATATTGTTCAAACTAAAACTAGAAGATAGGGGGGCACATAAATTTTGGGAAGATATTCAAGGGGAGAAGGGGGTGAAGTCATACATCTGTGTATCAGAGACATGGGAGGGTGGGTGGACAAGGCTGAAGGGGGGGGGGGGTGAGATATAAACTTTCAGTTTCCGGCATCAGGAATTAACGGCCAGGATTACAGATTCGAATGGATTGATCAACTAACACTAGAAGATAGGGGGGCACATAAGTTTTGGGAAGATATTCAAGGGGAGAAGGGGGTGAAGACATACATCTGTGTATCAGAGACATGGGAGAGAGGGTGGACAAGACTGAACGGGGGGGGGGGATATAAACTTCAGTTTCCGGCATCAGGAATCAACGGCCAGGATTACAGATTCGAACGGATGTATCAAGTATTGGGACGCCGGGCGGTTTTCCTCGAGCCGGCAGGGGTTCCTCCAAACGATTTCGTAGTACGGCTCAGATACGGATCGGGAACACACCGCGCTGCGCGTGTGATGTTGTACTGTAGATCTCGTGTTGTTGGTTCATTCGACAGATGTTTTGTCTCGTCTTGGAGTCGTATCAAACCATCGTTGGGGTACGGTAGGCGGAAGAGGGCACTTCTGGGAATGATAAGAGAAAAGATAGGGGCATTTAAATTTGGATATTGATGGTTTTGAGGAACGTGTATATAAGGGACATGTAGAGAATATCGCGGCTTGCTAGTACATCTCGAACCGGGACATTGGGTGATCTTCCTCGGGCCCGAAGGGAATCGAATAGTTGAGATCTGGCAGAACAGTACTCGGCACATGTCCAGACAACATGTTCGATTTCGTGATAACCGTTGCCACAAGCGCAGACACCGCTATCCACGAGCCCAATACGCCGGAGATGTGCGTCCAGCGTGTAGTGATTGGACATGAGCCGAGACATCACGCGAATGAAATCCCGACCCACATCCATCCCTCTGAACCAAGGTTTCGTCGATACCTTAGGGATTATCGAATGTAGCCACCTTCCCAGTTCACCATTGCTCCATGATGTTTGCCAACTTTCGAGGGTTCTCTGATGAGTAATACTGAAAAATTCGCTGAAGCTAATTGGTCTTTCATATATGTCACCTTGCAAAGCGCCCGCCTTAGCTAAAGAGTCCGCTTTTTCATTACCTGGAATGGAGCAATGCGAGGGAACCCAAACTAAGGTAATCTTGTACGATCTTGCAGACAAAGCACGCAGGCGCTCCCAGATTTTCCCCAGAAAATATGGAATGTGCTTTCTCGGTTTCATTGAACGGAGAGCCTCGATTGAGCTGAGGCTATCCGAGACAATAAAGTAATGATCGGTGGGCAAAGTATCAATGATCCCAAGGGTATACTGAATAGCAGCAAGTTCTGCGACGTAAACTGAAGCAGGATCATTGAGTTTGAATGAGGCGGTGAGGTTTTGATTGAATATACCGAAGCCAGTGGAGCCGTCGAGGCTTGACCCGTCGGTGTAAAACATCTTGTTGCAGTCGACTTCTCGAAATTTACTATGAAAGATACTTGGGATCACTTGCGGGCGTATGTGATCCGGGATTCCACGAATCTCGTCTTTCATGGATGTGTCAAAGAAAACAGTTGAATCAGAAGCATGAAAGAGATTGACACGGTTGGGATAGTATGAAGAAGGATTGATATTTTGTGCCATGTAATCGAAGTACAAGGACATAAATCGGGTTTGAGAATTGAGCTCGATAAGCCTTTCGAAATTTGCAATTACTAACGGGTTCAAGATATCGCATCGGATGAGCAATCGATAGGAGAGTTCCCAAAATCGATTTTTCAGCGGAAGGACGCCCGCCAGCACTTCTAAACTCATCGTATGTGTCGAGTGCATACAACCCAAAGCAATACGCAAACAACAATATTGGATTCGCTCTAGTTTGATGAAATGTATGTTCGCAGCGGAGCGGAAACAGAAACTCCCGTACTCCATCACCGACAATATTGTTGTTTGGTACAGCCTGATCAGGTCTCCTGGGTGGGCACCCCACCATGTTCCGGTTATTGTACGGAGAAAGTTGATCCTTTGCTGGCACTTCTGTTTCAGATACCTAATGTGACATCCCCAGGTTCCTTTAGAGTCGAACCAGACCCCGAGATATTTGAAAGTTGAAACCTGAGCAATAGTTTGACCCATTAATTGAAGCTGTAGTTGCGCTGGTTCACGCTTCCTTGAAAATACGACTAGCTCAGTTTTCTCCGTGGAGAACTCGATACCTAGCTGGAGGGCCCAAGCAGACAAATTGTCCAAGGTATCTTGCAATGGTCCTTGCAGATCGACGGCTTTGGGACCTGTAATAGAGACCACACCGTCATCTGCAAGCTGCCTTAGCGTGCAGGAATTGACAAGACATTCGTCAATGTCATTCACGTAAAAGTTATAGAGAAGGGGGCTTAGACATGAGCCCTGGGGAAGACCCATGTAGCTAATTCGTGATGTCGATAAATCACCATGCGAAAAATGCATATGTTTTTCAGACAGCAAGTTTAGCAAAAAGTTGTTTAGAGTCGGTGAAAGACCATGCTGGTGCAGCTTCTCAGAAAGAATTTTGATAGAAACTGAATCAAAAGCCCCCTTTATATCTAGGAAAACTGATGCCATCTGCTCTTTGCTAGCATAAGCCATTTGAATTTCTGTTGAGAGCAACGCAAGACAATCGTTCGTCCCTTTGCCTTTGCGGAAACCAAATTGTGTATCTGACAGTAAGCCATTTGCTTCAACCCAATTATCGAGGCGAAACAAGATCATTTTCTCGAACAACTTTCGGATACAGGACAGCATTGCAATCGGTCGATACGAGTTGTGGACGGAGGCTGGTTTTCCTGGTTTTTGAATGGCGATGACCTTCACTTGCCTCCAGTCATGAGGGACAATATTACCCTCAAGAAACTTATTAAATAAATTCAACAAGCGTCTCTTGGCAGAGTCTGGCAGATTCTTTAACAAGTTAAATTTGATTCTGTCTGGCCCTGGGGCTTTATTGTTACATGATAAGAGAGCAAGTGAGAACTCCACCATCGAAAACGGTGTTTCGTTCGCGTTATTGTGAGGGGACGCGGCGCGGTAGATCTTCTGTGCCGGGGCGGAATCCGGACAAACCTTCTTGGCAAAATCGAATATCCAACGGTTTGAATATTCCACGCTCTCATTGGTACTGTTTCGGTTTCGTAAGCGCCGGGCCGTACTCCAAAGAGTGCTCATCGATGTTTCTCTCGTTAGTCCGTCGACGAACCGGCGCCAGTAGCTACGTTTTTTGGCTTTTATCAAACTCTTCATGCGCGTTTCCGCCATCGCGTACTGTCGGTAGCTAGCTGGCAGCCCGTCGTCCCGGAAGGTCTTATACGCAGCGGCCTTCTCCGCGTACACGTCTGAGCACTCTTTGTCCCACCATGGATTGGGAGGACGCCCGCGTGAATTCGCGTCTGGTACGCGTTTAGTCTGAGCTTGAATCGCGGTATCGAGAATCAAGCCAGCCAGGAACCCGTACTCTTCCTCCGGAGGAAGCTCTTGTGTCGATTCTACTTTTTCGGATATCGCGGACGCGTAGCTCTTCCAATCAATATTTCGTGTGAGGTCATACGAAACATTGATTGTATTCGGTGGCCCTGAACCGTTAGCAATATTAATTACGATTGGCAGATGGTCGCTGCCGTGGGGATCAGAGACTACCTTCCACATGCAATCTAACCGCAGCGATGTCGAGCAGAGGGACAGATCTAAGGCGCTCGGTCGCGCTGGAGGGACAGGAATCCGTGTCATTTCACCCGTATTCAAAATAGTCATATTGAAGTTGTCGCAAAGCTCATGGAGTAGGGTAGATCGATTATCGTCATGAAGGCAACCCCATGCCGTGCCGTGGGAGTTAAAGTCACCTAAAACTAGCCTCGGTGCGGGGAGGAGTTCCGCAATATCGCAAAGCCGTCGGTGGCTAACTGAGGCTCTAGGGGGGATGTAGGTGGAAGCAATGCAAAGTTCTTTGCCTTTAATTCTGGTTTGGCAAGCGACAACTTCAATGCCTGGTGTCGAGGGGAGGTCGATCCGATTGAAAGAATAGCACTTTTTGATCCCCAAAAGTACTCCTCCGTAAGAGTCTTCTCGATCCAAGCGAATAATATTAAAATCGTGGAAGTGTAGGGTTATTTCTGAAGTCAGCCATGTCTCGCATAGGGCAAATGCATCGCATTTCACATTATTTAGTAAGATTTTAAACGAATCGATTTTCGGGATAATGCTTCTGCAATTCCACTGTAGAACAGTGATTAAATCCTTGACCTCGTTCGATGAATTAGCCATCGAAGGATACAATCGCTGAAAGGAGGGGCCATTTCGCAGTGAACTGCATCAAGAATGTTTTTACTGCGGGGAGAAAGCTTATCAAGATACTTTTAAGGGGGTCAGAAATGTTTAACGCTGTAAGAATACGGTCCACAATGTCAGAGAAATTTATTAAGCCAGCACTGTTTTCTTTCTCTGGCTGAGATATGGGAACACTTGGGGTTTTTGATGTTCCTGGAAGTGCTGGGAACTCCTTTTCTGAGCTCAGGTTACTGAGACCGGGAGCGACTTGCTTCGGTTTTGCACCAGTACTTCCTTGAGTAGTTATTTTAGGGGGACCATGAAGAGACACCTTCTGGCCTTTACGACGAAGCTTGGAAGAGGAAATGTTCTTCCTTTTTCTACTACTTCTAGGCACAGCAGAAGATGTTCCCTCTTGGGGTTCATCACAGTCGCCTTCGTCAGTAGACAAGTTGGTAAAGATGTTCGTAGAGACAGGTGGCGTAGCTATCTTAAGCATTTCTGCAAAAGATCGCTTAGAGCGTCCCTGAAGGGAACGCTTAAGATTTTCCTCGCGCTGTTTGTACGCGGGACATGAAGGGAGATCATGTGGGTTTCCCCCACAGTAGAGGCACTTTTCGACATCTCTACCACAGGAATCATCCGCATGATTCCCACCGCATTTCCCACAGCGGGCTTTATTGCTACAATGGGAGGCTGTGTGTCCCAATTGTTTGCAATTAGTACAGTTCATGACCCGCGGCACAAAGAGGCGAACAGGTAGACGAACCTTGTCAAAAAGGAGGTAATTAGGCAGGGCAGAGCCGGCGAAGGTCACCCGATAAGAGTCTGAGTTGACGTATGTTTTCTTCCCGTCAGCTGCGACTGATGCTGAATGCAAACGTTTGCATTCCAGTATCTTCACTGGCTTAAGCATGGGGTCTTTGAAACAGCCAGTCCCATATTTTAGCAGGTCCTCGCAATTCAGACTCGAATCGGAAACGACCCCACTGACTTCAACCCTGCTAGCTGGAATATACACCCTGTACTCCCTCGTAAAGGGCTCGTATCCAGCAATATCGTTTGCCTGAGTTGAACTGTTAACCACCACCCGAAGCTTATCAGGCCGAATTTTCGATATTTCTGTCACGGCCGAATACCGATCCGTCAGAACTCGAGAAATCTGCAACAGATTCAAACACTTTTTTTCTTTGGTCCGAAAGAAGATCACAAATGGCCCGGTGGCCGAGCTCGGATATACCTTGAGCCGGGGAGCCGATTTTATTTCGACGTCCATCTCACCTTGAGATGAACCGCCGTCAGGGGAAGTCATTTTTGCACGGGCCTATTGCCCAGTGCACGTTATTAAGACAACCAAGAAGGGGAAACGAAAACTAATACTTAGCTTGTGTATGTAACGGTATCCAGACGGCTTACTAGAAGAACACTGTTTCACTTCACTGACCGGCTAACGGTACTCAGAAACAGAAACACAAAAGAAGGGAAAAAATACTGAAACCTCAACTAGGCGCAGAGTGTGTAAATAACCTTGAACGCGGATTAACACTATTTGTCGCTATAGAGTGTACGGACCGATGACAAAAGACTTCTATCTCGACTGAGTGCTCGATAACGAATGGCGCAGACTTTTAATTTTAGCTGCAGATTTTCTCAATGACGCAGATATTTGCAGATTTTTTAGTTTGGTTGCAGATATTTACACACTTTTGAAAATAAAGGTTTTTGGTTACTCTAGTTTCAAATCTACTTTAGGTTTTTCCACCATAATCTATTTCTCTCTACTTATCTTGGGTTATAAATGCACTATTTTCATTTAATATAACACATCATCAATAAGGCATTTTTGGTCAAGAAAAGTTTTCCTGACATATTTTATTCTTCTCAGACTTTTAAAATTATTATTGAAGACACTAGAAAAAAGTATCTGGCATCTCTGGTCCGATCACTCACAAATACAGCACTAGGGTTTAGATTGTCAGGCGCTGTCTCGTTGACTTCCTACAATCGGAAGCGAACAACTGTCATCATTCTCGATGGAAACCAGAACGGAGTGGAGTTAAAACGTGTAGTAATTAATTATAAACGCATTTTTTCATATAAAACTAAATTTGTTTCTTATAGTTAAATTGATTGAACTACTTAAAACTAAATTGATTATAACCTAAAACTTATTTGCTACACTAAATTTGTAAGTACATACTGTTAAAGACTGAAACTTATTGAACTAACTAGAAAATATTATAGCTTAAAGCTATTCGCACAAATGAACCGGGATTTTATTGCGATTACTTAAAAGTGTTAGTGTGCGGCAAACATCATCCGCCTTCCGGAACAACCTGAGAAGGAGACACAGACACTATGCATGAAGTGTAAATAATAGCACTTGTCAAGAAGCAAGAAAACTTTCAACAGTCAAAATCAATCAAGGTAGGCGACGCTTAAATGAGCAAATTTCTTGTTATATGTCATTGATGCAAGCGAGTTACCGGCATATGACTTCAATCGTGTGATGGAAATAGAGCTTGGGACAGTATAAAATCAGCGAGAGTTTTTTTTTCTGGTGCTTTACATTGATTTGAAGATTAAGTCAGACAGCAGTTACGTATACAACCACTGATAAATTAGATATACCTACCTACACATTCGCCTCAAACATGGAACCCACGCACAAAGCAAAATGAGTCAACGCTGATAATGATGGGTAGAGCGAAAGAGACGACTAGTACCACGACACTAGGTTAACCGTGTTTGCAAATGGAGCTCGAATGTACAAGCGATTTTGTGTTCGAGATTGTACATAAAAGTGTGCTGGAAACGAGCACAACACAAAAGAAAACATAGTGTTTGAACGAACAAGCTCAGTCGCGTCTTTGACGGCACTGGGTAGCATACCTCCACAGCAAGTGTAACGGACTTCCAACTCAGCTACACTGGCTGTGAAAACAAACAGCGCAGTGATCTGCTCCGCCTTCCGTTCAACAGGCAACTGAGCTTATCCGGCCAAATCCGTTCTTCAAATAGTCGATGATGACGTCAGTCATAGAAGCTTTGCGCGCTAGGTACACAAATCTGTCGTGCTGGACTATCTTCTGTGTGTAAATGCGCGATATTTTGAATAGATTGTACATTATTTCAATTTTTAATGCCATGATATCAAAAATCTTTGGGTTAATCTATTGGAATCAATTCTTAGAAGTATTTCGGGGCGATACATGCAAAAAAATTGAAAATTTATCGTGAGATGGCTGAATTATATGCTTTTAAAATTGGACCACTTTTCGTTACATACCATTTTTGTAGAATTTGCAAAGTGCACCCCCATATCGAAAACAAAAACGTAGTCCTACGTCAAAAATCCAAGTCAAAAAACGCATTTGTTGAATCGTCCCACTAGTTGTTTTTTGTAGTTACCATTTCCTTTTTATGTTCCAAAACTGTCGTTCTGTCTGTTAATTTGATTTTTTCACTGAAATGTTAAGATAATTTGAAATTTTCATAAAAAATTTGCGTTTTTAATATTTTACATTATAGCAAGATCGCAGTATTGTCTTAAAACGATGCTCAAAACTCTTGAACGCATCAAAATTCTTATTCATCATTGAATACATAGAAATACAATTTATTTGAAATTCATCTGGCTAATGTAAAAATGACATTAAAATCACAGCAAAACTTTAATAATATTTATTACATCGCCAAATCTAGACAAAAATCCAAGGAAACTTATTGTTCGGAAACATTTTCAAGCAAGAATACGATAACAATACTCTCATTTCCTTGATGTTTTTTGGCTCGTAGTGACAGTTTCGTTCTGGCTGGTTATAACATTCACGTTTATTGCGTCTGTTTCTCCCTCCCAAGTTTCTACGAATTCAGCACGAATAATACCTCGAATAATATTAATGAAATAAAGAACATCAATGAAACAAATGAAATCTAAAAATTATTTAAGTAAAAATTAGATAAAAAGGTATCAATTTAATAAAATCAGTAGAATGATTAACATAAACCAAATTAATGGAATAAATAAATCAAATTGATTCAGAGCGAAACATTAGGCAATTAAGGAAAGTTTTAAAATTAATAAAATAAATTTAAACTAACAAATGGGATGACATGAATAATAGGAAGGATTAAAAAGAATCAATAAAATTAATAAAACGAAGAAACTGAATGAAATGAATGAACTGGAAAAATTAATTTTAAAATGAACAAAATGAATGAAATGAGTAAAATGAGTAAAAGAAGTAAAAGAAATAAAATTTAAAAAATGAATAAAATAATAGATGAATCAATAAAGTAATTTAAAGTAATATGTTTTATTAATTTATTGAAATAAATAAAATAAATGAAATAAATAAAATACTTAAAATAAATAATATAAATAAAATAAACCAAATAAATGAAATGAATAAAATAAATGAAACGAATAGAATAAGATAACTAAAACAAAAAAATAAAAAGCGAATAAAATAATTGAAATAAAAAAACCAAATATGCTTAACAAAACATAAAAAATGAAAATCGATAGAATGAATGGAATTAACGAAACAAGTGGAATTGGTAAAATGAAAAAAGAAGAAAAATAAACGGAACAAACTGCATTCTATGATCAAAATTAAAAAAGAAGCGATATTAAACCATTAGATGTTAATGTGAAGAAATCTAAACTCAAAATTATAGCTGTTCGAAAACGTTGTTGTTTATAAACACTATTGGCATGTAGGGGTTAATAAAATCAGCAAAGAGAAGCAAAGAATAGAATGAATAAAATAAACAAAATCAAAGATAATGATCAAGTGTATAAAAAGAAAAAAAAATAGACAATAAAATGTATGAAATGAAAAATTAAATGATATAAAAAAGTTAAAAATCAACAGAAAAAAATAATTTGTGTCAAATAAATTATTTGGATGAAACAAATAAACGTAATGACTAAAAAATATTCAGATTATAAAAATTAAAAAAAAGCTGAATAAAATATATGAACTGGATAAAATGAGTAAAATGCATACAATGAAAACAGTAAATAAAATAAACTGAAAAAATGCACGAAATGAATAAACTGATCAAAATGAATCCAAAGGATGAAACGAATAAAATAGATGAAATGAACTCTAATGACCAAAATGGATTGAAACAGGATGAAAGAAATAAATCCATCAAACGAATGTACTGAAAAGTGTATATAGTACGAAATTTTAAAAAAATACTTAAATAAAGTAAATGAATAAAACGAATTGTACAAATTTGAGATCCATTATTTGAGTTGTTCTGAAATGTTTGGTTAAATCCCATTGTTTAAAGAATGGCTAATTAAATACAATGCGCTTCCTAGTGTTTCCATTCTTTTCTGTTTTCACTTTTTCGTTTTTTTTTCTTTTTTTGACGATGTCGTTTAACCCATTATTGCCCAACCTACTATATATAGTAGGTGGTAAGAATAACTCCTATTACTCAAACAATAACGCAGAACAGGCATTATCAATCAGTTAATATTGTTCTTATAATCTTGCAGAATACGTTTAGAGAAGTTAGAGTGGTTAAACCGGTATTTATGTTTTGTTTTCATTCACTTTCATTCAATTTTCCCACATTTTTGTCGAGATGAAAAAAAAACAAATTTTTGTAAATTAGATATTCTGAAATTACATACGCTGAGGAAAATTATCTCAAAAATTCATTAAGATCCGGACACTACAACCTGAGTTATTATTGACAACTCGTAGGCGGTGCGTAGTGTTTGATACGCTGAACCATTGACTCACTGCAGCGACAGTAAAACTCCATTATCTCGGAGTTGTATTTTATTGAAAAGTTCATTCGCGGTGATCACGATATCTCAGGAACTAATTAATCGATTGATCTGAGATTTTCACAAGTTAGTCTTTTTTATATCAGCTACTTTGTGTGCAAAACTAATTTTACTGGAATGAACACATCAGAAAACAGGGTTTGAATATTAATTAGTTATAGTTTTCGCATAATAAAAACATTTTGCAAATTGTCGCAGGACTATAAATATTTTCTGTTCCAAGTAAGATGTGATATTAACTTTGATTCCGTGAGTGACTCTATTGTATACAAAAATGCAAAAACTATTTTCGGGGAAAAAAGCAGACAAAATAGTTTTGTCTTCCTAAGCCTTGGGTATTAAAAATATTTCAGATTAGTAGAAGATTTTATGACACAACTAAGAAATGGATACAGAAAGAGCAAGATGGATATGAGTAGTGACAGTTGTCATGAACATGAAGAGTAAGTGATTTTTTTTTATTTTTTTATATTATTCGACATTTTGATTCGTTGCATCCTTTCATAAATAATGTAACAGGTAATTTTTTCACCATGAGCAGTATAAACTAAATCTGGCTCAAGAAGTAAAATTCAAAAATAAAGTTGCTCACAGTGCTCCACGATTATAATATGCATAAGTAATATATGAGAAATATATTATCCCACTATTAGGTGTATTACTTTGTGATCTGCTGATTAATACACCATCCAACATCAACTTCACTGCTAAACGCAACGCTAAATCCAAGGGGTAAATACATTAACTCTGAAAGAATTTTCAATTTAAGGTGAAATTACACATTATTCTGTCTTTGAACTGAACTTACGTATGAAATTTCGAGAAATAGTTAATTAATTAATGCATAAATTCACTAAATTTTAACGGAATCGATTTTCTTGAATCGCGTAGATGTGTATTCATACCCCGATGTTCAAAATCGGATTAGTTTTGCCACTAAACACCAGCTAACCAATACTCTTATAGTTATTGAAAATTGGTGAAGATTGAAAATATAAAATGTTTTAATATCTCCACTGTTCGTGATCGGTTTTTGACAAGCTATAGCCTGTTAGAAAGGTATTTTTATAAGCTTTCCAACTACATCCAGCGTATATATATATATATATATATATATATATATATATATATATATATATATATATATATATATATATATATATATATATATATATATATATATATATATATATATATATATATATATATATATATATATATATATATATATATGTATATATATATATACATATATATATACATATATATATATATATATATATATATATATATATATATATATATATATATATATATATATATATATATATATATATATATATATATATATATATATATATATATATATATATATATATATATATATATATATATATATATATATATATATATATATATATATATATATATATATATATATTTCATACATTAGCGTGATGTCACTGCTTCATTCAAAACTTATTTTCTTAGGACATGTTGTGTTTTGAGAAAATGACCCATATCTCTGAAAGTAAACAACATATCAAACATCAAAAATAATAGAGTCAAATTGTCACGATAGGCCTTACAATTGAAACTAGTTTCGTTAAGATCGTTTGAGCTGTTGCTGAGAAAATTACAAGAAATTAGTGTGCAAACACACATACTCACACACACATGTAGACATTGTCCCAATTTGTCGAGCTGAGTCGATTGGCATATGAAACTCGACCCTCTGGGCCTCGTAAAAAATTTGAGCGAATCCTATACATTACTTTTGTAAGAAATGTAAAAATACAAATCGTCTTCTGAAAAAAATAACGGTAAAATGGATGTCGGACAAGATTAATCGTCTAAACCTCCCACTTCCCGTCTAAAAGCATACACATTGAACTCAGTCGCATCATATCTGATCTTCTTACAAATCAAAGATAATCCGATAAATATTCTAAAGATTTTGATATAATTAAGGCAGAGATTATTGTCCGTAACAGATATCTCGTAAGTTCGCCCAGACAGGATTAAATTTATGATATTCTTTTTAAAGCAAGCAAAATACGTCCCTGAAGACAAGCCTTACACAGTATGTAAACAAATTAAAGGCACCCCTTCATCGTTCCAGTATTTTTGCCTTTCTCAATAGAAAGGTATTGCAATTGCTCTGAAAACCGACTTTTTAACGGAGGCCCGGAGGGCCGAGTGACATATACCATTCGATTCAGTTCGTCGAGTTCGGCAAATGTCTGTGCGTGTGTATGTATGTGTGTATGTATGTATGTGTGTGTGTATGTGTGTGTGTATGTGACCAAAAATGTCACTCATTTTTCTCAGAGATGGCTGAACCGATTTTGACAAACTTAGTCTCAAATGAAAGGTGCAACGTTCCCATAGGCTGCTATTGAATTTCTAATGGATCCGACTTCCGGTTCCGGAATTACAGGGTGATAAGTACGAACACGCAGAAAATGTCGATTTTAATAAATTCTGCAATGAATGTATAATGGTGAAAATTTTTCCAAAATATGACCACAACTGCTTCGATTTGTAGTATTAGGTCGCTAACATCCATTCAAAGTCTATTTGGCCACATTGGCCACCATCCTCGGTTCCGGAAGCCCCGGCGGAAGTATCTAAATTCAGAATAACAGTCACATCGGTTTCTCGGAGATGGCTAGACCGATTCGACTAAACTTGGCCTCAAATGAAAGGTATTGCGTCCCCGTAAATGGCTATTTAATTTCATCCCGATCCGACTTCCGGTTCCGGAGTTACAGGTTGTGGCGTGCGATCACATAGCAAATTGTGATTCAAACCGATACTCCGATGAAAGCAAAAAAGGTAAAAATTTCGCTAAAATGTCTCTCAAACAACTTAAATTTGCTGTTCTAGGTCACCGACGGCCAACCAAACTTTCGATGACTACATTAACCACCATAGACGGTTCCGGAAGTGCCCGGGAAAAGCGGCCATCTTTCAAAATTTACGAACTCACATCAGTTTCCCGGAAATGGTTGGGCCAATTTTCACAAACTTAGTCCCAAATGATAGCTATAATATCCCCATAGATGTCTATAAAATTTCGTACGGATCGCTTATATGGTTCCGGAAATATAGACTAAACCGTCCGGTCACATATGAAATTCCCATATAAGCCGGAACTCAAATTTTTTTTCAAAGGGGGGACCTCATGAAATTTCAGAAATCGAATTCGTATTTTTGTTGCCAAACATCTTTAAAATGCATGAAACGTCGAGATTTTATGTTATCTCGAAAAAATTTTTTTTTATAAAAATCGACTTTTTGGGACTTTGCCGATTTCGCACCTTTTTGCCTTTCTCAATAGAAAGGTATTGCAATTGCTCTGAAAACCGACTTTTTAACGGAGGCCCGGAGGGCCGAGTGACATATACCATTCGATTCAGTTCGTCGAGTTCGGCAAATGTCTGTGTGTATGTATGTGTGTATGTATGTATGTGTGTGTGTATGTGCGTCTGTGTGTGTGTACGCGAACACAATCTCACTCACTTTTCTCAGAGATGGATGAACCGATTTTTACAAACTTAGTCCCAAATGAAAGGTGCAACGTTCCCATAGGCTGCTATTGAATTTCTAATGGATCCGACTTCCGGTTCCGGAATTACAGGGTGATGAGTACGATCACGCAGAAAATGTCGATTTTAAGAAATTCTGCAATGAATGTATAATGGTGAAAATTTTTCCAAAATGTGACCACAACTGCTTCGATTTGTAGTACTAGGTCATTAACAGCCATTCAAAGTCTCTTTGGTCACATTGGCCACCATCATCGGTTCCGGAAGCCCCGGCGGAAGTATCCAAATTCAGAATAACAGTCACATCGGTTTCTCGGAGGTGGCTAGACCGAATCAACCAAACTTAGTCTCAAATGAAAGATGTTGCATCCCCGTAAATGGCTATTAAATTTTATCCCCAACCGACTTCCAGTTCCGGAGTTGTGGCGTGCGATCACATAGCAAATTGTGATTCAAACCGATACCCCGATGGAAGCAAAAAAGGTAAAAATTTTGCTAAAATGTCTCTCAAATAACTTAACTTTGCAGTTCTAGGTCACCGACGGCCAAACAAACTTTCGTTGACTACATTGACCACCATAGACGGTTCCGGAAGTGCCCGGGAAAAGCGGCCATCTTTCATAACTAGCAAACTCATATCAGTTTCTCGGAAATGGTTGGGCCGATTTTCACAAACTTAGTCCCAAATGATAGCTATATTATCCCCACAGATGTCTGTAAAATTTCGCATGGATCGCTTGTATGGTTCCGGAAATATAGACTGAACGGTCCGGTCACACATGAAATTCCCATATAAGCCGGAACTCAAAATTTTTTTCAAAGGGGGGACCCCATGAAATTTCAGAAATCGAATTCGTATTTTTGATGCCAAACATCTTTAAAATGCATGAAACGTCGAGATTTTATGTTATCACGAAATTTTTTTTTTAAATCGACTTTTTGGGACTTTGCCGATTTCGCACCTTTTTGCCTTTCTCATATAGAAAGGTTATGCAATCACTCTGAAAAACGTCAAACTAATCCCGGCCGAGTGTCATATCCCATTCGACTCAGTTTGTCGAGATCGGAAAAAGTCTGTATGTGTGTGTATGTGTGTATGTATGTGTGAGTGTATGTGTGTGTATGTGTGTGTATGTATGTGCGTATGTGTCAAATAATGTCACTCATTTTTCTCAGAGATGGCTGGATCGATTTGTCCAAACTTAGTCTCAAATGAAAGGTGCAACCTTCCCATCGGCTGCAATTGAATTTTGGATCGATCGGAATTCTGGTTCCGGAATTACGGGTTTCAGAGTGCGGCCACACAGAAATTTCTCATATAAACTATAGGAAAAATTAAAAATAGAATTTTTATTTTTGATGCTTAATGTGTTCAAGGTGCATGAAACGTCGAGATTTGATGCAAACTCGATAATAAATTTGACGACAATTCACTTTTTTGTATTTTGGCACATTTTTGCCTTTCTCATATAGAAAGGTTATGCAATCACTCTGAAAAACGTCAACCTAATCCCGGCCGATCATCCAAAAATTTTTTTCGACTCTCATAAGGTTTCTGGATTTTAACAGGGGCGTTGTTGATGGTTTACAGAGAGGGGTTACACCCCCCCCCCTCTACTGTTCACTCCCCTCCTTTAAAAATCTCCTTAAATCACCCCTCAGACCACCACCCCATCCAGCCCTCATACCCCTCCCTTTCAACCCCATCATCTTTAAACCACTACTATATCACAAAGCATACCAATTTAAGCTGGGGAGTCGTTCGTTCATGGGACTTTCGTCCTCCTCACATACCCACCCCCGCATGACAAAATGAGTTAGCAAGCAGATAACATTGATCTAATGCTGATTAGGCTAATGGAGTATGATATTTTTTTGTTTCACCGTCGACACGTAGCTCATCAAGTTCGTGGCTGGCATGCCATT
Organism: Topomyia yanbarensis; assembly: GCF_030247195.1. NCBI lineage: Eukaryota > Metazoa > Arthropoda > Insecta > Diptera > Culicidae > Topomyia > Topomyia yanbarensis. Next base: position 182,957,928 of record NC_080671.1, on the reverse strand, counting down.
GTGTATAAGTGCAAAGTGTACTAAGAATCTAATGGACATTTCCACAATTATGTTGAACATAAAAAGCCTCCGTGCCATAGAGAAATGAGAAAGGCACAATTGCACCGCTAGGTGGATTAAAACAGGTTTTGTTCATAGGAAAGGTTTGTTGTATTGTACGATGAGTATACTATTTAAATTTTTAATTTACCGTTTCAAAGCCAACAAATAAAAACTAAATAAGTTTGTTGTCATAATAAAGTGTGGCAGTCGAGTAGTGGTAACTGGATTATATAAAAAAGAACGAGGGTACCTTTATCTATTCTACATACGGTATGAGGGACTACCGCACCTACATGTCCACTGACAAGGTTGAGATCGACGGTATAGTCACGGATTAGAGTTTGTCATGCTGGGATCTACCAAAGCACGAAGTTGGCTGTTATTGATTCGGTGAGCAAATATTTTGAATGAGAATCTCACCGGACGGGACAAAATAGTGTCCGTTCAAACTCCTGTCGAACAAACTTTGGTTCTAGAGTTCACTTTACCTAACCCCGCATACAAACAGTGTTTGAGGAATCTAAATCGTTACCTTAAATGCGCTATTAATACTCTTTTTGCAGAAATACTCAAAAGAGCTCCTGTACTCACTACAACAAACCAAGCCTTCTACCACACCACCTAGTTTAGAGTGGTTGTGCTGGGGAGGGCAGGGATTGAATGTAAACATTGGATATAAACATCAAGCGTAAAAATCGGGCTGAGATTCTCCAGTATAAGAATCGCTGAAAAAGCTCTCACTCGAAAAAGTCAACAAAGCATCTAGTACAAAAAGCGGTTAAAAATAAGTTGCTCGATTGCAGGAAAATCCGTATAACGTTATATTCAGGATTGAAAGTCGGATGAAGAAAACTATTTTGTAAGAACCAGATATAATTTATTACGGGTAACTATATCTCGCATTGTTACTTTTTATAAATTTCTGTTATTTTAACTACTAACGAGACCTATTTTATAACGCAATATGTTACATAAATTGTGTTCTGTTATAATCTTGTTATTTCATTCTGATCGGGTACTGAAGGTTTTTTAAACGACTCTTACATCCGATTTTTGTGCTTGTAAACGTCAAGATTTTTACATTCCAATATATATGAAGCGTTCTGTTTGATAAACATTACAAACTTAAACGAAAGTTTATTCACATATGATTTTTCATTAAAATAAATTTTGTGATAAGAAATTGATTTTTTTATTCGATTCGTTTATTTGATAAGGCACATTTAGAATTGATTATGTTATAGTTTTCAGCGAATGGCTTTCCGTGTAAAAATGACAATATTATGCTACCATAAATTCCGGTTATTGACTAATTATCGCCATTTTTATGACATTTATCATCGTTCCTGTAATAAAACAACTTAACAGATACTTGGCCCTTCATCATTAGTCAATAATCGATATTTATGGTAGTTAACGAGCAGTCGAATCAAATTTACGCGCGTCATTCAGTGTTCCATTAAAATTGTACGATAAAACGAAAGCTTTCAATAAATTATGACACAAGCGCAAGCTGTGCTAGTGTCATCAGCGAATCGCTTGATCTAACCGGATCGAATGCATTTCGCAATATTACTCATTAAGGACTTCCACGTCAAAACCGGGTATATTATCTAATCCGAGCCACACAGCTCACGGTCAGCGTGGGTGTCTAACGCTCACTTTTCAGAATTCTCCACCGCAGAGCGTAGGTATACATACGTATAAATAGGTAGGTCTATGATAAAATGTCAGCTCCGTTCCATATTAGGAAGGTTGCTACTGGCCGCCGCAACGCTTGATCTGCTTTGTGCGGAGGATGTTACCTTGACAAGATTCAGCAGCGGTCAACTTTTTCACCAACCATGCCACCAGAGAGCCACCTCGAAAACATCCGATTGATTGAAAATTATCTGCTCCGAAACGCTGCGTAACGCAGTTTCGCTTCGGAGTGCAGAAACACATTTCCCAAACACTGCCCGCTGCTGCTGTTGTGTTTGTACCAGCCAGAGCGAGAAGAACTAGTTATTCGATCGAAGCAGAAGGGTTGAATCACCTTATATCGATGCGATTCATTAGCATATAATAACTGAGGCGAGGTACGCATAGTTTACTCCACAGCTCCCACTCGCAACCCTTCGGTCTCTCGATGGCCAGCTGGCTTCTTTTGGAGTGCCGGGTGGCGACGTGGGTTTTCCAGTGCATTCCATTGGCCGATCGACGCGGATTGTTTCCTTAATTTATCGAAGAATTTTGTTCAACTTTTGCAGAACATCACATTGGTTTCGTACTGAGAAAATAATATAATGTGGAGCTCATTTCCACTCTATTAGTATTCTGGTCCTATTAAGATTAGACCGTTGATTAGAGCAGCGTCGGTCAGCTTCGTGCATCGCATTCGCTCAGGCTACACTTACATTTCCGACGATCAGAGTTGGCTAATCAATTTGTTTTGTAAACTCTGTTTGATCGCAAAAACGCCAGACTGATTCTTTAATTATTACGAACCGTTATCTCAAAACAGGGAAGGGGCTAAGGAGCCAAAGACTAAAAATCTGTACTTTTCGTTAGTAAATGTCACGTTTAACTCAATTCGGGTATACTGTCTAATAATGTGCTCAGTAATGTTTAAATTGTAAGCGGTTCTTATGATGAATACATGCGATTTTTTGGCCAGAATAATGCTTGTTATGATTTTTTTTGAATTGCATGCAGTTCGTATTTCTGTGTAAGTCAACCATTTTTATTGAAAAATCGTGATATTTTTAATAATCGTACAACAGTGGCGTAGCCAGAAATTTGGTTTGGAGGAGGTTTTGATGAAAATCGCAAATTTTTTGAAAAAATGCTAAAATTTAATATGACTCAAAAACATAAGTAGTCTAACAGATGTCATTCCAGTCTACAAACAAGAAGGATCAACATGGACCAGTTTTCAAACCTCTATTGATTATTTTCGTGTATAATATGTCAATGAAGTCAAAAATTGCGATCTTTTAAAGTGGGATAAATGATCTAAAAAATTTTCAATGTTCAAGATCACCTAATATAATAATCCTTGACTTTGAAGGTTTGACAACTTCGGGAAGTTATCAACATAAAACAGCGCCTGCTTTGATATAGAAATTTTAGAGATTAACTCTCATAGTGGTAATTATGGTGAATTAATTTTTCAAAAATATTAAGAGACATGGTGCCTTCAGCAAAGTTTTTGATAATGTCATTTCAAACAATTTTGTTGAAAATATGAAGGCTACATGAATTCAACATATAGGGATTTAAATTGACTGGGCCTGCTATATTTCTTCTTAGTGAAGAAAAATTTAGGTGAAAACTATTTTTTTCTGCGCTACGGATAAAATTGTATGAAACAATCATTGCGAGTTGAGAACACAAAACCTATAACTAAATTATGGATGGATGGAACTGAAACTTGCGTTTCTACTTCAACTCATCAGAATCCGACACTAACTCGGTGGACGGACTAAGCTATCGCCGAATTGATGCTAGCTCTTGAAAATGGAAACACTCTTTGTGTTTTTGAGTCCTTTTAATATCTGGGAATTATTTGTTTTAAATCCAGTTCCCTTATTTTTTTTGTAAGCTTCAAAGGCACCTTGAACGCAATGTGAATTTATTATTTACTTACCACAGAAGAGATTTATCAAATACAGTAATTTCAGAATAGCTTGTTGTAAAGGTTTTCTACTACTATATTTCGATACTCTGAATATGTGGGATATTTATGTCTTTAACAAAGTTGTTTGAAATAGCACTTTCGAAAACTTTGCTGGAGACATTAAGTCTCGACCCAAATTTGGTTGAAGAATAATTCTTGTCTATAACACTAGTTTACAAGAAAAATGAAGCTTCAAGAAACAGTATTTTTTAGACTAATTTTGGGTCGCTGAACATGAAAACATTGAATGAAATGAATATCATTTTTTTGTTCAAAGAAGCGATTTTGTAATTTTCTCAAAAAACTCGTTTTTGAGCACTTTTTGTTGTTTTTAGTCAATATTTCGTGTCAAAATCATTCAATTAATTTAGTCAATATGCAAGTTGAAAGGTGCCGAGATGCCCTTTCCAAAAACATATAATATGTGTCGATCATATGTAAAAATTTTAGTGCTGCAAGCGACCAAAGTTTAAAAAAAGTGCATTTTTGACCATTTTTAAAAGTTACTCATTTTTATATGATTTTTTTACTGAAAAGCAAATTTTTTTTAGAACCTTTTAGAATCTAAGATGACAAATAATATGCTTACGTTAATTTTAAGCCTAATGTCACTAACATCGGATGGAAAAAGTTGATGCTATGGCACATTGAGCGAAATGGAATTTTTTTTGATTTCAGCTGACCCTGCCCTGGTGTGGCGGTTTAGAGGGTGTAGCACTGGTCTCATAAGCCACTCGTCAAATATTCGAGTCCCTATCGGGAAGAAGTCACAGTGGGATCGTAGCACTAGCCGCGTAATATTCTGTGAACTGAGAATCTGCTGTGAAGCCTGTTGAAGCAGAAGGCTAAAATTCCTTTAAATCGTAAAATATGTACTCACCACAGACAAAACAAAACCTTCCAACGATATTTCCGCATTTTAAAAAGAGCACTTAGTTGTACAATGAAATATCCAAAACCATTCAATGCAAGCTCGAAAAGACAGTAACCAACACAAACAATAACTATCAAGTATAGAAGATTATTTCAGCCGAAAGTATGATTGTGCGAAAAATAAAAAGTTACAATTTTCACTCAGTGCTTCATACCATCTACATTTTCCATTCGACTTTTGTGACCATTGGATTAAAGGTTATGCAAAAAGATTCTTTATCTCATTAGATTCTAAAAGAATTTTCTTCTGTCCTTGATTTATTATAAAAAATTTACTAGAAAAATGCATTTTTTTAAAAAAGGTCGAACATTAGACTATTTTTTACTTTAGTCGATTGTAATCATAATAAATGTACATTTCTCGACAAACATACGATTACGGCTTAAAAGCCAACTGTCAAAATTCTCTTTGAAAGGAAATTCCGGACAAACCGTTACTGGCTAAATGCAGTTCATAGCAGTTAATGCAAGAGAAAACTTTTTTCTTTTGTGTACTATAAACATCTGTGATTGGCGGGTAACAGTTTGTCTGAAATTTCATTTCAAAGAGAATTTTGACAGTTGGCTTTTAAGCCGTAATCATATGTTTGTCGAGATTTGATCTACGCATATTATACAATTTCGGAAAGGGCACATCAATATCTTTTGAACTGTTTCGATCCTATTTGAACAAGATATTGACAAATAACTAAAGTAGTGCCCAAAAACACCTTTTTCAAAGAAATCTTGAAAATGCTTCTTTGAAAAAAATGGACTTGGTTTTCGTATTCAGCGATCCAAAATTAACTGAGGAAACACCTTTCGTCTTAGCTTATCGCGATTACCTTAAAATTGTTTAAATCTGCCACATTAGATTCTGAAAATATGAAAAATTATTTTTCTGTAATAAAAAATAGAGCAAAAACAAAAAAGCGGAAGCAAAAGAAAAACTTTTTTTAACTCGAACTCCTTTGAAAGAGAAATAGAGTATTATTATCGTATTCAGTGACCCAAAATTAATCTAGAAAGCACTTTTTCTTGTAACTTCATTTTTCTTGTAAACTAATATAATCTTATTTAACACCAAACGAGATATGTGAAAAACAGAGCAATTTTCACTCGGTGCCTAATAACATCACCAGTTTTTGTCGGATTTTCGTGCTCTTAGGCTTAAAATTCACGTGAGAAGTTTGCCTGTCACATAAAATTTTAAAAGATTTTTTTTGCTGATTTATTTTTTTATGAAAAATCAACCAAAAATTAGTAATTTTACCAAACACTACTTTTTTTACTTTGGTTGCTCTTAACCCTAAATTGTTGATATTTTATCCTAACACGTTATACATTTTTGGAATAGGCACATCAATACCTTTCGAATGGTGATTCGTTTGTGGTAATCGGAAGATTTGTTCCTGAGATATTGACCAAAAACTGCAAAAAGTGCTCAAAAACACCTTTTTTTAAAAAATAAAAGAAACGGTTCTTTGAAAAAGAAAATGGATATGATTTTCGTGCTCAGCGACCAAAATTTGACTTAGAAAACACCCTTTTTCTTAACTTCATGCAATTAACCCAAAATTTGTAAACTAGTGTAATTACTTCTAGGAGGATTAACCGTCAAAATTATTCTATCAGCAGATGAACAGTTTTACGTTTTGAAATTCTTCAATGTTACTTAACATCGAAATTTGGCAATTTCGAATGAATGTGATCGTGACCGTTAAAAATTTATCGAGCATTAATTTTACTTTTCTTCATTAGTCAACCTCACAACTTGCAGTACTAGTACGTAGCACACAAAATTTTAGTACGCCATTCATTGCATCCTGCTAAGAGGCTATTCATATAGTTGATAATACAACAAAAATCCAATGCTCATAAAACCGATCCTGACCTGCTGGAGACAAAAGTACATCATCTTTCAACTAGTTTCTGAAATGTTATTCTTGTTGTTAACCGTATTGAATTGTAGTCTAAACTCTACACAATCTAAAAAAATACATTTTCAGCAAATGTTGAAATGTATGTAAGTTTTCGATAAACAAGCTTATGTTTTATATGCAATCAACCTATTCAAATTTAGATTCCCATTCGAAAAATTGTCTCTAATCCATATTTTGAAGCATCTTTCCAAAAATGAGCTCATAATAATTCAGACAGTTATTTTATTTTACATTGAAGTAATTTGACAACTATGGGATTTTGGCTAAGAGATAAGTTACAAGATCCCCTTCCCACAATTTTCCAAAAGTTCTCATGACGCTTTAAACACAGTTCTCAATGTAGTGATCAGAGAATATTTTTCCAAAAATATTTTGTGGAATATTAAATTAAATTCGTCAGCATCAATTTTTTTTTTCAATTCAATTAATTTTGGTTTGGGGGGGGGGCTCTAACCCCCAACCCCCCCCCCCCCCCTCTAGCTACGCCACTGTCGTACAATAACCAAAGAAAAACGGTTAAATAACTGAAAAACAGGATAAAAATAAAAAATACACGTAGAAGCAAGCCGAGTAACAAGCGATAATAATCGGGTTTACAGATGGTCTATTATTAATTTTAGTACTAGGTAGTAGGGTATACAACAATAGTTCAAACTGTCATCATATAATGATTTCTTCCAAGCAGATGCCGATTGTTGCTAAATCACATATTGTCAATTAATGTTGCAGCTATCTACTGCTACTTTAGCCGCGCTTTATGATTGCCAAATTATGTCCATGGAAGTGTAAAAACGCTATAATGAAACGGTAATTAAGTAGATCGTCTAAAATGTTGCGACTGATCGGCCCTTTCATTTGACTCCTTGCATCAAGTTTTGCACAATCTCCTTGGTCTATTTCCTCGCCGCAGAACGCCAGTTTGTCCTGAACTGCATCTCGATGTCTCATTATTTTCTATTGGAGGGTGCTCTGGCGTATTATAACGGTTCATGCCCATGGGTATCACCTGGATGTAGCTAGCTGTATACCATTCTATATCCTTTGTCGGCAAGGACAAAACACCAAACCCGGCCAAAACAATTGTTTTGCTTGTCAAGCCACAAGAGAAGATGGCCTGCCACAAGAGATATTTCTTTGCGAACTTCGACAGCTCAATCTGTTTGAAAATCTCTGCCACCGTTCCTCCACATTCAGTTTTCCTGGCTGTCGACAAATGTTTTATTGCGTTAGTGGCAGTTAATTTGGCAACAATCAATAATTTTGCCAACTTGGCGTGCGAGTATTTCGAATTCTCGCAATACGGGAGCAAAATTTTGCTTCTGTTGCTTGGATGCCATTTTAATCTTTGCATGCCCAACTTTTTTCTAATGCATGTATGGTTCTAAAACTATTTTTCCTTGAAAACGTGAGGAGCAAGGAAGACGAAAAGTCTTGTTTCATAAAGATAGGGCCTTTCCTCGCGGTGCTAGAAGCTGCTCCATTTTTACCTTCCAATGCTGGATACAATTCTCCCAAAATAGTCCAGATGCTTGGAAGACGTAGCCAAAGACAGTAGAAATTGATGAGTTTTATCAATTTTCAATAATATTGCAACATAACGAAGATATACGAAAAATTCATTTTCCGTCGACAATGCAAACTGTCCCTGGCAGCACTGCTTCTTTGGAATTCAATCAAACTAATTGCAATAACTTCAGTTCTAGAGCTGATCCATTGCTGTTGTTTGTCCAATTATATGCAATTTTGTTTTGATCTTCTCTTAATGTGCTTAATCATTTATCTATACTCTTTGGCCACTCTGTAAGGGTTTTGGGAGATGAATTGAGGTTTCTTTTGTAAATAATAAGAGAAAGTTAAAAATTTCGTATATAATTCGACCGTCAGCAGCAGTGATGCTATGAAAAGTGAAATTTTCATCAATCTTCAGGGCATCAATCGGTTTTTGCTTAATAACTTTTTCCAAAAGCATCAGATTATTTCGTGGTCTTCTAGACTTTGTTTCCTTGACAAATTTCCTGTAAAAATCGGACATCTATTTATTTTTAAGAGGTAACGGGCGACTCTTGAAAGAATTAATTTGCAAAAGATGTTTTCCCCATACGAAATCCCATGTAAACTTTAAACCGTGGGCGCAAAAATATGGTTTCACCGATCGAGCTAAAAATTTGTAGGGTTGTTCTGGGAGCTAAATGGGACTCGGAGCAAAATTTTATTTTTTTCATATAACCATGACCCACTCTAGTGTGCAGGCAGTACCCTTTTCTGGCGCCCTTGGCGAAGTCTCTGTATTGCGACCCTTTGTTTTTTTCGTTTATTTCCGTCGGCCTCTGTCCGCACTAAGTGCCAATCACCGATGCAGGGAAGTGACTCCACCATGTAGATCCTATCTACCGGACCATCAACACATGGACCGTGACCATGACGGCTTTACCTCCCTTCTGAAAGACGACGTGAACACAGGTGTTTTACCTCAGAAAATCTCAATGATCTCGACTGGGGTATAACGCAGACCCAGTGAGGTGAGTGGCGATCACGCTTACCACTCAACCACCGGCGCCGTCTATGTTTGGGGGATTGTTAATTTTGCTCCATCTCGACCGGATTCTCACTGACAACTGAAAAACTCAGCAAATGTAAACAATACAGTCTAAAGAGAAACTGGACAAAACTTGGTTTATTTGGGTCATGTATGAAAAAAGTTTGAAAGTGTCGCAATAATTCACCCTTTACGAAATATATTAAAAGACTTGAATTACAAATTCAAATGCCGTCACGATGTTCCTGTTATATCACAGACTTTACCTATCCATCTTTTCGCACACGCGAGTGAAACAAAGATGCTTTTATGATCTGTTGTTTACGTTTTTTTTTTTTCAAATTGTTAATGTCAGTTGCTCAGAAAATCGATATCTTCCAGCCATATAATGAGTGAATATTGATTTGCTTTACTCTTCTCTAACATTTTTTCAATTAATTATATCTCCCGTAATTTCTGATTCTTCCTTTACATTTTCACCGCGTCTATATACCCGCCTACAAAGTTGAGATAAACGTTGTGTTCACCCATCCGATTTCGCTGTTTGAAGGACACCCGTGAGTGTACATTTTAAATCTCAATCGCGCAGGATGGAACAAAATTAAATGTCACATTAGCATGTCTCGCGTACAAACTGCGCCTGGAGAATCTGAAGTGTTCTCTTAAAAGATACTATAAGCACTATTTATGCTATCTTGGCTCAAGAAAAGTGCGGCTCTGAGAGTCCCCTTGTGGGGGTATATGTAACTTCTAAAAACAATATTGTTTTAACCTTCAACTCCGCGATACCTATGGAAGAATCTGTTGAATCATCGTCCTTCTGCTAAGTAGGTAAAGCATCAACACTTCCCGTCTATCTGATCCTTTATTCTTCCCTGTGAACGATGGAGATATGCTCTTCCGGAAATGGTGGCTATCGAGCTGTGAAGGTTTTAATATTGGTTGGATTGGTAGGAACTTCTACTTACCTACTACACTAGCGCTCCAGAAACGCATTATCTTAATGTTTATGAGTTCAATTCGTGGTTCGTGCCTTACTCACAAAGTCGCGAGGTTGAAAACACTCCTCGATATATATTAAAGCGCGAACACGAAATTATTGCGACACATTCAACAAGGCATAACTTTACCATTGGGTAAAAATCAACCAAATTTTGCACACTTTCTCATTGATGTGTATTGTTTACATGATGTCAAACTCGAAGTCGTGTTTTTCGATTCAACGAAAATGGAGGTGAACCAACGTGAGTCGAGAGAACAAATTCTTTCCAAACACCTGGAATTTCCTGACCTGTCGCACCGGCAGTTAGGAAAAATGTTGAACATTCACCATACAACCGTCTCCAGAGTGTTGAAGCGGTTCCAGGAGCGGTTGACGTTGGACCACGGCAAAGGAGCTGGAAGAAAACCGGGACCGGAGAACAAAAAGACGGAGGGAAAGGTGAAGCGGATGATTACGGCAAATCCCAACGAGATCTACAAATCTGAGTACGTCGAGAAGCGCCTTTTGCCGTTCTTGCAGCAGCACGACGAAGCTCCGCTATTTTGGCCAGATTTGGCATCATGCCACTATTCTAAAAGTGTTCTGGAGTGGTATGAGGCCAACTCTGTCCATTTTGTTCCATGAATCCGCCAAATTGTCCGGAGCTGCGCCTGTTGGAGCAGTACTGGGCAATGATAAAGCGGGAACTTCGGAAGAGCAAGAAGACAGTCAAAGACGAGAAGGACATGTTAAGAAAATGGAAAAAAAAACTAAGAAACTGGTATCGGATGACACTGTAAAGACTTTGATGGAGGGCATCAAGCGAAAATGCGTTCAATTTTACACTCAAGGCTCCATCGATTAACTTTTCTTTTGATTTTTGAAGTAATTATATGAATAAAACTACCCTAAAATTTTGGTTTGATTTTAAACATTATAAGAAAATGGGCATGACATTTTCGGTGTCGCAATAATTTCGTGTTCGCCCTTTAACCATGTTATAACAATTCTAAACACCAAAAGTAACTGAATAGTTTCCCACACATATCACAGCAAGGTATTGTAATAGTTTGCCAGGATTCCGATAAATCTCCGCAATAAAAATCTAAAAGCAAGTCTCCTTCGCAAATGAGAAATAAGAGTCGGTATGACACGATGTGTCCTTTTTCGTGCACCGGAAGCCAGAGTTACTCACATAATTGTGCTCAACTATATTTATAGATTCGTAAGAATTTGATTATTCCTTAACCAATTCTTAAGGTTTACGTAAACTAGAAATTACAAAATTAATTAATCAATGGTTTTGCTTAAGTTTTTCCTAACGGAATATTACGCATGGTTAATCATATCACAATTTTAAAATTTATCAAAAGTCCTACATATTCGAATAATTTCAAATTCATGGTAGTTTCCTTTAGTGGATTGAATCATTGAAATATGGGTCATTCCACGCGAAGTGATCAAGGCACGTGTAATAAACCTTCACGGATTTGAGCCAAATTTGGAGGAATTGTTCATCTAGGGCCAATATATAAAAATCCAAATTTTTGTGTCAATTGAACCACACCTCGAGCCATGGGAACACCCCCCGTTTTGACAAATTGCCAAAAGCATTGACTTTTTTTGATCATATCTCCGGTTCTATTTACTCAAGAATCAAACCGCAAGATTGTTTTTGAAGAAAATTGTTCATGGGGTCTAGAAAAATATCAACGCTTTTTTTGTGAAAAGGGCGATACTTACAAATGTAAACATAAGGCTTTTTTCATACATGCGAATGAGGGCTTTGAAACGCAACAAATTAACCTAAAAAGTTGGATTCTACGATATTGCTTTCTTAAACTACATCAAAAAATACAACGGGCGAAACTGTATTTTTGTTTGTTTATTTAAAGTTTCGCCCTCCACGCTCCATGCAAACAAACAGGGCGATACTTTTTTTTGCTAGCAGTTTAGAGGCGAAACTGTTTTTTTCCTATTTTTTTAGGATTATCAAGCTGATACCTGGCTATAAATAGTAACAATAATCGCTATTGAAAAAACACGGACGAAATCGGTGGTGTAAACGTTAGTTATTGTAAAAGACGTAAGGGCGATACTGCTGATAGGTAGGACCGAAAAAGTAAACAATCGCCAAAGGGGCGATACTATCATTTTGTCAATTTCAATAGCAAAAACAAATTTTAATTTAATAATTTCAAATACTTTATGAAGTTTTGGGTTTCGATCACTGAATCATGCAATCTAGGATGTAAAAAACACAATAGTTCTTAAATAGGAAATAAAACCAAGTCTGGAAATATTCACTGTTGATTTCTTTGAATGGTGTCACTGCTAGTATCGCCCTTTTCAAGAAAAAGCGTTGATATTAATTTTTGGTGGCAGTGCTGCCAACTATGCGAATTTTTCAGTTAAATAATAAAAGTTGATGTTTCTCTCAATACATATATTTTAATTTTGAAAATTCTATCGTGTTCCTCAGAGATTTTTACATAAAAACACTTATAATCTCAAAATAATTTGAGCGGATCCTGAAATACACCATTTTAAAGGGAAAAAATCGCAATTTCCCATATAAAATCGCAGCCGCACAACACTAAAAAACCAACTTGAGTATTCTGAGTTCAAACATAATTTTTCGTAAAGTAGACGAGAAATGATTAAATGAAATGAACTTTTATTATTTAACTGGAAAAATCGCATAGTTGGCAGCACTGCCGCCAAAAATTAATATTTTTTTCTAGACTTTTTGAACAATTTTCTTCAAAAAACATCTTGTGGTTGGATTCTAGAGTAAATAGGACCAGAGATATGATCAAAAGAAAATCAAGGGTTTTGGTAATTTTTCAAAAAGGGGGGTGATCCCATGGCTCGAGGTGTGGGTCGATTGACACAAAAATTTAGATTTTTATATATTAGCCCTAGATGAACATTTGGTTCAATTCCATTAAGGTCGATTTCAATTTTGCATCTTTTTTTGATCACTTCGCGTGGAATAACCCAAATATATTTTACATTGTCCAAAAGTCCATGGAAAATTTTGTCTAAAATGTTTGGAAACATAGAAGATTAATTTGTTCAGAAAAAAGTATGAAAGTAGGGGAACATGGGGAAACTTCACCAGGTTTTTAGCCAAACCTACATAAATCTCTAAAAAAGTTTTGAATCCTTCCAAAGTCATTGAGATATAATGTGGAAAGGTATTGTGCGTGTTCATGATTTTTGCAGAATTTTTAATTTACTTTTTTAAAAGTTATAAAAGTTTTTCTAAGATCGTTTTTTTTTTGGTCAAGTTTCCCCACTTGCGGGGAGGCTTGACCAAGGTCTGGGGAGACTTGACCAAGAGAATTTAAAAAAATCAGAACTCAAAATAATTACATAAATAATAATGTTTAATGCATTTTCTTTTAACTATACTGCTTACATTGCATATTCACACGTCACGAAATCAGCCATATTACTACTAACTCTGTTTACTAGTACTAAAAGATACAGACTGATGCTTGTAGGATTTTTTGTGACGTGATTAACATTAACAGTACCAACAGGTATCACAGCATATCAGGAAAATTTTATCTTTCTTCGGCTTATTGCCACTTGGTCAAGTCTCCCCAACAGTAGTTATTGCGTTCAATATCGTGCAAATGTTATTAATAACTATTACAATGTTCCGGTTTATGTAAATTCATTTCACTAGTTCATAGAGATTAAAATAATGTATGAGTACTTTAGAAGTAATTGTTAGTCGAGTAGATATTTCCATACAAAGTTTGATAAAAATTTAATCATTCTACGCAAATTTATTAAGTACGGAATATTTTCTATAAGCAAAGAATTTTTCATTCCAAACTTTTGAAATTACCTTAAAAAACCAAAACAAGTATAAACATATCTTTGAAATTTTTTAAGAACCCAATAGAACACGCCATAGCCAATAATAGAATTCTGCGCTTGCACAGTGTTTTAAAACGTCGTTCTCGTGCTCAAAATTAATAGCGTCTAAACCGTTGAATTTAAAGGTATAGTTTGTTCGGAGAAGTTGTTGTTCTTATGATTATACATCCACGGGAGTATACCGTTCAGTGATTAATTCACCTATAAGTATTATACGAAATTTATTTTTCGAAATAATTAAGATAGAGACTTTGTGTCTTCGGCAAAATTGTAGAAAATGTTACTACAAAAAAATTGCTGAAGACACCATCTATTTAACTTTAGTAGTTTACGAGTTATGGAACATATTATAAGGAAGACCCCTTAAAATTAGATTTTTCATAACTTTTTTAGACATTTTCGTATCTTCTTGGAATCTTCCACAAAGTTATTTGCGGTATCGAAACACATATTTTTGCCGAACATAGTTACTTCCTATCTGCTGAATTTAAAAAGATATACCAAATTTTACGGTTTTTTTGGGGTAACTTCCACCTTAAATAATTCATTATGGAGCAAACAACATCATAACATACTGAAAGTACTAGCTTTTTACTTTCATACAGTGGCCCGATTGTTAGTCGACGCGATTCTCCCCGAGTGTTATGTTTAATACAATATGCCATCGCAGTGGTAAAAAATGAAATATTCAAGCGCACTGCGACAAACAGCTTCATGTTTTTATGGTAAATTGCATAGAACACGTTCGCCTATAACATAATGTCGATATTTGCATTATAAAATAGATAAATAAATCTATTTTTAATAATCATTTTCTCCGTCTTCTTCAAAGCTTTCTTCTTCCGCTAGAAGAGCTTTGGCGTCTTCTAAAAATCATTTTATACGTGTTTTAGCCATCCCCGAGCTTCAGTAATGACAGGATCCACGTTGTGAACAGGTGATGTTAATCAAGCTCCATTATAAATGTCACGACAGACATTAATAAACCTTCTGGTGGGATTTCCATCGCTATACCAGTACTGATTGTTTAAATTTCACGTGACACACTTCTCGAACGCACGATATACTACGTTTCGTACTTTGATCTTGATTGTGGTCAAAGTTCCCTTTTCCTTTTTTGGACATCTATGAATATGTTTTATGCAATTTACCATGAAAAGATGAAGCTACTTATCGCAGTGCGCTTGAAAATTTCATTTCATACCACTGCGATGTCATATTGTATTGAACATAACACTCGGGGAGAATCGCGTCGACTAACAATCGGGCCACTATATGAAAGTGAAAAGCTAGTACTTTCAGTATGTTATGATGTTGTTTGCTCCTTTTTGCTCCTTAACGAATTATTTAAGGTGGAAGTTACTCCAAAAAATCGTAAAATTTGAAATATCTTTTTAAATTCAGCAGATAGGAAGTAACTATGTTCGGCAAAAATATGTGTTTCGATACCGCAAATAACTTTGTGAAAGATTCTAAGTAGGTACGAGAATGTCTAAAAAAGTTATCATGAAAAAACTAATTTTAAGGGGTCTAACATATAGTATGTTCTATAACTCGTAAACTACTAAAGATAGATATATGGTGTCTTCTGCAATTTCTTTTGTAGTAACATTTACTACAACTTTGCCGAGGGCACAAAGTCTTTATCTTAATTATTTCGGAAAATAAATTTCGTATATCACTTATAGGTTAATTAATCACTGAACGGTATACTCCTGTGGATGTATAATCATAAGAACAACAACTTCTCCGAACAAACTATACCTCTAAATTCAACGGTTTAGACACTATTATTTGAGCACGAGAACGACGTTTTAAAACACTGTGGCTTCGTCTCCTTATGTTCCCTTATATATAAAATACGGCAATCGAACATTGTTTTTTCGAAAATGCTTCATGTAGAAACTTTTAGGCCCCTTTAAAAAATTGCTCTTGTATCAAAATTATCTTATTGACTGTGGAAAATGTTTAGTTCGGACGGATCTTCGTGGAATTCCTCATTTGTGGAAAATTTTTGAATATTGATAAGGCACATACTTTCAATACTTCGGGGATTCAATTGCACATGGCAATGAGAATGAGCGGTGCATGGGTTGTTTCAGAGATCGAGAAGTTTTTGTGAGCTAGGAAAATCTGTCTGCGATATTTTCAAATCATGTGTTCAGTAATATGAAAAGTACTTATGTTATTAAAAAAGTTCTGTAATAGGGCATTTAAATGCAATAATTGTTGTTTTACACTAACTGCATGGAGAAAGTGATTCGCTAGCGATTAATCCAATTAGTAGTTCTTAAGTATCAATTATCAAACAATATTAGGGAACACACCATGTGAAAGCACGTTAAATTCATGAATGTAGTTTTATTTCCAAATTTGAAATTCAACCCAAATTCATGAAATTGATTTCGAGCGACATTCACGTGATGCCATAGAACTGTTAATAGTGGCAGAGCCCGAGATCAGACCAAAACGGATTTGAACTGTTTCAACACATACACACATCACCTGCCAAATCGGAAATTTTTAGGATAACTTTAACACTCAGCCTGTTCTGGAGTAGTAAACTTGGACTTAACGCTGAAATATTTCTGTTCAGCGAGTTGGTGCCAACACGATTCGATAAGCAACTGCGTGCACACAGTTTCTTGCTATGACAGTTTTTTACTCATTCCAATTTGATGTCTTCTACACCTTGTAAACATGTAGTCCAGAACACCTTGCATTATCTAGCGATTTCTATTGTGTTTGTTTTAGAATTAAATCGCTAATAAATTTTACTCCGCTTTCAGTGACAATTACGAAATATTTATTTATGCTATTAATTACATATGTAGCTTTAATATTGCGCAATTATCATATTTTGGAAAATTTTGAAGAGACGCATTGGACATTTTCCAAAAATACCTAAAAGAGGAGAAAACCAGGTGTCAACTAGAAATTACCCTACTGGAGAACAAATTTACCACCATGATGCCTGTTAGAATATCTTTCAGTTTCAAAATATTTAATATACATTTAATATCACGACACATCTTTTAAAATAAAGGTCAAATGTGTTACTCTTGAGACCACGAGACCAAACAATTCAAATATTTCCATTTGAAATTCACTTAACCCGCAAGCGTGACGAATGAAAATATTTTTAAAGTCACGTAAATAAAAATAAATAAAAAAAAACTTAACCCGTAATCAAAAAGAAATTGGTACTCGAAACTTAAGAAAAAGAGGTGTATAAATAAAACATACGAGGAAGTAAGCAGAATTTGCTTGACTGGGATAACTGTTCACGGCTAAGTGTTACAATTCTCTCGATTAACAACCGTGAGCAATCTTCGCATCATATTAGAATGAGTAATGACGTCAAGGACCTCAATTATGCTGGAATAGGCAGTGCAATAGATTGAAAGCACCGATTGGCAGCAGCTGTCTCGGAACGTGTAACAACTATAAAATCACTATAAGTATGAAACAATGTTTGCGCACGAGCATATGTTTTTTTCCACCCCCGACGCCGCCCCTTTTCAGGCAACTGTTCAACCTCATGTCGGTTCTGCAGTCAACGGGTTACCATCCGCAAGAAGAAAGCGGCATCCGCAATGAGAGCATCTTCCCGATTGGAGCAAGTCATTTACTTCTTTTATTCGCACTTGATTTTGCTCGGGCCATGCCACTCACTTGCAACTTTTCCAGTTGGAAACAGTTATGTTAATAGCTCTGCCGGACGGCCGCTTGGTACGAGTGTGGTCAGTTTCACCACAGCCGACAGCAGCAGTCCAACCAGCTCGGGTCTTAGTTTTGACCCCTTTCGCGTTCTTCGTTGACAAGCTCGCATCTCTAATGACTGGGAGGAAGATTTGCTTGTGGTTGCATCATCATCATCATCGCCTACTGTTGATGCTGCTGCTATTAGATTTGGTTCGACATGATACTAATCAGAGAAGCGCTGCTGTTTGCGTACCCAAGGCCCCCGTACGGGCTGCAATCAAGCAGAACCAACATCAATGAGATCGACGTTGACTGTTTGCAACTCGGTAGCCGTCATCAATGCGGGTTGGAGGCGGTGGAACAACAGCTGTTGGCAGATACAAACATAGATCGTGCGCCGAGATGGTACAACGCCCGGTTAAGGTGGATCGGTCGGATACTTTAGAACATGAACTTAGCCTGATAGACTGACAGAGCATTGCCAACAGTTATTAAACACTAGAAACGTGTCGTGTTGCGTTCTTAGGTTGAATGGAAACTTCTTCCCATGCTAGGTTTCGCTGCGAGCCAACTGGTGTTGTTAGTTCTATTTCCTGATTGACAATTAGGAACTTGCTCAGGCACAGGAAAAACATGATATTAAGAATCGGTCAAAACCATTGAAATCCGAACACGGCTGTCTAAACTTTAGCGCAGCAAAAAAACTAATGTTGCTATTCGTCTCAACGTTATTTTGAACAAAACTCGTTCACGTTGTTGAATATGAACATAAATATGATTAGGAGCTAAACATATCGATTCAAGAGTCGTGGATAACGTCATAAAAACAAAGCTTTTTTAGGTTCATTTGGGTCATTAGTATCCAGTGGCCATTATTTGAGGAGTAGTAAAACATTTTTTGCTTATGATCAAATAGCATGAAGGTGCTTAACGGAACTTTTTCCTAATACACTCAGGTTTCTGTGTCATATCCGGTCACGATGTTATGACCAGATAACACACAGTTTGCTTAATGCTTGATAATGAGTTTTCGTAAACTATGTTCTGTGCGAACCAGTAGAAGCGGGGGGTGTTTTGGGAATTAAACACTCCCTGGTATATGTAATGTATTTATTCGTCAAAAATGTACCAATTGTTCGATCCTTTAGAAAACATTAACTTCTAAAAATATTTTATAAGTTACTTGTAGTGAAAATTGGCAACAGACATCCGCACCTATTGGTATGTCCGTTGAGTAGGCTAGATCCACCGCTGGTGCTAATTGGCTCACTAAACATACATCGGTACCGAGAGAAATGTCACTACTGCTCAAAGAAATGGGTATCGGGAGAAATTCCGCCGTCGGGGAACTCTCAGTCGGAGTAAGGTGAATTTACCTCCGTGGACTATCCGAGAAGATCACAACAAAGCTGTAATCTAAAGAGCTCACGGAATCTGAGATATATGACTTATGGAATTGAGCTGCAGAATATCCAAGAGAAGTGACTAAATGACTCAAGTACGCAGAGAGATTGACGAAAAGCAAAAGGAAAATCGGGATCTGAATAGATGGCTCAAGCGGGGCTCCGTGTTAAATGTGGAAAACTAGTGAATAGAACTAAGAGGTGCTATGAATGCATAACGAAGCCTCCCATCCCCCGAATCGAAGTCATACTTTGATGTTGTTCTATGGGGGACAGAAAAAGAGTAATGAGTAAGAGTGTTTTTAGTGAGTAGGCACGTAAGTGAATCCCACACAGTGTCAAAATACCAGCCTTTTGAAGCTTTTTAAACCTTACTATAAAACCTGTTTTAATCCACCTAGCGGTGCAATTGTGCCTTTCTCAATCATGAACATTCAAATGCAAATATTACATTTTATTATTATACATGACATGACAAATATACAAGAAAAGAAATCATTATTCGAGTTCTAAAATTTTGTAAAAAAGAACAGCCACGGTAATAATGAACTGAAAAAAGTGCAAAATCGGCAAAGTCCCAAAAAGTCGATTTTTTCGTGATAACATAAAATCTCGACGTTTCATGCATTTTAAGGATGTTTGGCATCTAAAATACGAATTCGATTTCTATAATTTCATGGGGTCCCCCTTCGAAAAAACAAAATTGAGTTCCGGTTTATATGGGAATTTCATATGTGACCGAACGGTTCAATGTATATTTCCGGAACCATATAAGCGATCCGTACGAAATTTCATAGACATCTGTGGGGATATTATAGCTATCATTTGGGACTAAGTTTGTGAAAATCGGTCCAACCATTTCCGGGAAACTGATATGAGTTCGTTAATTTTGAAAGATGGCGGCTTTTCCCGGGCACTTCCGAAACCGTCCATGGTGGTCAATGTAGTCAATGAAAGTTTGGTTGGCCGTCGGTGACCTAGAACTGCAAATTTAAGTTGTTTGATAGGCACTTTAGCTAACGCACGCCACAACCCGTAACTCCAGAGCCAGAAGTCGGATCGGGATGAATAGCCATTTACGGGGGCGCAATACCTTTCATTTGAGACTAAGTTTGGTTGAATCGGTCTAGCCATTTCTGAGAAACCGATGTGACTGTTATTCTGAGTTTGGATACTTCCGCCGGGGCTTCCGGAACCGATTATGGTGGCCAATGTGGCCAAAGAGACTTTGAATGGATGTTAGTGACCTAATACTACAAATCGAAGTAGTTGTGGTCATACTTTGGAAAAAAATTTCACCTTTATACATTCATTGCAGAATTTATTAAAATCGACATTTTCTGCGTGTTCGTACTCACCACCCTGTAATTCCGGAACCGGAAGTCGGATCCATTAGAAATTCAATATTAGCCTATGGCAATGTTGCACCTTTCATTTGAGACTAAGTTTGTCAAAATCGGTTTAGCCATCTCTGAGAAAAATGAGTGACATTTTTGGTCACATACACCCAAACAGACGCACATACACACTAGACCTCTCCACATTATGATAAAGTTTTGAAATATGAATTAGTCAGCTCAAATTTTTGTTTTAGGTGTGAATTTAAGAACTTTCGCCAAAAATGGCTTAATTTGGACATGAATTCTCCAATCAAAAATTGTGTTTTTGCTATGTTTCCATAGGAAGATCACTTACACTCTGATTTAATAGGCCCTACATGCCCACTAGTGTGACAGGAAAAAAAATGACCCCTATCGGCCCACCCCTGAGTCGATTCCGGGTCCCACCAGGAGTACTTGAACCAAATTTGAAGCAAATCGGACAAGTCTAGCTACCGGACCATCGTGCCTGAAGTTTATATGGGATTTTTCGACAATTTACATGGAGAAAACCCGCTACCTCGCATTTTCGCCGCTTGGTGGCACTGTATGCATCGTATTATCGCTATAAGTGAAAATAAGAAAGATAATTCAATTGTCTACAACTTTGTCGAAGACTGCTAGTAAATTTGGCTTTCTTAAAAGAAGTTATTAAACTTTTAACGAAGTGTTGTCTGAGTCAGTTTTGCATGGGGCCTAGCGGTGCATGGTTGTGTATCAGTACTCGATTCCCACGAACTATACATTTTTGTGAAATAAAGATTATGTTTAGCTGCATAGTATGTTCAGAAGAATTGTTACAAATGATGCGAGTTATGTTTTGGTTAGAAAATGTTAGTTTCACCTGTGACCACATAGATGGCGCCAACACTAACTTTTCAACGGAAAGAGATAGAAATTAGGTGTCTTCTACAATGTTGTAGAACAGGCATTTTTCAATAATTCTTCCGAACATTCTGATATTCTATCTCTCTTCTATGAAAAGTTAGTGTTAGCGCCCTCTAGTCGGTCGCAGGTGGAACTAAAATTTTCTAACAAAAACATAACCCGAATTATGTGCTATAATTCTTCTGAACACACTATTAAGCTAAACCTAACGATTATTTCACAAAAATGTATAGTTCGTGGAAATCGAGTACTGATACACAACCATGCACTGCTAGGCCCCATGCAAAACTGACTCATGCAGCACTTCGTTAAAAGTTGTAGACAATTGAATTATCTTTCTTATTTTCACTTATAGTAATAATACGATGCATAAAGTGCTACCTAGCGGCGAAAATGCGAGCTAATGGGTTTTCTCCATGTAAATTGTCGAAAAATCCCATACAAACTTCAGGCACGTTGGTCCGGTAGCTAGACGTCCGATTTGCTTCAAATTTGGTCCAATTACTCCTGGTGGGACCCGGAATCGACTCAGAGGTGGGCCGATTGAGTTTTCAAAAATTCAGTATTTTTCTGGGCAGTCTAATGCCCACACCATCAAAAGTTGTTCCTTAGACATATCTTAACATGTTTTAAAAGGTGAACATAGTTCTAATCGCAATAGAAAATTTGTTAACTGGATTTTCATATAGAAAAGTATATCAAAACCAAGAAAAATTAGTAGTATTTTTTCTTGGTTTTGGTATTCTTTTTTGCTTTTTAACCCAGTTAACAAATTTTCTATTACGATTAGAGTTATGTTCACCTGTTAAAACATGTTAAGATATGTCTAAGGAATAACTTTTGATGATTTTTGGGCATGTAGAGCCTATTAAATCAGAGTCTAAGTGATCCTTCTATGGAAACATAGCAAAAACATGATTTTTGATTGGAGACACCGCTAAATCATATCCAAATTAAACCATTTTTGGCGAAAGTTCTTAAATTCACAACTAAAGCAAAAATTTGAGCTGACCCATGTATATTTCAAAACTTTTTCAAAATGTGGAGAGGTCTAATACACACACATACATACACACACATACATACACACGCACAGACATTTGCCGAACTCGACGAACTGAATCGTATGGTATATGTCACTCGGCCCTCCGGGCGTCCGTTAAAAAGTCGGTTTTCAGAGCAATTGCAATACCTTTCTATTGAGAAAGGCAAAAACACACACATATATGCACATCTTAATCATTGCGGCATCACACAGCAACTGTTGTGTTAGTAGAAAACAGAAACAAGGTGCGACATTGAAATTATTGTAGAGCCACATCGTATTCCTCCCGAGAACGGTTACAAAGTAGTAGATAGTATAAGGATGGTGGAAATCCTAGTGCTGGGTGGTATGCCTGTCAAAGCTATGGTGGATAGCACACTCGAAAGTATCGTGCTCGCCAAGGTCAACGGTGTATTCGTATGTAGCTGTTATGCTCCTCAAGGTGGACAGTGCCGGTGGACCCTCAATTCCATCGATGTGTGCGCTGAAACCCCTGGTTGTGACGATCGGTTAAAGTTCAATAGCCACGTCGACTACTTATATGAAAAAGCAGCGACGACACAGTAGCAAGAAGCATGCCAAACATCGGAGGAGAAATATGCCAAAAGAGACGTCCCCTAGTGTGTGTCTCACTTCAATACAGATGGCGTTCCGACCCGAACTGCTACGCTGAACTCAAAGCGGAACCAGACGAAGTTGACAAGCACGTTTCGGCTAATGACTGTTCATGTCGCGAGTGCGTACATAGCGATACCGTCGGAGGCTACCGCCTCCGGGAAACCTCTCCGACCAGATCATATCAAAATTATATCAAAATAAGATAGACCATGGCATGTTTTCAATAGAAATATGCCGCGATAGTTGTTAAAATATCAAGTTTATATACCATGAAAATGTCGCCAAAAATGTCGTTAGAACTCTCAGTTAGTTCACCGTACTTTCATAATTTGTGCTTTTGTTTTTTCCGAAGACGTCCCTGTTTTTCACTTTACATTCTTTACATTCAATTTGGATCCGGCCTCGGGAGGATCCATCTCGGGTGACATCGTTATAGCTTCGCCAAGGAGTCTTGGAAAGATAATTTTAATTTTATCTTAATTCGTTTCAAACAACATAAATCAAAATTATATCGTCATATGATGCCCCGAGCAACACCGTTTGTTTACTAGTAGTTTCTGCAACATAATTCGTTGATAAGAAGCGTACGTCAACCATTATTCAACTGATTTAGCAACCAAAAAGCACACCAGCAAAAGTGAATATTTATGCAACAAACTACGACCATTACATGTTGCAAGTGTTGCTTGGGGCAAATATCAAATCGACCAATAATTTTCATATATTTTTGATATGTTTTTCTAATCGGGTCTCCAGCTGCATCACTCTCTCTCTCTCTCTGAGGATGTGGAATTCTACCAGCGGATGCCTACACGAAATGCAAGGAGATTGGTCATAGCAGACCCGTCTGGGAACTCTCCGTCGGTCTATCTAAGTTCATCGCCGGAAACTAGATGAGTGGTAGGAGATGAAATACACCTGAACATGTAATTTTTTCGACCTACTTTATCTCAAATTTCTGAAGCTTTGGAAAGTCATTGTCATTAAGGGAAAGAATAAATCGATGATATTCCGAAAATAGGCTCACTAAATGATCAGATGGCGTTCCTCTTTCTTATTCAACTAAATTGTTTTTTACGCTGATACAATGTTCATGAAATTATATTTATTCATAATTTTGGAACATACATACATTTAGATTTAGACGTCGTAAAAATCCTGTGAATCGGAAATAATGACACAATTTTCCTAATTACAGAATAATACTAAATAAATACAATTGTTCTTTAATTTGTTCTATGTGCTAATTTGATTCGAAAATCGTATAGCTCATTAATGACATTAATCGTACAATTATACTGTATAGAAGAATATTGACTATAGTTATTGAATAGAATAAAATATTATACCAGAAAGGTCTGGTTCGAGATGACATTTACATTTTCCGCTTCGCACGTCCTGTCATAGGTTTCGGCTGCTGCCAGAATTTTAAACTTTTTGAATCAACAACTCTGGCAAAGCCACTGCACTTCCAAATAATCGCAATCTTGAGATGCAGAAATCATAAATGTGATGTTTGCTACACCCAAAACAAAAATCTCTTGCAATAATTGCAAGCGACAATCACTTGCAAATAATGTTAGCATCGCTTGCAATTTTGCAGTTAAAGCCGCTTGCAATTGTTGCAAGCATATAAAATCACATCATATCTCGCTATACGTACATACGTTTCTGCAACACAACTGTCAAAGGATTACCACCACATTCACGTGCCTATGCTGGTTGGTATAGCAACGCATGGCGAGTTTTTATTTTTCGTTTGCTTTTTATTCATTCCTCACCAACATCATCAAACGCAGTTTTGTGGATTATTCATTGCACACGAGACGGCATCAAATTGCGGATGTGACGATTGTAGAGTTTTAACGTCCTGTTCTTATATGTAAGGTCAGATCAGTACTTGTAGTTAGTGCTATGATGCGCAAGGGCCTGAGTTCAACTCTGGCTGCATGTTTTACTTTTTTCATTAATCGTGAAATCATCCAAGTGTTTATATATGACTTTTATCCACTTATTACTATCTGGCAGTATGGTTGGGTGGATAAAGAATTGCTTAGTGATCTGTTTGTGCGGGGTTCATTTTTCAATTCCAACAGTCTTTTTTTCTAACGCATATTGGTCACCAATACACATACATCGCTAATACATAGGCAAAATTAGTTTTTTTCGGTTTCTTGCATTACATGCAAGGAAGCTTCTTGCAATTTTTGCACATTACCAGAACACTTGCAATTTTCGCTCGTATTTATTGCATTGATGTAAGCGAATCTTACCGGGTACGTTTTGGGTGTAGCGCTACCTAGAGACAGCATCCTAGACTATTCAGTGTACTACTTCGTAGATGGTTAGCTCTTGTGCAGCTATACCGAAGACAACGCCCAGCTAATAAATCAGGAACTCGAGATACAGTGATGTGATGTGTTTTGAAGCCACCATCAGCTCAAGGTTTTTCCAGTGTATGTGGGTAGACTTATCGTAGCTCCGAAATTGTTTATCAATTAACCTTCATATTACTGTTGTTACTGAAGAGGGAACAAACGGGGTTGGGCGAACCCGTAAGCAGAGACACTTACGCGCATTCCGCGGGATAAAAAGATCCTCTTCCAACAAATATATCCAGCCAAAGGCTAAACAATTTCGCTAAACGTGCTTGAACCCACCTGATGGTTTGTTTGTAGATGTGCGCGACAAACTCCTATCGGACCTTCTGAAGTTTCCTTCAAGTGACTCAGGCTGGCTACCCACGCTGCCTCGTCCAGTCCTCAATTTGTTTGAAACCCAATGCTCCCGTCCCCATTTACGCTTTTATTTGTTTTGTCAAGTAAATATATCATTTAATAAAATAAAATACAGTACACAACGATATAGTGATCATATGATATAGTACAATATAATAACTTTTTATATTACTCTATTTTATATAAAATCTTGCAATGTGTTATACATTAAATAAAAATATGCATTAATCGTTGTTTTGATTGGATGTATTCAACTCTGATAAAGAAGGGTGGGGATATAACAAAATGTAGTTGTTTGTTGGAAAGGTGCATCTCACTCGCGTCAGATCTTCAAGAGGAAATGGGACGTTGCCTCCAAATGACTCAGATGGGCAATCCACTCCTTCATCCAGTCCTCCAATAAAATTAAAGATAGGAAAATTATGTGTATGATTACAGAAATAATAGGTAATATGATTATTATATTAATTGAGAGAATTTTTAAATATACTGCATGTAGTCAGGAACTCTAGATACAGTAGACCAAAAATGGCATGCTAATTCGAGCCATCCAGTAACAGACTCTAGAGCAGTTTTGTATACCACCTCACCTCCAGAAATCATTGCCGAAGACACAGATCTGCTGAAAATCTGAAACTTTGATTAATTGAACCTTATGGCCCGAAATCTATCTCCCATCGTTTTTGTGCTAGAGCCAAAACCAAAAGTTTTACCGATTCCTTACAAGTATAGCAAATAACGTGCGATTTTTTCAATATCTTGTATTTTAGTGAAATGATACAGTTTTACATTTCTTATAAAAGAAATGTATAGAATTCGCTCAAACTTTCAAGATTTTTTCCGGAGGGCCGAGTCTTATATACCAATCGACGCAGTTCGACGATTTGGGACAATGTCTGTGTGTGTGTGTGTGTGTCTGTGTGTGTGTATGTAACGGAGAAATTCTCATTCGTGTTTCTCAGCAATGGCTGAACCGATCTTATCCAAACCAATTTTAAATGAAAGAACTAAAAAACAGTATGAACGCTATTAATTTGTTTTTGATTCTGATGTTTAGTTTCCAAGATATGAATGTTTGAATGCGTAAAAATGGCGTTTTTCGCAGTTTTTTTTAAATCATCTGCCGAAATTGACAATATAGATTAACAATTCATATGTTTTTAGATAGCTTTAACAAATATCTTTCGAACAAGCTATAGATTGTTGATATCGGACTATTATCAAAAGAGATATTTAACATTAAATGCGGACGAAAGATTTTTATCATTTCCCATTGCCAGAAATATGACCAAAAACATGTAATCTATTATTAACGCCAAAACGGCTTATTTTAGGTCAATAGTATCTTCGGAGAATTTAATGGAGGTAATATGCCCTTTCTTTTGGTATTGTGCTTTTGCTGATTAATCTCCCTATGAGTGAGATATTTTCACAAATTTTCTTGGAAGTGATTATATCGAAATGATCCCTTCAGCAAATTTGTAGCTCTTACTTTTGCGAATAACTTTGCTAAAGACTTTAAATATCTATTTTGAATACTTTAAAAGTTATAGCTTGTTGTTTGTTGATTACTCTTTGTCGCCTATTTATTGTTCAATATAGTAATAATCCATTGAAATAAGCTAAACATTATTTCGATAAAACGAATTTTGTATTTCATTTTACTATCTACAACCGCTAGAAATAATCACCGAACACTTCCAAGTTGTCTGTAAGGAACTTTATAACTTATCAGTACAAAAATGTTCATTTGTGCGAACCTTCTGACTGCAATTTATCTAACGTATGACCATCGGATCGATCTGAAACATATCGGAAAATGAAAAGCGAAATAAATAACTCCAAGCAACGGCGTAGCCAAGAGAAGGTTTTGGGGTTTAACACCATACAACGCCCCCCCCCCACCACACCCTAAAAAAAATTATTGGATTGAAGTTGAAAATTTATTGATGCTGACTGATTTAATTCAATCTTACAATAACAATTATCTGATCCGTAGATTGATAACCTGTTGTTGTAAACATCATGAGGACTTTTGATAAATTTTCGGAATGGGGTCTTGATATGTAACTGATCTATTGGTCTTGATTTCACAGTTGTCTAATAGCATCAATATCAAATTCCTGCCTGAAAACATTCCAATAGAAAATTCCAGAGTTCTGTAATCAATCATAATCCTCAGATTTATTTTCAAATTGAGCTCGCTTTTGTAGAAATGTACTGTAATAAGGGTCTTTATTTAATAGGAAGCGAAGTTAAAATTGATTTAATGTCTATGAAACATAGAACTGCTCACCAAAAAATGCATAACTTTCAACATTTGCTCAAAATGTTTTCGCCTTTCTCATTCACTCTAAAATTCGTCAATCTAATCCCGACCGGGAGGGCCGAGTGTCATATGCCAATCGACTCAGTTCTTCGAGATCGGAAAATGTCTGTGTTGGTATGCATGTGTGTGTATGTGTGTATGTGGAAAAAAATATGACCTCTGTTAATCAGAGATGGCTGGATCTATTTACACAAAGTTGGTTTCAAATGAAAGGTACAACCTTCCCATCGGCTGCAATTGAATTTTTTATTGATTGGACTTCCGGTTCCGGAGTTACGAGTTGAATAGTGCAATCACACAGCAAATTCCCATATAAACTGAAATGAAAAATTTTCAACATCAAATTTGTATTTTTGATGCCAAATGACTTTAAAATGCATGAAACATTGAGATGTTTGACAAAAATTGACTTCTTTGGACTTTGGTACATTTTTGCCTTTCTCATATAGAAAGGTTATGCAATCACTCCAAAAATCGTCAATCATACCGGCCCGGAGGGAGTATGCAGTGAGGGGTTGCTACTTTAAAATTAAAACTAGTTTAAAATTTATTAACAAGTTGAAAATGTTCGGCAGGGCCTGGACCTCCCGGATCTTTCTCCATGATCCGCCACTGGTTTCAAGCGATGTTTCAGTATCACATAGTATCTCAAGATCGTGGCTGTCGATCCATTGTATGTATGTGCATATCGTACTGAACATGTAATATTAATTTCCACCATTGTATTGAACATAACCAGCCATGGAATCGTAGTCTGGACAAATGAGACAAGCACAATTGCACCACTAGGTGGATTAAAACAGGTTTATATTTTGGGAATGCGTCGAGTTGAGACGAAAACGTAATATGATTAATAACGAGGATAACACTTTCCGAATGTAGAGAGAAATTTATGAAAAATGATGATTTCCATTTGATTTTTGTTGTATGTTGTATGTTGTATGAGCATTTGATTTTTGTTGTATGACCAATTATATGTATAGGTCAAATGTTCAAAAACAGTAATTTAAGGTCAAGATAACATCATTTTGAAACCGCCAATTTCGGAGGTTTAGTATCTTCGATGAGTTTTACAAACGTTAAACAACGCATCATTTGATAAAATAATTTTGACGGTATATCGTCCAAGAAGTATTTATGGTGAATTTTATTCATGAACTCTGTTACTATTTTCTGAAAAATTAATTCTGCATAATTTTAAAACTTCAAAAATCACGGTTTCGGAATTATGCCGTTTGGACAGTATGATCGATTTTCACCAAACCGAATTTCTGGTTACGCCGCTGATTTCAAGTAAGTAGAAACAAAGTCGTTCTACACTCGTTCAAAAGAAACTTCTTCGAATGCTGAATATCTATTATAACACATTGTTATCATTTTGTCAATTTCAATAGCAAAAACAAATTTTAATTTAATAATTTCAAATACTTTATGAAGTTTTGGGTTTCGATCACTGAATCATGCAATCTAGGATGTAAAAAACACAATAGTTCTTAAATATGAACTTAAACCAAGTCTGGAAATATTTACTGTTGATTTTCTTTGAATGCTATCACTGCTAGTATCACCCTTTTCAAGAAAAAGCGTTGATTTCTTAGTTCTCAGTCGCGTTGGAAATTTGAGTAAAGTATAAACTTCAAATCGATTCAAAAAAAATTTCGATTTTTTTAGCTCAGTACAATATATAACCCCTTTAGGAAAATTCAGTTTTCCCACCACAATATAGATATTTTATTAACAGAGCATTAACAATAATTCGTTGGTATGTCTATTTTATGGGCCATTTTTTCGCTTTCCCATTGATTTGGTTTGAGATTTCTAGCACTGATGTTGTCCTATGCTGATTTGAGCGATTCTCTGAGTCCTGCCACTATCCCATGTAGTATGTGTTATCAAAACATCGCGAAGCATCAAGTTCTAAATGTTCTCAAACGATATAATATCCGAAGAGAGTGATAAGAGTTATAATAAATGTCTAATCACACTGTTAGGTGGATTAAACACGTTTTTAATAGAAAAAACGCAGAAAATGTCATATAAATCGATACAAAAAATATGCATTTTAAAAATTAAATCCAACGTACATTGCTGGAGAAAGTAAACTTGAACATAGTGTGAAAATTACAGAACGATCAAAAACCATTTATTCGAATCACATTTCCGGCCAGCTTAAAAAAGTGGATGCGGGATAAACGCAGATAAAGATTTCAGCACATTCAAGGTATACAGAAGAGGCGTTACGGCAGAATTGAAAATTCGAACATTCACATACTGTTTTCCTTCTTGTTTATTTGACACGGCTCAATACGTTAGCAAAACTGAGCAGTGATATGATTTTTACAATATGTAAGCATCAAAATTAACTTTCGAAAAGTCTGTCTATCAGATCTTGTTGACGCAGCATGCTGCTGCGTGTTGACATCCCCTTCCTTGCTGGTGAAACATTAGCTGCGTTGTCAGCCGTACTTTGGGGATCATTCGGTCCGTCTTATCACGCATTTTCGTTCACATCCATGCCGTCATCGATAGTGCATTTGTGATGCTCACGGTCGGATGTTCTAATTTGTTCCTTGTTCTTACGGGTAGCTGTTGAAAATCATGGGGTGGTCAAGGTTTTCTCGGGCGCGTACTCACCACACGAACGCCGTTGCGACGTCCTGGGAAGAATTTCCATAACGCTATCCACCTCTCCGTATTTTGACATGAGTGGTTTGATAGCAGCGAAGCTAGTACGTGTCATGTCATGAAGTTTTATTTCAATACTGCCAGAATATTGAGAAAGTGAAAGTGAAATGTTTTTGACTTACGAACTAAACGATTTTTGGTTAACTGCATACCAAACAAGTTATGCGATATAAATGGTTGTCATACAGTGTAGGTAGGTATTTCCTAAAACCAAAAAAATATCTATCAGTTTTTTTCCTTCTAAATACTCCTATGTGCACCTGAAAGCATGAAACTCGATGGTTCTAGATGCACATTTAAAAGAAAATATGATCATGATCTTCGGCAAAAAGCTGAAGGTATATTGTATCAAAGTTTTGCACCAACGAATCGGGCACTTGCAAACATCATTTCCTGCCACTTTAGTAGCCACAAATGACCGATAGGAAATCCCTCAGACCCTTCGTCAGAAAATGTAAAGTGTTAACTCACTCATTCGGATTTTCGAATTACTATAATTGCGCTTTAATTGCTTGTTTTTACCACAGAAGCAGCAGCCATCACAGCATAGCATCTCTGGACAGATGCTGTCGAGCCACTACTCAACAGTACATATACGAACCCTGTTCTAGTAAATGTGTGTGCCTCATGTGAAATTGCTTCAGCGCTAGTAAAAAAAAATATTGTCAACAATTTTCTCAATTACGAAAACAAGCGACATTCAGACACAGTGGAAAATAAAAGGTTGAGCAATGGAAAATAGAACAACCCCTTAGTAGTTAATAATGTTCTAAAACAGAGCACGACATGTCCAGTACATGTGGTCTTCCTCCCGAGAAAGAAGGACTAACGAAGAAGAAGCTGGAATGCGAATCCAAACATCCATCCGTGGTGTGCTCTGACACGAATGGCCGCAGAATCGTGTGTACCTACCACGCTTGTATAATAGATATGGCAGCCGGACAGCAGGCGACTGGAGAAAAGATGCGCTGTGCAATGGAAATTACCTCATCTAATTGCGAATTGCGAATTAAAGCAGAATTAGCTATAATTGTGGCTTAAAACAATCGTTCGTCCACTGACTGGTGATGCGATTATGGCAGCAGGCAGTAGCATCAAGAGAAAATCCGTGCAGTGCAGAACAGTCGACTTGTAAGCTTTCGATTTGCTCCAGTAGAGGATTTACCAATAGTTTTTGGATCTTTTTTGAACGTTTTCTCAGCGTGGTAAACAGCCACTACTAATTCGCCAGTGGATTCGGGTATGGTAGAAATGCAATAAAAGTGAGGAAACTCGATAAAAAAACTGTATAAAAAGGCTTTTGGGCCGTCATTCGAGACGCATCCGCCAATAGCTAAGTTCAATTTAAACCCAGCATACCATCCGAAGACCCTCCAACTACCGACAAATACGATACGAGTGAAAGTACACACATGCTATCATTATGCTTGCTGGGATGGTTTGACTGTTTCAAACGACGCGTGACGAAAACGTCCGGACGCGACCGAGCCGTTGTTGTTGAGTCAGTGAGAGTTATATCGAATTTCAAACCGTTTGTAAGCTGCCGAAAGCGATTTCTCTAATCGCGGCTTAGCACGCGATCGTCGCAATCTCAAGGTCGATAAATGATTCATTAGGTTTGTGTAGTTGATGGGAAAGTGATGCGGATTTCCTTTCAAGACTATTCACGATGTGCTGACAGGCCGTTTTTCACCTACGTATACCCTAAACATAATATGACTTTCTGTCCTTCTGTCGAAACTACAAAATATTGATAATGGTATTTATGAGACCGAAACCGAAAGGAACGAAAGAATTTTAATCGTGAGACACCAATATAATTTAAAGAAAAGGTTATGGTGGAACTCGCCTATTTCAGGAAATTTTTATTTACGGGATATAACAAATTTTTGGAAACAGAAAGAAGACTGCCCCGTTGACGACGAATCAACAACGACATTTCCCATGATAATCGATCGATAAAGTTGCGTTGGGTTGCATTGCGTTGTGACGATGATTTTGGCGGATTGCACACTGACTGCATCATGTTTGACTGCTGATAATCTAATAAGAGTTGCTTAGGAAGTGGTAAGTAGGAATTCATACCAATCCGACCCACATTAAAACTTCAACAGCATGATAGCCATCATTGCCGGTCGCGCCCATCTTCATCGTTCACGGGGAAGGATAAATGATAAGGTAGACAGGAAGTGTTGATGCTCCACCTACTTAACGGAAGGACGACGATTCATCAGACTCTTCCATAGGTGTCGCGGAGCTGGAAGGGTATCAGATCTAGGATTCGCTCCAAGCAAGCGATGCGACCTATAAAGCATATTTTATTAGGTAGTTATTTAGTTAGTCTTCGAGTGCACGATGACTCTAGAAAGTAAAGATCTTGTTTAGTTTTTGGTTCTTTTTAAACTCTGGACAGCCGGCTACCGAGAGTATCTTATGTTCCCTAAACAAAAGCAATTTGAACTCCATACAGCCGACCGTGGGAGTATTGCCTAGGTAAACTAATCTTAGCTGCGTAAAGGGCCGGATTACTATTTATTGAAACAGTATTTAGACGGAATTTGTTATTTCTTCTCTACGATATATTTATTGGCTTGAAAACTACCGAGTGATAACATATTATACAGACAAAGATAGCGCAAGATGTTATAAATCATGGAAAGTATTTCTTATTTTCCATATCGGGTTGTTTGTGGAATACAAGTATATGAGCGATAATAATGAACACTGAAGGGAAATATGAAGGATTGTTAACCTGATACACGGGCTTGTTAACACTCGGAATACCAAGGGGGTAAAAAAAATGGGAACGCTTACTTTAACCGGTCATATCTCAGCCGTTACATAATCGATTTTAAATCTGTCTTCACCAATAGAAAGATATGTCTTTTGTAAATACGTCAAATTAAAAAATAGAAGAATAGAGTTGTCTACCGTAAGTTACAGTAAAAAGAGTATAACAAAGTCAGTGAGAAAAAAAATGGGAACGCTTCTTTGACTTGCCATATCTTAACTGTTTGCTCACCAATTTTAATTCTTTCTTCACCATTGGATAGGTAAATCTTTTATAAAAACAGTGAACAAAGAATGATGGAAAACAAATTTGTGTATCTGAAGTAATTATAAAAACAGTAATTGAGAGTCAGTACAGACGAAATTACTTTTTCTGTTCAAACAATCGTATCACGACCGTTTGTCAACCAATTTCAATTTTCCTTACACCAATGCAATCCTTAGAGCTTCTAGACTTGTAATATATGCAATAAATAGTAGATTTTCAAAAATTACTATACTTTTTCGAGTTTTTAGGAGATAGGATTTTTACAATGTACGTGGCATACGGTTGATTGAAATTCTTTGCGACTTGTTAGTTTTACGGTTTAAAAATTACCTGTTTACTCAATAGTTCTACATATTATACATGGATATTATTATATCAAAATGTTTGCACGGACGTGGAGAAACACATTATTGTATGTAAGTTACTAAATAATAGAGTGTGTTAGGACGATTCAGTAAATACGAAGAAGTTCAGAATTTTAAAATATTCGTCATATAACTTTAAATTTGAAGCGATGACCTATACATTTTAATACACCAGTCGATTGTAATTGGTGGGGGCTACAATTTCTGAAAAAACACATTTTTATATTTTCTCAAAAAATAGCCAAAAGTACGTAGAAGTACAGAAATTTCATTTAGTTGGCAAAAAACGTCGAATTCAAAGCGATGGCCTATACCTTTTTATATACCAATCGATTATAATTGATTTTGGTTACAATTTCTGGAAGAACAATTTGTATATTTTCTCAAAAAATAGACTAAAGTACGTAGAACTACAGTAATTTCATTTAGTTGACAAATAGCTTCAAGTATTCAAAGCTATCACCTATTCCATTTATACACCAATCGATTGTAATTGATTTTGGCTACAATTTCTTAAAGAACAAATTTTTATATATTCTCAAAAAATAGCCAAAAATACGTACAAGTACAGAAATTTCATTTATTGGGCAAATAACGACGAATTCTAAGGGATGATTTATACTTTTTTATACACCAATCGATTGTAATTGATGGCGGCTACAATTTTTGAAAGAACACATTTTTATATTTTCTCAAAAAATAGACAAAATGCGAAGAAGTACGGAAATTTGATGTAGTTGGCAAATAAGGTCAAATTCAAAGTGATGGCCTACACTTTTATATATATACCAATCGATTGTAATTGATTTCGGCTACAATTGTTGCAAGATAAACTTTTCATATTTTCCCAAAAAAACGACAAAAATACGTAGAAGTACAGAAATTTCGTCTGATTGGCACGTAACTACAAATTTCCGTACTTCTACGTATTTTTGGCTAATTTTTGAGAAAATATAAACAATTGTTCTATCAGAAATTGTAGCCGCCATCAATTACAATAGATTGGTGTATAAATAGTGTAGGTCATCCCTTTTAATTTGCAGTTATTTGTCAATCAAACGAAATCTCTGTACTTCTACGTATTTTTGTCGTTTTTTTAAGAAAATATAAAAAGTTTATCTTGCAACAATTGTAGCCGAAATCAATTACAATCGATTGGTATATATAAAAGTGTAATCATCACTTTGAATTTGACCTTACTTGCCAACTAAATCAAATTTCCGTACTTCTACGTATTTTGTCTATTTTTTGAGAAAATATAAAAATGTGTTCTTTCAGAAATTGTAGCCACCATTAATTACAATCGATTGGTGTATAAAAAAGTATAAATCATCCCTTAAAATTCGACGTTATTTACCCACTAAATGAAATTTCTGTGCTTATACGTAGTTTTGGCTATTTTTTTTAGAAAATATGTTCTTTCAGAAATTGTAGCCAAAATCAATTACAATCGATTGGTATATAAAAAGGCATAGGCCATCACTTTGAACTCGACGTTATTTGCCAACTAAATGGAATTTCTGTACTTCTACGTACTTTTGGCTATTTTTTGAGAAAATATAAAAATGTGTTTTTTTTTTCAGAAATTATAGCCGCCATCAATTACAATCGACTGGTGTATTAAAATGTATAGGTCATCGCTTCAAATTTAAAGTTATATGACGAATATTTCAAAATTCTGAACTTCTTCGTATTTACTGAATCGTCCTAACACACTCTATTATTTAGTAACTTACATACAATAATGTGTTTCTCCACGTTCGTGCAATCATTTTGATATAATAATATCCATGTATAATATGTAGAACTATTGAGTAAACAGGTAATTTTCAAACCGTAAATCTAACAAGTCGCAAAGAATTTCAATCAACCGTATGCTACGTACATTGTAAAAATCCTATCTCCTAAAAACTCGAAAAAGTATAGTAATTTTTGAAAATCTACTATTTATTGCATATATTACAAGTCTAGAAGCTCTAAGGATTGCATTGGTGTAAGGAAAATTGAAATTGGTTGACAAACGGTCGTGATACGATTGTTTGAACAGAAAAAGTAATTTCGTCTGTACTGACTCTCAATTACTGTTTTTACAATTACTTCAGATACACAAATTTGTTTTCCATCATTCTTTGTTCACTGTTTTTATAAAAGATTTGC
Organism: Topomyia yanbarensis; assembly: GCF_030247195.1. Taxonomy (NCBI): domain Eukaryota; kingdom Metazoa; phylum Arthropoda; class Insecta; order Diptera; family Culicidae; genus Topomyia; species Topomyia yanbarensis. Next base: position 182,921,591 of record NC_080671.1, on the reverse strand, counting down.
CTATCCAATGGTGAAGAAAGAATTAAAATTGGTGAGCAAACAGTTAAGATATGGCAAGTCAAAGAAGCGTTCCCATTTTTTTTCTCACTGACTTTGTTATACTCTTTTTACTGTAACTTACGGTAGACAACTCTATTCTTCTATTTTTTAATTTGACGTATTCACAAAAAACATATCTTTCTATTGGTGAAGACAGATTTAAAATCGATTATGTAACGGCTGAGATATGACCGGTCAAAGTAAGCGTTCCCATTTTTTTAGACCCCCTTGGTAGTCCGCGTAACTTTTTACCCCCTTGGTATTCCGAGTGAATAACGGAAAAAATTAGGTTCATAAAAAGACGCGGCGAATTTTCAATACGTATTGACCCGTGATCATCGATACTAGTCAGATTAGTCGTATTGGGGCTAATTTCCGATCAACTATTCATTTTTTACGGCAATATTTTCTCAACTAGATCTGTTCACACCCTCTCATTCTGCTACTATCGGCAGAAGGCTGATAGCACCCAGTCGTCGCCGGTCTAAGGACCAAATGTCATCAATAGACTTAGACTCGCGTGGAGCCATGAGATAGGAAACTTGTGAGAATTTTGTTATCCCACCATTTGACGACCCACGATAATCGATCGATGAAGTAACAGAAAAAGTAGAAGTTTAAAAGGTCTTTCCGTTCCAGATGAGAATCGAAATTATTTTCTGCTTACTTACGCTTTTAATACGAATATTCCTGAGCAATGGTTGAACGTCAACCAAGTACATCCATGGAAAAAAAATGTTCCAATAAAGTGCCATGAATTCTGCAAAAATCACGTGTTTATGATACGAAAACATGACCGAAAACGCTTTTATTAGTGGACATATTTGTTATTGTTTTGCGAACTTCAGTCCCGGTTTTCGTCAAGTCATTACCAGATCGATCATCTGCACGTGAACTAGTTCCCAACTTTATGAACATTATTCATAAAACCAAAGGTTAAGTAGGCCATGCCTTCGTCGCGAACAGTAGTTAGCACTCAACTTCCGAGTCGAGCAGACACGTTTTGCTATTACTGAGCTACGGAAGTCGTGCACGGACTATTTGACATATTCGGTTTCGCTATAAAAGAAGTTCTGGGCATCGAGGCCCTAGATTTCGGTTTAAGTGCATCGTCGCGTGTAGTGCGGAAATGAGACGTCGCGAAAACACTTTCCGCATCGATTATGCGCATCTTCCACGGAAGCCATCTTACGAGGAGTTACACAATTTCGTAAGCACAACTCTTGAGTTGAAAAAAGAACAAGTAGTGCGAATACAGCCAAGCAGAAGCCTCGGGTGTGCCTTTATTAAGGTCAATCAACTATCGCTTGCACAGCAAATCGTCGAAGAGCACGACGATAAGCACGAGACGGAGATCGATGGCAAAATTTACAAACTGAGGATCACGATGGAGGATGGAGCAGTGGAATTGAAGCTGTTTGATCTCTCTGAGGACGTAACGAACGAGAAAATCATCGAATTCTTAAACACATATGGTGATGTACACTCTCTCCACGAGATCATGTGGGATGAACGATATACGTTTGGTGGTATCCCCACTGGAGTCCGAGTAGCGAAAATGATGGTTAAGAAAAACATTCCGTCATTTGTCACCATTGACGGAGAAACCACGGCCCTGTCCTATCATGGACAGCAACAAACCTGTCGACATTGCACCGAGTTTGTGCATAATGGCATCTCGTGCATTCAAAACAAGAAGCTTCTGGTGCAAAAATATAGCGCTGATCAAGCCAACGCGTCGTATGCGAACGTTGCTAAACAACCAGCCAGACCGAATACAACCCCGTCGATGATGAAAAAGCAGCCCATAAACAAACCACCGATCTCGAAACCAACACCACTGCAGGTGACAGTGAGCACATCGGGATACCAACTGAAGCAAAGTACGACATCTGTCTCGCAAACTCTTCCACACACGAGCAAACCAACACGACGTCCAGAGACCGATCCGCCGGCAGACAGCAGGTTTAAGGTTCCAAATCTACAACCGCTATCGTTCAACATCGGGGACACACCGCGCAAATCTGCACCCAACGATGGTAATGAAACTGATCAATCTACATCCTCCACAAGTAGCCGACGATCGCTTCGACGCCCGCCAGGAAAAAAACAACGAAATGACGAAGGGGACGATATACATGGTGAAGAGAACGACGCCTTATAATGCAGCTCACAAGCTATAATCTCGCAACCATCAATATAAACACAATCACGAACGCAACCAAACTTAATGCTCTCCGTACTCTCGTCCGAACGCTAGAGCTCGACATCGTATTTCTCCAGGAGGTAGAAAACGACCAACTTACTTTGCCTGGATATAACGTGATCTGTAATGTCGACCATACAAGGAGAGGCACTGCGATCGCCCTCCGAGATCATATACGATTTTCTCACATCGAGAAAAGTCTGGACAGCCGTTTAACAGCCGTACGAATACACAACACAACGCTATGCAATGTGTACGCTCCCTCCGGTACAGCCTTGCGAGCAGAAAGAGAAAGATTCTTCAACAACACACTGGCCTATTACCTTCGGCACCCGACCGAGCACATCGTTTTGGCGGGAGACTTCAACAGCGTGGTGAGGACATGCGACGCAACAGGAAACAACATCAGCCCAGCTCTACGAACGTCCGTACAACAAATGAGACTCCACGACGTGTGGGTAAAACTTTGCCCACAAACAGCCGGACATACTTACATCACTCACAACTCGATGTCAAGATTGGACCGCTTCTACGTAAGTTCGGGCCTTTGTGAACACTTGCGAAGTACGACTACACATGTATGCTCGTTTACAAACCATAAAGCGGTATCCATCCGTCTCTGTCTTCCCCACCTCGGTCGGGAGCCTGGTCGTGGTTTCTGGTCCTTACGTCCTCACCTCCTAAACACAGAGAATATCGAAGAATTCCAAACTCGATGGCAGTATTGGACTCGTCAACGACAAAATTTCCAATCGTGGATAGGCTGGTGGACGTCGTACGCTAAGCCTAAAATAAAATCCTTTTTCCGGTGGAAATCAAAATTAGCATATGACGATTTTCACCGCGAACATCAACGGCTGTATACACAATTACGGATAGCGTACGACGGATACTATAGAGATCCAACAATGTTGACAACCATCAATCGTCTGAAAGCGGAAATGTTGTCACATCAACGAGAGTTCACGCATCAACGAGACGCATATCGCCGGTGAACCAATTTCCACGTTTCAACTCGCAGAAAGGAAAAGGAAAAGAACAACGATCGATGTAGTACGGAACGAAAGAGATGAAATTATAGACCGGGCCGAAGATATCGAGAGACACATGTTAGAATATTACAAAGATTTGTACACTGCTGTTGATACAGGAGGGGTGAGAGACGACGATTTTATCTGCACCAGGGTGATACCAGACAACAACGCAGCGAACGAAGCTAGCATGAGTGAAATCACAACAACCGAGATTCTTGAGTTGAGGCAATAAAAACGAGCGCACCTCGAAAATCACCGGGTTCTGACGGTTTGCCGAGAGAGTTCTATCTACGAACTTTCGACGTGATACACCGTGAGATCAATCTTATACTAAACGAGGCCCTTTCGTCGAACTTTCCCACAGAGTTCGTAGAAACTACTATGGTATTAGTGAAAAAGAAAAACACTGGGGATACCGCTCGCTCTTATAGACCCATCTCGCTAATAAATTTCGACTATACGTTGCTGTCTCGTATCCTCAAAGCAAGGCTTGAGAGAATCGTAACTAACCACCAGATTTTAGGAGATGTACAAAAATGCTCGAATTCCGATCGCAATATTTTTCAAGCCACTCTGTCTATAAAAGATAGGATTGCTCAGCTGATCGCACGAAAGCAAAGTGGAAAACTGATCTCGTTCGATCTGGACCATGCGTTCGATCGGGTAAACCGTGAGTACGTTTTCGACAACATGTGCGCACTCGGCATCAATCGCCGGTTAGTGGCACTACTCTCCAGATTTGCTACAATGACGTCGTGTCGACTGATCGTCAACGGTCATCTATCACCCTCTTTCCCTATACAACGATCGATTGCTCAAGGCAATCCTTTATCGTCGCTCACTTTCGCACTATACTTGGTACCTTTGCTGAAGCAGATTGAAAATGTGTGCGGAAACGATTTAATCATAGCATATGCCGATGATATCAGTGTAATCGTTACATGCGTGCGGAAAATAGAGCAGATACACGAAATTTTCTCTCGTTTCTCTCGTGTATCGGGAGCGCTATTAAATTTGGCAAAGACGACGTCAATTGATGTAGGCCTCATTGATGGAAACCAGCTGAATGTACCATGGTTGCAGACAAACAACACCGTGAAGATTTTAGGTGTGATATTCGCTAACTCAGTGCGGCTTATGGTAAGACTAAATTGGGAGTCCCTGGTGGAAAAATTTGCACGACTCTTATGGCTACATTCGCTTCGTACGTTGACACTTCTGCAAAAGGTGATTTTATTAAACACTTTCGTCACCTCCAGAATTTGGTACATATCCTCCATTCTTTCCCCGTCGAGTGTACATACAGCGAAACTGACTGCGTCGATGGGAACATTCCTGTGGCGCGGGCTGGCAGCGCGTTTCCAATGCTACAATTAGCGCGAGATCGAACAGCGGGGGGACTCAATCTTCAACTCCTGGGGCTGAAATGTAAAGCGTTGCTGATAAACCGTCACATCCAGGAGATCAACTCCATACCGTTCTACAAATCACTCATTTTTCAAGACAATGCTAATCCTATAAACGTACCAGCAGACTGCCCGGATGTGAAACTAATCCGCCAGCATTTCCCACTCTTGCCCCCGCAAATCCAACAAAACCCTACTGCTGATGTTATCCACAGATTCTACGTAAATAGTACGGAGTTACCACGAATCGAGCGGGAAAATGTGCACGTTGACTGGAACCGTATATGGCTAAACATTCATCAAACGCGAGGACTATCGTCGCAACAAAGAACCGACTTGTTCCTGCTCGTAAACGGTAAAACAGAACACCGGCGACTGATGTATATCATTCGACGGTCAGATGGAGAGCAGTGCGTACACTGCAACGCTGTACAGGAAACCATACAACATAAATTTAGCGAGTGTCAACGAGTAACAGCGGCTTGGACAATGTTACGGCGTATGATGACTGCATCGATGGGCGGCTGGAGAAGCTTCACGTTCACCGATCTAGTTAGACCAACACTAAATGGAGTGTCCAGAACAGCAAGAAGCAATATCCTCAAACTATAATAAATTACGTGAACTTCATAAACAGATGCAATAATGATGTAGATATAGATGAACTGAAATTTTACTTAGAATGTAATCTGTAAATAGTTTTAGTAAATTTTAATATACACTGATTATCTAAAAAAAAAAAAAAAAAACAGTCGATTTTTTAGCAGCTTTTTTCAATTCTCTGCAAAATCTATAAAATCTCGACGATCGAATTTGTATTTCGCCACCCGGCAAACTCAAGCTATAGAAAGTGAATTATCCCGCCATTATTCTAATCGCCATTACCTTTGCGGAAATTTGCCCGCTGAATTTCGATGCGAGTAGCATATACAGCTATTCATACCCAAAATTAGACACAAAACGGTGAAAAGTGAAAATGTTTTTCACCACATTACAGTACACTATAGTATTTATACTGTTATCAATAGTATTTATAAAAGTAAGGAAATGGGAAGATTAAAAATGTAGTAAATACAAAAAATAAAAATATCTAGACGGCGATCAACGGCAAAAGATAAAGAAACAATAAGAAAACTAAATATTAAAAGAATGTACAAAAGAGCTAAAAACAACAAAATCAACCAAATAAACAAATTAATGTCAATCCTTGTTAGTCTTATTCTACACAGCAAGAGTGGTCGGTGCCTTTGGATTTTCGTTACTAGCCGGGGAGTCTCACAACTATAGAGGGTGTGCCATCTGAATGTATTCTAGCAAATATACGAGCTGAAATTGTTGCGAAATTCTGTCCGATGTCGTGCAAAATGCCCGCAAGAGAGCTGATTTTTGTGTATCAAATGGGGGTGATCATTTAATCGACGTTGTATTCTAAACCTGGTTTATAATAAATGGCATAAAATATCCTAAAAAAAGCTTGTTTACTTGTGAAAATCGGCTGAAAAATAGCAGAGTTGTTCAATGTTGAAAAAGTATACATCCAGCTGACGCACCCTGTGTATATCGCTAAAGCGGTTTACAAACGCAAAAAATTTACAAACCAATGAGACAAGCTTAGTGGTGAACATAATGCTTTGTAAAACAAAGCACTAAAGGTTGATGTGAGTCAATTTAGGTAATTGATACCTCGACAAAAAGAAAAAAGAATGAACGAGTTTATACTTGTTTCATTTAAACTTGGCAGGTAGGTCTGGTTCTAACGTATACTTGTGCTTTTAGTCTATCCCAGATCAGTAAAAATCTTCGGGTGAAAGCCTCACCGGAGCCTGTTTTTCAAAGAAAGTCTACATCAATTTGGAAATACTCGAGATTAGAAAAAAATATGCGATGATGTAAGTTATGTATTTTGACGGCTAGAAGAACTTCATCGAACATTCCAAAATTATAGGATCATATTTGAAAAAATATTTTAATTAACGATTTTTCAGGGGTCATCCAAATATAACGTGCTTTAACTTCTAAAGTTTTTCAAGAAGAGACCTAGGGTATGAAGCAAAAAATATTCGAGAAAGCAATCTCCACAACTTTGCTGATGTGTTCTCTATCAAGAGAGAAGTCTCTCACTGAAATCAAGCCTTATCGAGCTCTATTATCTTAATTGCTAAAAAATGAAAATATCAAATAAAAAAAACATTGAATAACTACAAATATTTTAAATACAAAAATAAATTACCAGTATTTGAGTTATGATAGATTTCGCTATTATGGCTATTCCAATTAAAAGAATAGCATTTGGTTCAACTATTCGGTTAAACTGCGTTCCGCCAAAAGGTACCCGTTCATCAAATTTGTCATATATGATAAGGTCAAACTCAATCAAACTCTTTCCATTCGTTCGCAATAAAATGGGTGGCAAGATAAACTTTCTACACCAAACGGCAAAAACCCTCGCGCCGCCACTGCTCTCACACTGAGTAAAAACAAAAAGGCAAACATAATTGTCTCATATTGATACTAAATAGTCGGAGTACCCTCGATTATGATTTCGCAATTTTTTTCAGCTAACACCTTTCATCTTGTTTGCATTAAATTTAATACTGTTTCGAGAACAGAATCATGCACCTTTCCAATAAGGTAAATACAACACAAAACCGAGGGCACTCTTTATACAGCCTCAGAACTCGCGACACGGCTAAAAACCATCTAAATAAGAATGCTTTAGAAAAGTTTCCACAACTCTCGCGAGTCGCGACACTAAATCATTCCTCACTGCTGCACTCGTTCTGCCGGTTCCGCTAGACCAAAGAACTGTTATTTCCAGCTCCAATTTCCTATCGCAGTCAGTCGCAACCTGCAGCATTCCGACCGAACAAGATTAGCATGATTATATCAGAACGGTCAAAGCTAAACAGCAAGACAAGCTCTGATCCCCTCCCCGCCTTTCTACTAATTCGGCCAAACGAGTGCGGCAGCGATGACCGGGGCAGGAAATTATGGCATGTTTTCCCAAAACATAAATTTTCAACCTCTATACTGCTCTGTTTTAGGCATTCTCCACTGAGCCGCCGTTACCTCCGGCGACTGCCTGAGAATTTCGCCCTCTAATATTGTTATGAAAGCCCGTTCGAAACTTAGGTCCAACTTTTGGTTCTGTTTTTGCCATAAGTCTTGTCGGCATTTTTCCCGACCATCTTCTAATCACGGGAAATAAATTTATTGTTAACTGTGGAACGGGAACTGTCTGCAGGTTTGAAAACACAGACCCCTAGAATTGAATTAGCATAATTTGGCAGAGCGGTGTTCTCATACAGGCAGAGCGCGAACTGCTCGCATGTCAACAGCTGGTCAGTTTTGGACATTTATCCGACCCATTGTTTCTTTATGATCTACGATATAAATCACAATTGGCTCCTCGCTTGCCAATATATCAACACCTGTTTGTTTTGCTAATTTAAATTTGCTATTCATATGGGTTTTATTCTTAGACAAGAATGACATTGTATTACCCCTTATAGAATCAACCTGTGCTGACTAGGGCTGACGTAGCAGTTTTTCGGAACACTACTTCACTGTTTAACGCTTTAGCATTAGATTGGGACGTGCAATACCAATGCTGCCATTGGCGAAAATATCAACAGATCGGTTGAGTTGTTTGGTTAGTTTTTTGCAACATCCTGAACTAGTTTGAAGGTTTCCTGCTTCGCAAATTTTCGGTAACAGGCCACCTCGATTGGCACTTTTGAATGCAGATCGCGTTTTTTTTCGCACCACCACTAAATTGAAGCAGTCTTATCCGGTGTGGTGAATGTCAACGAGTTTTACTTTTAACATTTAGGAAAGGTTGAGCCAATTTATTAGTGTGTTTGTGAGTGCACCCAAATGCAGTTCAATGTTAAACATTCTTTTTGTTAATCGGTTCGTTTATTTGATAGGCACTCGTTCTAATTTTCATCTTTGATAGTTAGAAAATTTTGCTATAGTGTATAAAAAAGTGCTAACCAAACCTGTAAAATGGATCCACACTTTCACATCGCAGTTAATGTAACTTACCTGAAAAATAAAAATAAAAAGAGCATTGATTACTAATTTGAGTAGATGTTAAGGGGGGGGTAGAGGGCACCTCTCGTGGAGCCAAATTTAGCGGCTTGAATTTTTTTTTTCAATTTTTATTTTTTATATCGAAGCTACATGTGTTTGAAAATTAGAAAGAAAAACTTTGGCGACCGTGAAATATCAATGATTACAACAGTAATACTTTCGTTAACTGCTATTGGATTTCATTCAAAACTGACTTTTGGTTCCGGAGTTACAGGTTGAAGTCACATAGTAATTTCTCATACAAACCTGTACAATCGTAACAACTACAGAACTTCAAGTCTGTTGAAATGGGGATCAAATTACTTCGTTTTACAGGTCTGGACCACTTATGGGCAATCAAATATTCTTTGGATATATTGTCCAATATCAATAATTGAAAAAGTCACGGTTTTCAACGCATATTCCAAAATTGCAGCCCCTAGGCATATTAAACATTATACTTAAAGGTCAGTTTTTCAAAACTTTGTTGCTGGTTGTATTGTTATCCGATTTTGATGGAAATTTCAGAGTTTGTTTGTGCTAATGTGGAATGTACTTCGGTCAAAAAATAGATTCATACTTTGGTGGGAGTAGGGTAAAACCGGACTTTGATCCGTAGAAATAGATTGAAATTTTAAAAACTCTAACTCTAATATAACTTGATGTAATCTAATTCTGTTTAGTTTTTCTGCAAGGGCTTTGGATGGGGTTAAACATAGGTTATACCTTTTCGATTTGTAATCGATATATTGAAAAATACTTAACCCTTTCATGCCCAACTTTTTTCTAGTGCATGTAGGGTTTCAAAACTATTTTTTCTTTAAAACGGTGGGGTCAAGAAACTCCAAAAACAATTTTTCATAAAGGTAGGTGCTTTCCTTGCAGTGCTAGAAGCTGCTCAATTTTTACCTTCTAATGCTCACTGCAATTCTCCTAGAATATTTACAATAGTACAACTGCGTGGAAAACGTAGCCAAAAATAGTCCAAATTGATAAGTTTTATTAGTTTTCACTAATATTGCAACATAAAGAAGTTATATGAAAAATTCATTTTCCGTCGTCAACGTAAACGGTCCCTGGCAGCACTGCTCCATCGGAGTTCAATCAGACTAATTGCAATAACTTCATTTCTAGAGCTGATCCGTGTAACAGTTAATACTCAAATGAAAGCCAATAGTCACATTTATTAGCCTTACTTGTTTTTGTGAGCAAATCTTGCCCCAATCAAAAGTTATAGCTGTTTAAAAACGTTGTTGTCCACAAACAACATGGGCATGAATGGGTTAAACATACGTCAGATGCTAAAACTTTTTTTAATTTCTGAATTTCTTAGAAAAAATTGAAGTTCGTAGAAATGAAAACTTTCTCGAATTTTAGATTTTCATAAATTTCCTATTAGACCGGCCGTTCAGTAAGCAGAATGAATCGGCTTGTGAAAATTTTTCTAGTGTAAAGAAAAATATACAGTTTATAACTCTTGGAACAATCGTGTAAACCAAACCGTTATTTTGAAATTTGAAAAATGTAATATGGCGTAATTATCCATGGTGCAGCGAATCACTTCATGGCAGGAAAAACTTTTACAAATCGGCAAACGAAGATTTAAATATGCAAAGGCGATAAGAACTCAAATATAAATTATTACGATACAAGAACTGAAGTTATGCAAACCGATAGCAATAAATGTGTTTAACCGCGCTATAAAATGATCCATGAACAAAACCAATATGTCGAATATTTTTTTAATCAAGCTCACAAGTTTCACAAATCAGGTATTGAGAAAAATGCCCGCTTCACTGCGTTTGACCCACTCAGGTCCAGAGTTGCACGAAATCATGACTATCACTTTTTCATCAAAATGTACGTAAAACTTCAAAATGATCAATTGAGAGAACTTGAGCAACCAAAACTGAGCATAGTGAGTGCCAGCAACAGTGACGAGGGAGTAGGGTTGCCACCTCTGGAGAGGCTTTGACCTGGAGATTTTTACTGACCTGGGGGGGTAGTGAATTTTGAGTGGAACGAGACAGAAATTGGAATCAAAGCGATTGTTCGGCATTTTAAAGCACTTTAACCGCTTTTTATAACTACGTTATAGTAAAGCTGTAAATTTTTAACGTTTGAGAATGGTTTTATCGGTTTAATCTGGTGTAATATTTCACTTCCCCGCCTAAGTGACAAGAATACAAAAGCACCAGCTACTCTCGCTGTGGAGGATAAGTCGCATGATCATCGCTCTCCTCCACAACTAACAGGAAAAGGAGGCAAGGCTGCGGCATCACATGGGAAGCACTATGTGGTGTCGGTTATTCATTACCAGAGGTCGCAACAAAAGGGCAAACCAGGGGGCAACCCCCTACCCAACACACAAGGGTCGTTGCAGGAGTAGCAACAACACCGGAAGAACTCGTTTGATGTTGACCTAGTCAGTTGGATTAGAAGAAATCTGCCATACCCTTGGTGCAGCTGGTGATAAACACCACTAACAGTGAAGTGATTAGGTAAAATTTGCAACACAATAACTTTTTTACAGCATTTTAAGCGACTTAGTAGAATGCAACATTTCAATTGTAACCTATAGCGAAATATTACATCGTTTTCATTGCTTTGTGAAACAAATCAGCAATATTTGGTGAACTCATCTTCACCACCTTGAAACGAAGGGTTAGTTGGAAAAGAATCAATTAATTCCAAAAAAATTGATACTATGCTTCTTCCCACCAAACCCGGAGAAATTGATGTAAAACCCGGAGATCGCTCCAGAAGAGTCTCCGGGTCAAACCCGGAAGGGTGGCAACCCTACGAGGGAGAGTGAGAAAAAAATGACGGTACGCAGCAAGATGGGAGAAAGGTGGGAATATTTGACACTTTTGTGTGTATTAGTTTAATACTTGCAAAATTAAGCATGGCGGCCGGGGCCCTTGAAGTGAACGAACGAGCATCCTGATTCTTTAACGCACGATGAAAAGTGAGAAAAGGCTGAGTTTTACATCGGATCTACCTATTAGAACACTTCGGGACACTTTTTACTTCGAAAAAAACCGATTAAATTAACTATGACCGAACCGAAAAAAAATTATGGAAACAGAAAGGCCCACTACGTCATTTGCTTGTGCTTTTCTTCTTCTTATCCTCTTGTTTTTTCGGCTTCATCAAAGAAAAATAACAACCGCACTCACACACAGAAAAAAATGTGCACACCTGTATCCGTCTTGGGTACGCAGCGCAGACAGCAGAGTCAAGTGAGCACACAATGCAAATTCTAGACCTTTTATTCAAAACGGCATATCTACAATGAGTGACTCTCTTTGTTTACTTTCTCTTCTGTTAATAATTCGGTCGCTTTAACATTTATCCCTCAACTAGTTGCTAGTCAAAACCACCGTCTTACGATCTGTACTGTGCAATAAGTGAAAAGTGCTATAGTGACGCCATACAAATCCAAAGAGAAAGTAAACAAAGAGAGTCACTCATTGCAGATGTCTTTTTGAAAAAAAACGCTCAGGAATTCTCCTCTTTCCATTTTTTTTACCTCGCGCTGTTTTGTCTACCTCGTAAATTCAACAAGCGTAGTTTTTATTCATTGAATTATTACCATATCATTCAATCACTAGCCAGTATTTATTGACCCTTCTCCACTTTCCTTAAATTCGAATGAAAACAGTAATATAAGGATAATTAAACTTGAAAGATACTTATACGCTTTTTGACCTGGTTTACTGTAAACATAATTATCATGAGATAGAGCACATTTTTAACTAACCTAACACATCAACATGACGCAAAAACTAAAATCTATTTGTTTTGATTTCCTTGCACTTTAACTCTGCCTACTGCGATTACGAATAAACAAAAGTCAATTTCATATTATTATGGAAGCCCATAGAATACAACACGAATATTATATTATTAAATATTACAATTCTATTACTGCTCTTATCCAAACGGCGAAGGAAATTAAAATACAATTTTTCTCGAACAATCTTCGGTTAGCAACCAAACCAATTTTAAATAGGTAATGTATTTGAACTGTAATATTGAATACAAGGCTTGTATTGTGCCAAGAGGGTGAATGTTTTGACGTTTCTTTAAAAAATGAGTGAAGCCAACATAAGCTGGCTTTCTGGCTCGGCTAGTTGTCAAAAATGACAGCGAACGCGCTTTAAGCAACGTTCACTTTGCTGCGAGCCAATGTTGTTAACTCGACCTGAAACTTTTCGAATGCAAACAAACTTCATTTTGATGTGCTTAACTGGTACTCAGGTTATTAAAGCGTTCGGATTTTGTGGAGAAGAAGAAGAAAGCGTGAATTTTCATATATTGTTATTAATTACTTGTTTTGATTCCAACTTTTAAACAGTGTTATACAGTTCATGTGAACATACCTTGAACATTTGAAACATAGCTAGCGCTATTGGCATTTGATGGCAGCTTCAGGCAACAAACAGTTTTCACGGGGCTGTATTGTGCGGAATATAAAACTTCCCTTGCCAGACTTAATGACAATGATTTGCGAAACTGACTGTCATCGAGAGGTTTCAGTCAAGCTGAAACGAAACGAAGTGAGCAAAAGAGCAAAAAGACAACATTTTTCCGCAAAGGCACTCACGTAGTATGACTGACAGTATATGTTGATATCTCAGTGTGAGAACATACACGGAAAGAGAGTCGAATAAGAGTGCTTGCGACCGTGTAGGAAGGTTTTCTGTTTACGGTTACCGAATGCAGCACTGATTAGTACGAACGTCCAACATGCTGTAGTTCTGAAACCGAATTCCATTCAAAATAATTTTTGAAGATTGATTAGTATAATTCGTTTTCTTATCGCTCCAACTAGCTATTATTATTTACTCATTGAAATTTTAACTTCGAGGATCATTCGCCATTTTAATACTAAAATACATTTCAAGGATACCACTCAAAATAGATAAATAAATAATATTGATTCTGTCGACTATCCTGGTCGCACTTCCCGCTTGTGTTTGTGTCCTTGTAGACGTCGCTAGAGTTTTGATTTTCGCTGTTTGATGCATCGTGTGTTTTCGAGTGAACTTAGTTTAGCCGTCTTCTTTCTTGATTACTTCTTTCTTAGGTATGTTAACTTGGGGTACCTTGGAGCACATGTGGTCGGTTGCCTCCGACCAGTCCCTGCGTGTGCAGTTCCAAGCTCTTCTACATAACTTGTTGAGTCGAAAAAGTTCGGTATTCCACCAAGGTGTTCCTCTAGAAGCACGCATAATTCGAAGCGGACAAACCTCTTGGTATGCTGCTATTATGAGTGGGTTTGTTTTATCCACGATCTCATCTAAGTCACTTGGATATTCACTCATCGGAAGATACCTCTGAAACCTAGTGGCAAGGTCCTCTTCGTAGATATCCCAGTTCGTAGATTTCGGATTACGATATGTGACGATATCTAGCTAGACATTTAAATGATCAAAGACTATGTACTTATGATCAGATAACGACGGTTCGAGCTCGTTTGGTACGAGCCAGTTTGCCAACTCATGCGTAATACTGTCAGAGTAGAGAGTAACATCTAACACTTCTTCTCTGCCAGCTCGTGCAAATATTGGGCGATTTCCTACATTAAGTATGTGCAGATTTGTACTGCTTAAGTCGTTCACCAATTCCGTACCTGTAAAATCGATATCAAAGCTGCCCCAACTTATATGGTGGGAATTTGCATCACTGCCGATTATAAGAGGAAACCCATTTCTGCCACAGTATGATCCTTTTGAAATCATCAAAAGGTGATGGTTAATTATGCGGAAAATATGTCGAACAGTAGACGTATTTTCTATTTATGTTATCAACAGTGATATTGACTGTGACAGCACAAATATCGTGAGTTGTGAGGTCGGATGTAAGACATGCGTCAATAGTACTATTCGCAAGTATACATGCACGAGACATTTCACGTGGATTTGCCATGCCAGTTTTGCTAAAAGCTACGAAGACGGGGTTAAGTCGTTTTCCAACATAGAAGCTTCTTTTATGGAAATACGGTTCTTGAACCAAAGCTATGGAAGCTTTTCCTTCCTGCAAAATACGGGATAGATTAATAGTTGCTGTACGTTTATGCTGAAGATTAATTTGTGCTACTCTAAACATACTCGATCATAGCACTATAAATTTCATCATCGGCACTTGTTGTAGAGCAGCTAAAAGATACCAAACACGTTGGCTTAAAATCGTCTTTAGCGAACCCCTAAATGGGTTTTAGAAACATGACCACCTTTCGAATCCCAAGATTTGCGAAGAAACAAACGTCTACCGTGTCAGAGATACCGTGCGCGATATTTTAGTCCTACCAGCCATGCAGTCCTCCGCACGGAGAAACACCTTGATTTGAGGACTCCTGTTTTAAGTCTCCTCTTACGACATGGGAGCAAGAACCCAGTAAATCAATTCTTGGTTGAGATACTTCAACCTGCCGGATACCACACGGCCTCTAGGCTGGTTTCGTCCAGAGAAAGATAATAGACTGTTATCAATCTCCTAATGGGCCACACCCACATATATCTGTCACGTCTAGAAGACCCTGCCCTCGGTCCAAACAGCCCTCAATTGGACTAATCAAAAAGAAATTACGCTCAAATTCACTAAACAGCACGATATGGGTGAGCTCACTCTCTTCTAGCATCTGAACCGTGCACTGAATATTAAGTATTCGATTCACCATCCGTGCGATCATCCAAGAACACATGCGAATAGGCACATGGTTATAAAATCGCATTTAAACACGCACGCACACGCGACGCGATCGAACATACAAACGCTCGAACGTTTCGCGACGATACACAAAAACAAACATGCAATCGCAATCATCTACGCACAGCTACACCCAAACGCAAAACCTCCCGAGGATTTAGTGAAGGGAATAGCACTGATAATCTGATCTACACGGATTCAAGCTCATTCCCACGCGATCGTGAAGTCTTCACATCCGCAAATCTGAACCCTACACTTAACATCACAATCAGAATCACGGCCCGCTGCAATTGGCCTTAAGCAGTGTTTTAGTTGGAGACATTCCCCGCCTCAGTCTGAGATTGTAGTGATTCAGCCATCCCGAGACCCAAGCTTACAGCTACAGCTCCAGCTACTCTCAAAAAAATTGTTTTTAAAACTGTGAATACTATCCTAGCGATGTTTTGTTCGTTTTACGATTTTCACACAAGAATGAAGTCAGTCCGGAATTTTGTGTCGTTAAATAACAAACGTTCAAATATTTTAAAAATTATCTATTGAAAAATGCTTATTCCGGTCGCTCCATAATTTTCAGGGGCTCAACATTGAACCAACTCTTTAACAAAAGCACTGTTTTGAGCGACTTAGTGCAATGTTATATTAAACACTTTTACCGTTGTCTTCCGTTTTAATTCCACTATGATAAAGATAATGCAAAGTTGCACTTTTCTGTTGCAGATACGTATTTCGGCTACGACTTGCAGCCTTCTTCAGTCTTTACTCAATCGAGATCAAGGTAACGGATACACATGGCTTTTCCAAACATTACCCGTACGCAAATGATCATCTTCACACACCTAAGTTACCTAATTTCTACCTGCCTTTTCGGTACATAAAGCGGTACAGAGGGTATTTTCTTCATTCTGATACAATACACTGAAGAAGGCTGCAAGTCGTAGCCGTAGTGCAATTTTGCATTTTGTTCATCATTGTCGAATTAAAACGGAAGACAACGGTAAAAGTGTTTAATAATTGAACCAACTGCCCTAACGAAGAATTAACGAAATCATCTCGTTTCTTGCGTTGAGAGCTTGGATTGACTGGAAAATGCGGCCAATTAAGTCTGAAGGGGGTGTAGCTCGAGACATATTGATTAGTATGTAGCTCAATGCACTGGTCGTCAAACGGTGAGAGAACATAGTTATCACAAGTCTCCTATCTCATACCTCCACGCGAGTCTGTTGTCATTTCCTGTTGATAATAAATTCATTTTATTGTTAACGTAATGTTTTACTGACTACTGTCATGCGTGGATTCGCAGGGTTTCTGTAAATAGTCAACCACGTATTCCTACAGATCAACGCATGTGAAACTCTCATCTTCAACCGCCCCGTTGATCACAACATTGTAAGTGGGCACGTAGATGCGATACTCCTTCGTAAAAAGCTTGTCGCAAGCAATTTAATTGCACTCCATACTGAAATACACAATCCTGAACACAGTTAGAACCTTTGAAATGTTTATAAAGACCGAAAATCGTTGCGTGAATTGAGTTGAAGTCTTCAGAATATTTAACGATTTATTTTGCCTTGGTCCGGAAGAAGCTCGTAAGAGGCCCGACGGAATTCAATATGATTTCAAAGGGGTGATTGGAATCTTTGATTGCAAATAATGTTCAACATATGTTATTCAGGTCTCTCTACGAACAGACCATTTACGCACGGGAGTGGTTAAAGTAAGATCGTGAAGAATATCGGGATAGAAATTATTTGAGTTAAGGGAAATCGAAATGCGAGTCAAAGAATGACAGGAAAGTAAAAATGGGATCCACTTTGCTTGAAGTACGGCTGGATAACAAAATCAGTCGACTCAGTCGATCACAAAACACCGAACAGTTTCAGCTGTAAACATGTTGCACATCGTCCAGAGTGTAGACGACTTCCGCCGTTCGCGGAGCAATGAAACTTCTGCAGATATTAATAATTCGAAAAAACTATTCCAACGACTAGAATTTTCGTGTAAGATCCTGGTATGTAGATATTAAATAGCGCTTCCAAAATGTGTTTGGTGCAGCGAATCGAGTTTTTTGTAAAGGCAAAATGATTCTCGTTTTCATTTATTTACATTCTCACTTGGAGGCTGATAAAATCTCAGATTGGGGACCTTATTTCCATTATAAAAATCCTTATAGGCTTCATATACATACTCTTTTTCTTGAACAAATAAAAAAACAAAACACATCTTTGCCAATCCTATTAATAGTTCAGAATACTGCTAGGCCAACAGACGCCACGTCATCCGCGGCTTAAGAGCTATAGAGTAGACTAACAAATGAGTGCTCCCCACAAACGTGAACTGAACAAGTTCAAGCAAATGATTACAAAACCACCCCGAAGGAGCCCAGAAAGTGGTCGACTTGAAGAGGACGAAACAGGCGATAATCATCGTTCCTGCGCTAATTTATTGGCGATTAAGAGATTCTGCATCTGATTACCCGGTGGCTTTCGGGGTTCGCTCACCGGAGAGGGGAACTAGTTTAAAAGGTGGCCGCTGTTTTGCCCATGTACAACAACGCTTACAAATGGGTAAAACGCCGTGTTGTTCGCAAGCCGGCGCGGGGAGGACAATCATTTAGCTGTTATTTTTTTTTTCGCAAAACAACGCACCTCTTCTGCAACGTTGAACTGGAGATGCACTCCGCAGTGGAGTCACTTTTGAGACGTGTTTATCGATCGTTCAATCGATTCAACATCAGCCCCATCATCAGGTCCGAGTCCGATGTGATACCTCCCGGGCATTGCTGTGCCGGTCAGTCCACCAGGGCATTTATTCGAAAGAACTAGTTCTTCTTCTTGTCCGATCTGGCGACCTCCGGCCATTGTGGCTAGAGTGTGAAGTAGTTTATTTTATTTTTACAGCAAATTTCTGCCGCAGCTCATCGTTTTAAACTGCAAACTAATCTGAAACTGTATCTCGTTTAACACCAAACTGATCATTTACAATGCTGCCGGAAAATCGAACAAACATATTTACCCCGCACCCAAAGCAACGTGGAAAGTCATAAAAATTATCATCTTCCGCTCCGATTTGGCGCTGCTAAATTGCCGCTCTCCTCTCTCTATCGGGCGCCAACTGAACCAGCTGACCGGACCTGGCCACGAAGAGAAGCCTTCCGCGAATTCATGTTCACGGTCATACAGAAAACAACAACGCCAACGAACGGTTCATATCGATGTATCGGTGCGTGTTTTTCCAACGCATTCTCCCATCGGACATTCATTGTGAGTCACATATACGTATGTGGGTAGCCAGCCAGTTACAGCTATTCCAACACTACCCACTGGCAAGTTGTTGCTGCCGTACTCCCGTACCTAGCATTCAATTGCGTGCAGCAGTTTTTTAAACAATCGGTCCGGTGACTGCTGCAAGCATCTGGCATTGAACGATTATCGTTTCGCATTTAATATACAACATTGACTTACATTCGCTTGCCGAGCGTCCGACTGACTGTGGACGTTGCCGGGGCAAGTAAAAGTAATCAAAAATTGCGAGTGACAATATGGATTGTAGGTGGGTAAACAAGTTCCAACGATGATGAGGAATTAGTTTTACCAGTGGGTATTTAACTGCCGTGACCCTACCGTGAATTGAGAGTGTAACTATGTCGAATGCTGCAACGTAAAACATTACATAAGAGGTGAACTGGTAGATGAACCCGATTCAAGAGGTCAAAGTTTGGCTAAGCTGACCCGGTGAAGGTCACACGAAACGAGTTGTTTTCTTATTGTCTGCGATTTTTTCTGACCACCATTGCTTGCAAGCCAAAGTTTTCATCGACTGAAATAACACGGGGTTGGAAACTTCTATACTATAGAAGATCTGCGCATGTCAGCCCCATTTGAATGATAACTACACCGATTTCAACTGCCTTTGCAGGCATATAAACACCACACTCCTGCATAAAATTCTTGCAGCAAGCATACTTTTTACCTTTCCAAAGCCACTCTCAGTTCTTGGGTCGGGTCAAACCTCGTTTAAATCATTACGACCGAGTACCGCGTTGTTAAATCTCACGATATTGCGTTTCCCGGGGGTAGACTACTAAAGAACCAGTCGATTCGTTTGGATACTCCTAGTACCGCATGGCGTGGGATTCTTCGACCTTTGTTTCACCATCCGGTTGGTTATTTCTAGGAGGGTTCAATTCGATCACCCGTTAATCGATGGAATTATTGTTCGTGAGAGATGAATCACTACCCCATCACCAGACATTATCATGTGGTCTGACCACCTGCGAAAAGTAGAACTAATCAGAGTAGTTGATGGGTTCAAAGGTTTCAAAACGTTATGATCGTGCCTCTCAGGCCTCGAAGTAGAGAACGTGAAACCTTGTTTGTAAGGGAATAATCAGCACAAAACTGCCTCATTTTGGGCTAAGCTTGCAAACATGCTAAGCAAGCGAAATTCACTTCCTACTCACTGCATACCTCATCCCTTCCAACTCCATTCCGAGCCCTAAATAAAGGAATTATGCCGATGAATGCATGGTGTAAGGGGCTACAATTTCAAACAGCTAACAGCTTCATGGACATCTAGCGCCCTCGTCAATATAGAGCTTCGGCCCGTGTCTACTCTAGCTCAATCGGGTAAACCAGGTGCGGAGCTATTACACAAACCACCTATTCGCGAGACAAAAATGGAAACAATAAAACACAACTATTAAAACTATATAAACAATAACAAAAATAACAACAACGGCATCAACACACCAGTACAGTAAAGTCCTAAACAGTCTCAGGTGGACATCGTCGAACTTAGCGGTGAATGTAACCTCAAGCAAAGATCGAAGGAGGCCACCCTATCAGTGCGATCGCTAGAGCTATCAGAATATGGGTTAATCCTGTGAACTTTCCCAACGGACATCAGAATACGGAGGGGACCCGCCATATTATGAAAGGTGTATTGGGGCTCCTTGTGGAGCCAAAGGCTGACAGCAATGTCAAGCCACTATTCATATAGAACCTCGGGTCGGGCTGGATTATCTTTCACTGTTCATATGAAGAAGCAGTTTCTTCATATAAACAGTGAAAGATCATTCAGTACGGCCTGAGGATTCTATGGCTTTAAAATCAAAACGACTGGAATACTCTTTGTCTGTACTACTGTAAGGGAACCCAAGTTTCCGAAAGCACTCACAGTTGTAGTATATTCCCGGTCAGACACGACTGGCTTCATCTTCGGCATAATAGAGACTTAAACAGGCTAGAGATCACTGAATGGAGGTAATTAAATCGAAAGAATATTGGAACTCTAGCCATCCTCACCCTCGAAGCGGATATCAACTCCTGAGACAGACCAGAGCGACGGTATTTTGAGATTGAAGGTTAAACTGAAGACCATTGCCAGTAGAAGATCGTGGCCAAGGGCATCCCTGCTCTTTGCGAATGACATCACTTTCATTCCATTAATCGAATTTTTTGCTGGGACCTATTCTCCGCAATAGTGGAAATTCCAACAGAGAGAGGACACCGTTTCCTCACGTCGGGGGAAATCCTCCATCGTTGGAGCTGATAAGTTTCGGTTACTATTGCAACATGTGAAATATTCACCAAATGTGGCATGTGGATACAGCGACACGAATGAACGTGGTGAGTACCTCATTGATTATCTTAATTCAAATGACTTGCAAATTTTGACTCAAGGGGACACAACAGGGAGGTTACTCTGCCTATCCTAGCTGTTAAAACATGCCTACTGACCTTAAAACTAAGATAGACAGAGTAAATTGTTTTAGCCATCTTTATCGGATCACTGATAAATCTGCTTTGAACTAAAGAATTAGAGAACAATTCATAAAGCTGTTGGGGTCCCGAAGACGACGTATTGAACACGTATATGCAGCCCCATAAGAGCGTTCAGAGTCCAGGGGAGTGGAGTGTCAAATACTCCAGTGAACCAGACGAAGTTACTAAAACACGTTTGCATTCAAAAAGCGACAAAGTTAATCGATTTTTCATACGATTGTACTACCATCTAGTAATCGTCAATAAATATAAGTAGGCTGTATTAAAGACGCTGAATATCTAGTATAAAGACTCACCATCTCAACCGTTTGCTTACCATTTATCTGTCAGTAACATTCCAATCGAACACGAGACCTCTCAAAGCCTTCGAGAAGGACTCGGAGAGATTTTCCTAGGATTTAATGCTTTTGATAAGTCTCGTGCTCCACTGGAATGACACTGACAAATAAATGGCAAACAAACGATAAAGATGGCGAGCCCTTATTCAGAGTTTCAGCATCGGTAGGCTGAAGTAACTAGGTTTATAATCACCTGAAGTAACTATGGTTTGTAATCACCGTCGGCTCCATCTAACGCTCCTGGAGAAAAGTGAGAGTATCGAGCGCCTGCCCGGTTCTGATCGTTCGACGCTTTGGTGTGACCGGAAGGTACAACAAGCGCTGAAGCGGAAAACGGAAAGCAAGGTGGCGAAATCCATTCACTCCTTGGACCAAGAGGTTGGTGCCACCGGCCAGACGGTTAAACAAGAATTCCGTCTACATTGACATTGTCATGGAGATGCGGAAATCGACGCCGGCTAAATCGGAAGCGCAAACGGCTTTTCAGAAGCGCCTAGATGTGCTCGTCAAAGATGTCTTCCCTGCGAAGCGCAATGCGGTTGTGATCATGTGCAACGACACGTACGTGATTCTGGGGTGGCATTGACTGACAGGGGACCGGTTATTTCACGTCCCCCAGGAAGGAAGCGATCAGCGACGTACGCAAAGTAAATCTCCCATACGAAATTTCCAAAGAAGGTTCTCTTGTGCCTGACAATCAGTGAGAAGGGGATGTCGTAGCCAGTCTTCTGATCTACGCAACTTGGGGTGAACGGGAAACTGTACAGTATAAAGTGCTTACCGGAAATTACGGCCTTGCTTAAAGGCTAAAATCGTCTACGGCTATCGAAAAATTCTGATGGATCTGACAAACAAGCTCACTTTGATATGCAAGAGTACAGAGGAATCGGAGGCAACAGGGTGGTTTGGATGATACTTTCGATTTGGAACCAGCTGCTGACGTCAGAATGGTGGTATGCGACGCTTGCGGAGTGTGGTACCACTTCGCCTGTACAGGAGTCTCTTTGGGTGTGGAAAAACGTTCCTGGCAGTGTTTTGAATGTCCACTCATGCCACTGCCCCAAGCAACCGGAACGATTAAGGAGCAGACCAAAGATCGCTGGAGAAAGTGAAAAAGGAAGTGGTCATAGTTTAAAAGGACCAAAGGTCTCTGGAGCGATATCGTTGAGAGGGGCAGCAAAGAACAGTGTTCTTCAGTTTTCACACCGAAGAAAAATTCGGAACTCAAAATACTGCAAAACTACGATGGGAAGTCGGCTCTACAGCGGCTGGAATAGGAGCGCTAATTAGGAGAGAACAGGTTGAAAGAAGAGCGTCTTCGGCTGAAGGAGGAACGAGTCCAGAAAGAGAAAGAGCGGGTGAAGAATCAAGAGTCTGGAAACGAAACTTGCGAAAGATTCTGACTTTAAGACAATGTTCATTAGTAGATCGGGGAGTACGTACAGAAACAATACGCACACAAATATATACTGCCTAAAGAGCCTGTACTATTCCCTAGTCCGGTCATCTCTCGAGTATTGTTCGACGATTTGGAGCCCGCACTATATGAACGGTTGTGAATGCGGCCATAACAGGATTGAAGCAGAGATGCCAGGTACTTTTTTCAAATGTTTGCAATAATAATTGTAAAAGTCTGGGAAGAACAAAAAATGTCAGGAAAGCTAGTGTAACCAAAAGCCTTTATATTCAAAAATCTGTAAATATCTGCAACCAAACTAAAAAATCTGCAAATATATGCGTCATCGAAAAAATCTGCAGCTTAAATTAAAAGTCTGCGAATTTGCAGACTTGTCTGCAAATCTGGCATCTCTGGATTGAAGCGAACTTTTAATCGTCGCACAGTGGCGTAACTATATCAAATCCATGGCCAAAATTATTTCACATGTTTTAAAGCTTTTTTTATAAAACATAAAAAGAAATGAAAAAAAAATTCATGGTTTTAGACAATTTATGACCAAAATATGAAAATATTAAACCTCCTTGCAGTGTGATGCAATGCCGAAAATAAACGAATTCCACGAGCATTATTATTTTTCAATGTAAACGTGTTTTTGGAGTAATCTATCAGTTTGAGGAATCCTCGCATTAAGATTTAGTCTGTTTCAGATGTTTTCATAAATTAAAACATTTTGTTTCAAGTTCATATGTTTATTTTGATTTTCTGGTTTTCTTATAGTAGAAAAAAATATTCAAGTTTTCGTAAGTTCGGTAAAAAAATCTATCCAAATGATTATCGTGTTCACTCTGGATTATTCATGTTAACACTTGCAATCCGGAGACAAGGAACTGGAGTCAATCCAAGACAACTTGTGTACGTTACGTACCCGAGCAAACGTAAAGTCCATAATACCCCCATGCTCATGGGGCTTGACATGGGTGTTTGAAATGGGTTCAACCCATGAAAACACCATCATCATGGTCCGGTAGATCCCATATAAAATACCATATGTTGGTGTATTTATGGGTTATTGAGACCATTTTATGGTGTCTTGATGGTTGTGAATTTTTGCACGGACCATGTTTAAGGTCTTTTCAAGGGTCTATGTGGTGTTTGATCCCATGAGTATTTGCTCGGGTATCATATAGCAAGGTTAGTGGAAGTTATATTTCGCACTCTTTTATATGGCTATCGTAGTCATAATAGCTCAATTTGGTTAATGGACGCAATCTAACAAAAAATAATATGGGGGACTCAATCAAATCATTCATGTCATATAAGCTTGAGCTTGAGCTTGAGCTTGTGCGACCATCCCTGGCCGCTACTCCGTTATCGATCTGGACTAGCTGAAGTTGCACAGGGAATAAGTAGATAATTATGCTTGGGAGTAGCGAAACATCTTTCAATGTGCAACTCCTGGTAATCTTAAATTGTTTATTGATCAATACCGGCGCCAGCCAGGCCCTAACGTAGATCGCGGGAGGAAAGTGAAGGAATGGTTAGTCCGATACTTGCATTTGCTATAGGCCGTATATACTACTACGCACTCCACAAGTATCACGGGAGAAGGTTATTTTTTAGTAAGTATAGAATTTTTATTCTACTTCTTCTTTACCGACACCTGAGAGGTGACTTCACTTCTGGACTAGATATTGATCCATCAACTCATGGACCAGGGACCAACGGCTTTACTTCCCTTCCAAAGGAAGACGTGACCACAGATTTTTTCACCTCAGAAAAATCTCAATGACCTTGGCTGGGATTGAACCCAGGCCAACTGGAATCAGTGGCGGTTACACTTACCACTTAACCACCGGCGCCGTCCCAAATTATTCTTTTCATATTAGATATTTTAAATAGCCATAGATATTTTAATTTTTTAATTGTATTCTCTTAAATTTGAGCAAAAAGCACGACATTTTCAAACAGCTGTAAAAAACATAATGGGATTAATTGGGAATATTTTCTACGTGAAACAGTGAGTTTATAAAACCTACCCAAAAATGACAAAGAAAAGCTAAAATTGACCCCAATTGATTGTACTTACTGGAGTTTGCTATGAAAAGCACGATTTTGATTTATATATTGACATTGGGTAATTAGTTTTTGAGCAATCTGAAAAATTGAGGGATAATGGCTTTCAAGCTAATAAAATATGTAAAAAAAATCACTGATTCCGAATTATTGCATACAAAAATTATCAAACGAAAACGCTTTTCTTTTTAAGCAAAACGTTAGAGTATGTTTCGAAGAGCAATTTAAGCTGAAAATATGGACAAATAAACAAAAACAATATTTTTCATATTTTGGCCAGCATTTGAAGTTAGTTTCGCCTCTGTGCGTCGTGTGCAACACCTGTTCGACTTTAATTTAATTCGTAGTGTGATTTGGACAAGGGTTTTGATTTTTTAAAGAATTTTTGGATTAGGACATCATTATTGGGGCCGATTACGGCCTGATAGTGATTAAATTGTTTTATAAATAAATAAAATGACAGCATTGAAATGATACACCCTTCAGAAACCTTTGTTTAAGGTGTACCGGTACGATGCGGCTTAGCCGGGCGAGGTGACCGCCGACCCGTCGTCGGAAGCAAGCGAACATGTGATCCACTCGTTTGCCCGGCTTTCTCAAACATAGGGGCCATCCCTAGTTTAAGTCCGACTGAGCGGTAGCCACATTGGGTGTTGGAATCAATATAAAATTGGCAACGCTAGCAAAATGAAAACACAAAATGAACACTCTGGATGAACCTATCGTCAATTGATATTTCGACGAGTTTTGATTCGAGCCAATAATAGGAGCCCGTAGTGACACAGTGCTGCCAGAACATTTGCGCAGATTCAAAACGTTTCTATTGATACAATTCGAATATTTCCTACAGAAGTTATTATTTACTTATATAAAATTGATAAATTAATTTTTTGGTAGTAGGTTATTTAAAATCATTACACACTACTCCCTACCATCAAATACAAAAGAGGGGAAGTGTATTTTTTCCTAAATTTTAGGATATACACCCCAATCCCGACGAAAGTTTATCTCCTCAATTTTCAATCTATAGTTTATATAGAGTAAAAGAGACACAAACTAGGGCTGGATGTTGTTGGCTCGAATCAAAACTTGTCGAAAGTAAACAAAGTTCATTTCATATCGTCAACCTGGCGCCCAGGTGGTGAAATCAACGGAGTGCTGAAGGGTTGCCAAAAAAATTTTATTTCCAGATTAAATTTTACTAAACCCCCGTCGGAAGCAAGCGAACCTGTGACCCACTCTTTTGCCCGGCTTACTCAAACATAGGGGCTATCCCTAGTTTAAGTCCGACTGAGCGGTAGCGAAGTCGGACAGCACGCGCAAAAGCGATGTGGCGTAGCCACATTGGGTGCTGGACACAAAATAAAATTGGCAACGCTAGTAAAATGTAAACACAAATGAACACTCCGGATGAACCTATCGTCAATTGACATTTCGATAAGTTTTGATTCGAGCCAATAATATGGGCCCCAAACTAGTAGTTGGCATTTCCAATACCTATGCATTACAACTATGTATTGCAACCATCTGGCTACAAATGCAGGAAATTCTTTTAAAAAAGCCCCAACCCCGAAACAAAAACTAACTCTATATATTTTCGAGTGAGCTGACAATCCTGACAAAGAAAATAAACTAGTAATTCCTGTTTCGTCGAATCGACCGCTGAACCAGTCCATACCGATACAACCCACTCACATTGGAGATTGTTTTGGGATTGTAGAAACTCCTAGTTTTACCAGTTTAGCTGATTAAGTTAAATGTCACAACTGTTGCTCTGCGACTAGAATGATACAGCTCACAGTCACCACTACAATGAGGATCCAAAACGTCCTTGATAAACGTTTTCGTCAAAATTCTCGTAACGCGGATATTGATTGTTTTGAGTGTCATCTCCTAAATGCATATAACGAATGAGCTAATAGTGTCTCGTGGATCCAAAGCCCCTGTGGAGTTTTTAAGCTATAGCCTGTCTTTAAACTCGACCAACCACTCACAGCTCAGCGGGCAAGCACGAATTTGGTCCGACTCGCTGAATAAACGCTCCTCCGCAGCTGGTCTAAATAAAGCTATGCGGAGCAACCTACACTCTGAAGCGTGTCCCCTCGATCTACAAATCCGTTCACACTGTCGACTTTGCTGTTCGATTTATAGAGTTTTTTTTGCGGCACCCGTCGCTTACCTTGATTTGAATTTGCCAACATTTTATATACGGGTTGCAATTCTTTTCCACACCTTCCCTCTCTCTCACACACATACATAGACGTCTTGATGCAAAACTGCACAAAACGATTCGTAGTCGAACGTGATTAATATTGGCACGTAAGCGGTGCGTTCTTGGATGGCGTTTAGAGACCGAACCCACACGAAACTGACAGCTTTCAAGTTCGCCTCTGATGTGTTGCTTACAATAAAGAAGAAAAAAGTAGTGCAGAATTCGCTTAGGCGGACCAGATTCGCCTGCTGGAACAGGGGAAGAGTAGTTAGAATGTAACGCCTTTGGCTCAACATTTGGATTGCTGCTAACCTTGACAATAAATGGTATTTCCGTACTCACTGGCCAAATTTTCAAGCTCTCCTGTTCGTTTATTTGGCCTTGCAATTAGTGTTCAATTGATTTGTACTAATCGTGGTTTAACATTCACTTTGTTGATTTGAATGGATTGAATGGAATTTTTTAAGTCATCTCAAATTATGAAGGTTTT
Organism: Topomyia yanbarensis; assembly: GCF_030247195.1. Taxonomy (NCBI): domain Eukaryota; kingdom Metazoa; phylum Arthropoda; class Insecta; order Diptera; family Culicidae; genus Topomyia; species Topomyia yanbarensis. The sequence goes on along the minus strand of NC_080671.1, from coordinate 182,893,823 downwards.
CTTTAATTCCACTATCACTTGAAGAAGTTTTCTCAAAACTGAGCATACAATCAATTATTTTATAAATTGAAAATGCCTATTAAAATGTATTTCTATAACAGTGTTTTTGAGCGAGGCACGCATTCTGGCCACTTTAAGTTCCCAGAAGAAAGACTTTCTAGAGGATGTCAGCTTCTTCTATGCAACAGTTTATAATTAGGCTACCGGTGGTGACACTATCGCAGACCGGCATTCCTTGCTAATCGCATTTCGGAGAATACCACTGAAATTATAACCGTTCAATGAAATGCTAAATTGATATTTCTTGACGTAGCTAAAACGACGTAACAGTAGAACTGAAAAACGGGAATTGTGGTGAGTTTTATCTCACGTCGGAATGTTCCTATTTGTTTTCGTGTAAAACCGTTCCCTACTGAATCCCAGTTTAAATAAGACTGGACTAGACGAGAAGATCATAAATGGGAAATGTACGTTCGCTGAGAGTCGGGAACCATCATGTTCCAGATCGTGCGACTTTAGCGATGATTTACTGCTTTTAGTTATGTATGTATATAGTGAACTGGACAAGAGACTCGCTCTTTTTCACTCGAATACAACGTGAGCAAAATTGTGGGCGAACTGTTCGAGAGCAACTTGCTTCGAAGGTCAAAGCAAGCCACTAAAAACAACTAGCCTACGGGAGGGGGGCTTCATCCTATACGAAGCAAGCATGAGCTCACCCTGGTTATTTTCTGGACCTCATAAACTCCAGCATGTCTGGTGTTTTACCATTCTTACAAATACAAGTTATAAAAGTCACTTAAACTTTTAAAATTTTTCTTCCGTGTTTCGTAAAGCTTAGTCATATGTAGTGGATGGGTTAGCTCGACGAATTTGAACATTATCTTAGTATTGAGTACGTTAGGTTTTCAAACAAAATATAGAATCTTGGAGTTCAAACTCGAACGAATGACGCAGAGTACTGCACTGGATGATTTTGGTTAAAGGACCAGGAGTGAGATTTTACGAAGTTTTAGCTTCCGATGGCCCTACAGCCTACATTTTCTGACACAGTGAAGTTCTGGAATGGTGAGATTTTTACCACTCTTTAGGAAAGCAAAAGTAGTACAAAGTTAGTATCAGATCTTCATGAGACCTCAAGAAGTCACTTTTGGAGGTATTCGTCAATGTAGATTTGTCGATAGACGATTCCAGATTTAATATAAAAAATGGCTTATTTTGACATATCTACAGATCGCTTGCCACAAACAAAACTTTTTGTGCATTTCGACAGCTTCATCTTAGGCCAATTCAATAAATTTCCTACATGAAAGATTGTTTTTTATACGGTTTTTAAACCACAGATTTCAAAGTTATACCTTGGCGTGAAAGAGCCGGTACATTAATATAGGGTAAAGTGCCCATACTAAGGAGAGTGCCTCACTAATTCATTAATTACTCGGCCTACAATCAATGGAATGCGTACAAATTGGCATCAACAGCTTCGCTTCGGTGTCGAAAACTTAATCTGAAAAAATCATACTAGATTACGGTAGTTTGGGTTTTTTTTTTCTTGATCCATTCCGGGTGATGAGAAGGCGTACACTTAAATTAGAATGATAATGAGAAGGCGGATGCGTAGGCATTAGAAGATGATATTTATGATCATTTGGCTTCAACGAGTTTTTCAATATTTGTCGTCAGAGTACGCTCGAAGATTTTGAGGAACGATGAAAGTTTAGAAATCCCAAAGAAATAACAAATCTTGATTCAAGTTGATGGATGAGGGATGTGTCTTCATTCGGGTGAAATTTCTGTTCTGGTCTATTCATTATATTTGATTGCGCATCTCCGGTGTATTGGTGTAATATGGATAGTAGTATGTGCGCTAATTGCGACGGTTATCGCGACATTAAACATGTTGTCTGGTTGCTTACAAAGTTTTCCCCAGGAAAAGTTGACAAGGTTATACCTCCAGTATACAAACCGATTAATAAAATAATCCATTAATAGAAAACTTCGCATACGAACTTCTTTTTTGTGATGACATTTGTATAATATAACTAAAGGCGCTTTTAACCGACTCTTATAGCAAAGGGTTCCAATCCGATTTTTACATTTAAATGTAAACACATTCGAGTGTTGCAAGCTAACATATTTATTATATTTTGTTGTAGCGGTTTTAATGGAGAACCAGCTTAATGGTGAAATGGATGTTGGAAAAAATCGATTTCCTGTTTAAAGTCCAACCCATTGAACTCGGTCGGAAATCTTTTTTCATCCTAAAGATACAGCGCCAAATATTCTGATCTAATGGAACGATTTTCGGTCATGACAAAATATTCTGTAGTTTATCCATTGGAAATCCGTTCGACAGAGGTGGTTTGGTAACGTCCCCACCACCAGCAACAGCTGAAGCTTGGAGGAGAAGCTCCACAAGTTTGTTAACATGAGAAATAATGTCCATAAGGACATTTAGGTGATGGTTCTCAGAGTCCTAAAGGCACTAATATCTGCTCTGAAGGAGTACGAAACGGCAACACTGACGACTAAGGTAGCTGAGCATGCCTACCATTTTGCAAGCTCCTCCGAAGTAGGAAAAAGAGAAGTTGGTTAGAATGGAGAACACGCCCGTTTCCATTACTACAAAGAAGGCAAGATCCTCGCCAGCAGATGGAAGACCAGGCGGGCCCAAGGGGCTGACGCACGAGAACACCCTCACTGCCGAGGGGAAGATCGCCCTCTCAACAGAGAAAAAACAGGAGTACCACTGTAGGTTGGAGGGAGAAACAAAAGAAACAGCAGAAGCGCAACAAGTAGAGAAAGGTGGAGCCAAAGAAGAAAGGAAAACCTCAGGCTTGCCAGAAGGCGCAAAAGGGAAAAGTCGTGCTAGTCTAGGCTAATGACGCGACAACGTATTCAGCGCTCTTCATGAAGGTCATAGAGGACTTGGAGCTGAGGGATTTGGGTGAAAAAGTGGTGAGAACCAGGCGTACCCAAAAATGTGCGATGCTCTTCGAGTTGAAGGAGGATCCCACAATTACTGCTCGACTATGCTGGTGATTATGATCAAATCATTGGGCAGCAGTTAAAACCTGAAGCCCGGAGACAATGATTGTGTGCAAGATGGGGGGGGGGGGTGATCAAGACGGTAGAGGATCTGATGGGTGCACTAAAGCAACAGTGCAACCAGGACGAGGTGCACATGACGATCGGGTTAAAGGAGGGATATGGAAGAATTCAGATAGCGATGATTCGTCTATAGATAACCGCTGCGGACACAGCACTGGATACAGGACAGATTACAGTCGGATGCCCAATGAGAGCCTACCGACGAGTGAATAAACGATCGGAGAAATGATTCAAGTGATTGGGCTTTGGACATTTGGCAGTGGCCTGCAAAGGCCCGGATAGATCCAGAATGTACCGGAAATGCGGGAAGACGGGTCATCTTGCCAGAAACTGCACGTTGAGGCCAAAGTCATGCTTTGCACTCCAGAGAACGGTAACGACCATCAAAAGGGTAGCTTCCAATGACCTGCTTACAAGAGGGCGATGGCAGGTCAACGGTGATGGAAATAACCAAGATAAATCAGAATCAGATCAAAGCCGTATGTAGTCCCTCTAATAACTGTAACTGGATAGTGGGTAGAACAAGAACGGCTGCCACACAAGTTATGGGCAGATTCTCCATTCAAGAAGTAGTAAAACACTCATCCGAAGGCTTTGTGATCGCAAAAATTAACGGCGCCTTCCTGTGCAGCTGTTACACGCCTCCAAAGTAGACAGTAGAACAGTTCAGCATAATACTGCAGCAGTTAACTGAGCAGTTGGTCGGTCGAAAGCCAGTAGCCATTGGTGACTTCAATGCCTGGGCTGTGAAGTGGAGCAGTACAGTAACCGACACAGGAGGGTATATCCTGCAGGAAGCTCTGGAGAAGTTAGATGTACGATTGTGCAATGAAGGTTCCGTTAGCACATGTCGGAGAGACGGGAGGGAGTCTATCATCAACGCCAGATTCTGTAGTCCTTTACTGACGGCGTACATGGACTGGAGAGTATGCGAGAAGTATATCCTTGGCGACCTCCAGGCGATTCTCTACCGTATCGGCCAACGGAACCTTGCTGCCGGAGAAAAATGATCGGCGAACGAAAATGTAAGACAAAAACCTTCAACAAAGACCACATTGGTGAGACCAGACAGCGGGACTAAGCACGCGGAGGCGAATGATCCAATAAGAAGCATCGTGACGGCTTGTGACACCAAAATGACACGCAAATTAAAGTCACGTAACAGATGGCGTTCAGCTTACTGGTGGAACGAGACGCTCATACTGTACGCGTTACTTGTCTCAGAGCCAGAAGGCGGGCTAGGAGAGCAATGTCGGAGCAAGATATAGAAGAGCGCAAGGCAGTGTTTCAGCTTTTAATTGGGAACCACAAGAAGCTGTGCTGAGAAATAGACGCCAATCCCTGGGGCGATGCGTACCGAGTCGTGATGGCGAAAATTAAGGGCCCGTCGACACCAGCCGAAATATGTCCGGGTAAGCTGAAGATAATCGTTGAAGGTCTCTTTCTGAAGCACGATTCAACCACCACACCACGTTGTGAAAAAGAAGGAGCAAATACGGACAATCATAAAATGACTAACAATGAGCTCGCAGAACCAATGGAGCTACTGAAAGCAAAGAAAGCCCCCGGTTCGGATGGGCTTGGTATTCCATGCTAAAAGCGATCATGGCATATCCGGACATGTTCAGGATTTTTCTGCGGAAGCGTCTAGACGAAGGCAACTTCCTTAAAATGTGGCAGGTACAAGAGCTGATGTTGCTGCCAAAACCAAGAAAGCCACCGAGTAATCCAGCCTCACGTAGGCCTTTATGTCTACAAGATACACTCAGAACACTCCTGTAAAGAATCATCTTTAACAGACTGACGAAATGCAAGGAAGGTGAGCGTGGATTGTCCAAGGTGCTGTTCAGATTTCGAAAAAAAAAAAGTATCGACAGTGGAGGCAATTCGGACAGTGCTCGAGAGGCCCGAGAGGTCCGAGAAGTCATCTAAACAGATGCGGAGATCGATAGTGCGCTGTAGTCGCGATATATGTGAAAAAAAACCTTTAGCAGTGCCAGCTGGGCAGCCATCGCCACAGCGCTGCATAGAATGAGGGTACCCGACTATCTACGTCAGATCGTGAAGAGCTACTTTCAGAGCAGAGTGCAGCCGCACGAGACGGTCAGAAGGTCAGAAGTCAATGCGAGTCACAGCGAGCGTTCCTCAAGGTTCCATTTTCGATTCAACCTATTGGAACGGACTCTATGAAGGGGTTTTGCCAAAAATAGTGAAAATCGAGGACTTTGCGGACGACGTGTGACTAACGGTGATGGGTGAGACACTTGATGAAGTGGAGGTGTAGGTGACGGAGATAATAGTTTCGACTCTGGATGAATGGGATCATGTTGCAGAGAGCTCACCACAAAACGGAGATGTTGTTGGTCAGCAACTGCAAAGCAGTTCAGCGGATACAGATCGACGTCGGAGGGCACGTGATTGTATCGCAGCGTGCACTGAAGCAATTGGAAGTGATAATAGACGAGCGGTTGAGCTTTAACAACCACGTCGACTACACCTGCGAAATGGCAGTGAAGGTAACGAAGACGAACGCAATAGCTAAAATCACCCCAAACATAGACAGTCCGAGATGTCTGTTATCTAGTGCTTCATCATCGATACTGCGATGTCCGGAGTGTGATAACGTCAAAGAAACACCAGAGCATGTGGTCTTCGAATGTCTGAGGTTCGAAGCAACAAGCATGCAAGTGATGTTCGAAAAGGGGGGGGGGGGGGGACCGGACAACAACCCGGATAGTGTTGTTCACAGAATTTCAAGCGACGTAAACACGTGAAACACGTCAACGGTGTGATGACGCAGATCATGACCGCCCTACAACGGAAACAGCGTGAAGAACAGCGAGCGACGCTTTCGGGAGAGCAATCACCACCGAGATTCTTTCCGCTGGAGTAGGCTTGATCTACCACCGGGGAATGGCCGATAAGACTGCGAAAGAGAACCGGGTATGGGTCTTTGGGGCGCTTACGAACTAGACGCCACGTTCCACCCGGCTTCCTACCGGTTGGCCCGAGAGAAAAATAGCGAAAACCAAAGAGGAATGGGTTTTGGAAGAACTTCTTTCGCCAGGGAACTCTACGTCGGCGTAAGCTAGATTCACCGACGGGGACTAGACTAAGTAGACTGCGACGAGACACCACCAATCGCGGGTCGTCGAGGTACCAGCGAATCGGACGCCCTGCTTCACTGGAATCACTAAGCTGAAGTCGGCACCTGGTTGGTTGGCTCGGTTTTGGGAGAAATTCTCTCGCCGGGGAATTCTCCGTTGGAGTAGGCTAGCCCATCTTCGAGGAATAGTCCGAGTAGTCCGCGAACAAGTCAGGAACACGAGGAAGTGGTACTAAATTGCATAAGGAGACCGAAGGGCTAAATAAATTAGACAGTCTGAAGTTTACCGCCCAGATTGTCCTCGTAGTCCTAATTCTCAGCCCACAGCTAGTTTTCCTGCTGCCTTACAAGATTTGCCACGTTGTGTGGATAATCGAAAACTGGTAGTGTGTCGAAGAGTGATGCTGTTACTCTACTGTTGGAGCTGACTATCAAGTAGTTCCATTAGAGTGGGTGCTATGCACATAAAAAACCTCTCCTCAAAGTTGCCGTTAGATAGTGCTGGGGTGAAACCTGGTTCGGCGGAAGAGTGAACGCTTTAACGGGTCGGGATGGCTGCCCAAACCCGTTTCCTGAGTGGGTCTTTCTACTTTTTTTCAGCACAGGACGTTGTTGAAGAATTTTTCTGTTCTCCAAAAAACACATATACAGATATTGTTCCAATTGGTCGAGCTGAATCGATTGAGATGTATGAATCGGTCACGAAAAACTTTCCAAAGATTAAGAGAATCCTATACATTTCTTTTATAATAAATTTAAGAAGGTTCCTTCACACTACTAGATGGATTAAATGAGGTTTTAACGATCCTTTCGCCATTATCTCCGCATCTGTGCGATTCCTCATGGGCGAAAAATAAATTAACTTAAGTGGTCGCATACCCAGTTGACGGAAATAATGCCGGTGTGCTAAACTGGAGTGAATAAAATAGCCCCCACTAAAGATGAGACATTTTGTGTGCCAATCCTGTGATGGTTCATCATCGTGCTAAATAAAAAGCTACACCAGAATTCGTCAGCCTCAAGATATAAGAAGATACTCCCGTGAATATCGAAATGCGTCCCTAGTTTGGAATTAGAAAGATTTTACAACCATCGTTGTGCGCGAAACCATGACTGCTGCTAAGATAGCACTTAACCACGCATTCCAGCTGTTGGTTATTTTTTGCATACCCTGCATCCATGTCATCGACAAAAAAAACCACTTGCATCGCTGCACAGTAACAGGTTCACTCGAACGAAACCGAAACTAACTCAAACTCGCTGTCTGCAGAAAAGCACCTATATAATAAAACGAACAAACATCAAGTTCAGGGGAAGAGCCAGCTCGTTTAAAATTATTCTTTTGCACTCTATTATTAACTACCTTTGTGCAAAAGCGAACCGGAGGAACTCTTCTCGGAGCGTTGAAACCACGGACGGAGGCGAAAGAGCCCAAATCCGAAGGGGGTGATCCACAACAAGATGATCGATCGTCCGGTTCCCCCAGTTTGTTCCAGGTTGAAATAAATATCGATCTAGATTTTACTGGGGCTTTATACAAACATTTAGCACTGCATTTAAATAGGACCGTTCACTGTCCTGGATGGAAGCGTAAATCGCACAAAGATCGTAAATCATAATCGTTTAACATTTAGCCATAGTAATGACTTACGATATGGACCTTTTTCCGGCAAACACTTGAAGTAAACTTGATTTAGCGTTCAAGTAGAAACGACCTTTGCTTCTAAGGGGAGAGTGTGTGTGTGTGTTCACGAAGAAAACGTGACGTTGGTATAAATAGACGCGAAACAGCTTTGGTTCGCATTAAAGGTAGTATTTAAATTCCAGCGAGTAAGCCTAATTGATTACCCTCTGATATTTACCCTTGCGGTGGAAAGACTGCTGGTTGCTGGCTTCAGTAAGCCGTATAACAAGGCTGTAATGTAACAGAACCAGTACAACTGTCACGAGTATAGAAATGTCCAGCATTTACATACCTGTAGGACAATAGCGGGTTCGCTTTTCTTGTCATCAATTGTGTCTCACTGTAGTAAGCAGAACGTGTTTTTGATTTTCTGTTCAATGATCGAATTGTTTTAATTTTGGCATTTTATAACACCTATTAAATATGGTAACAATTTCAATTTCGGACCAAATAGGATAAAGTGCCTATTTTCACCATATTAAGCAAGGTGCTTCACTAATTCATTAATTTCTCGGCCTACAATCAATGGAATGCGTAAAAATTTACATCAACAGCTTTGCTTCGTTGTTAAGAACCAATATTATAACACAAATGCGCTGAAAACAGTGAAATTCTCGTGTTTAAGCGCAACGAAAATTCGAATCGAGTGTCCCTATTATTGCGCTACCATTTGACTCAATGCGTTGAACAAAAATGGCAGACACTGCTCTAACCAACGGCTTCAAATGGGTAGAGTGATGATAGAAAAAAGGCGAAAATGGGCTCATCACTCTAGTAGGGCCGGCGGATGACATGAGTAGTATGGGTAGTACTACCCGCTTGAAAATATTCGAGTGGGTAATTATCCTCTATGGACGACGATTTCAATCTGGCCCGTGCGTATGGGGTGATTTGACCGTCAATCTGAAGTTAACACATTTTTTCGTGACGTTACAACGATTTGACGAATCTTCATTCGACAAATATGTTATAACTTTGCCAAATGAACGCATATATCAAAACTTATTACAGATTCAGAAAGTAGACTAAATTTCACGAAAGATTCAATCAACATTAACTGAATATACTGGAAGAGGATTGTTTTATGACCGATTATGTAAAGTGACATTACAACGCGTCACAAATTAGAACTTTCAACGTATTTCAATAAAAGTCAAACCATCAAATTCTAGTATATTCAGTTTATGTTGATTGAATCTTTCATGAAATTTTGTCTACTTTCCGAATCTGTAATAAGTTTTGATGTAGGCCTTCATTTGATAAAGTTATAACATATTTGTCGAATGAAGATTCGTCTAATTGTTGTAAACGTTACGAATGAATGTGTCAGTTGGTTTGTGGGACTTTCTTAGAATTTGGCGGAATTCTGTTTAGGATTCTAATTCAATCCTTTACAGGATGCTTGACTATCTTCCAGAAGTGTGATTGTAATTCTGATAGAATTCTTTTTAGCATTCGGATGGAATCTGTCTTAGGAAGTATTCTTCATTGTTCTGTCCAGAATTTCGATGAAATTCCTTTCAAGACTTACTTCAGGATTCTGTTGACGTTCATTTCAAGATTCTTGTGGAACACTACTAATGGGTCCGATGGTATATTGCTCTGGATTCCGATAAATCCTGAAGAAAAGCTAGAGTTCTAGTTGAACCCTCGCAATCTGTTGAAAATTTTAATTTGCCCAGAATAAAGGTTAGAATTATACTCAATGTTTCAATGAAATCCAGTCAAACATTCTGACGAAAATCCTGCTCGGAATTCTGATGGATTTTATTAGTAATTCGATATTTTGAAACAGAATTTGAGCGTTACCTATCTCGTGGAATCCTGCTTAGAATTTTGTTGGTGTCCTCATCAGCGTTCTGATGGAGCAGGTTAACATTAAAACTGAGAAGGATTGCATCGAAATGCTGTGGTGGTTGTTATCCTTCCTCAGCACTAAACCAGAAAATAAAGAAGTAACAATGGAATATTTGTTTGCTGACATAAACTCTTTTCAATGGGATTCATGATTAAGGAGTTACATACTCTTTTGTGAAAAAAATGTCAAGAAAGTTTGAATTTACGTAAAGGCATAAAGCAATGACTTCATTACGTCAAATTTATAGTATTTCGATAGCACATTTTCCAGTGAAATAAACAAGCATAAGTTTATAAAAATAAATTGATAATTGGCGGAGTTATGGCTCTTTCCCCGAAACCCTTTTTTATTTAAGAGGTTTTCTGTGATCACGATTGGAGACCAATAGATCATCTAAAATCCTAAAACTCAAAAATTTCCATTAGTATAGGAGTATTCCTCGTACCTTAACGATTAGTTGAATAAATAATATTTTTTCCTGCATTCGAGAACGTTTTTAGTAAAAAATCTCAAAAAATTGTATTAAAAAATTCTTATTAATGAAACAAAAAATTTATGCATAAAAAGGAATCGTTAAAGTACGAGAAAAATTAATTACGATTAATTGAAATTTTTTTAAGAAAATCGATTGAGTAATTTTTCGGCAATCGTGATCACGGAAAAGCCATTTTTGGTAAAACGACATTTCGAGATAATCGAGTTTATTTCAAATTACCACTGCTCTTGGTAGACGAAACGCACTTGGAAGCGCTGTAACTTTCGATCTATTTCTCGAATCTCCATAAAAATTTGGGAAAACATTCTCAAGGAGTTGTACTTTCACATAAAGTATTAAAAAAAATTCGTTTTTATGAAGAATGAAAAGGTACGTAACTCCTTAATAAAAATATATTTGGTTCCTAAATTAGACAATATCTTCTCACAAACTGAGTTTTATCGGATTCTGAGATGATTATGACTTTCATTGGTTTAGTTTTCGATAAAAATACACTGAAGAAAAAAAATCAGTTTGAACAAGGAAAAGTTATTTTCAAATAACTTTTTTTCGTTGGAAGTGCCCAACTTAAATTTTTGACAATAGGTTGGGAACATAATTACCTATTTTAGAACAAAATTTCATTTAAATCAAAAATGGTTTTTTTGTAAATCGACTTTAAATTTTTAAAATCGATTTTTTTCAGTGTAGGAGTCGATGAAGAATTTTTTCAATATTTTTATTCAAAAATTTGACTAATTTTGTGAAAATTACTCCTACAAATTTTTTTTGGAGGATTTGTCAGTTTTAGACTATAGCCATTTGAAAAAAATTGGTAAAAAAGTTTGACCCTTTTCAAAAGACAGTCTGGCTCATTTTTGAAAAAACGATCTATGTAAAGTGACTTTTTGTTACTATATTTTAATTGCCGCAAGGTTCTATTGTATCGATTTTGTTGGCTATTTTCGGCAAATTTGAGACTAAGAGAAACGAAAGCAATTAAATTGAAAGACGGATAGGTATTCTAGAGCGAATCAGTTATAAACTTAGAACGGAAAACTAGAACTAGGCAGGCTCATATGGACATAATCGAAAGGAAATGTGAAGAATTCTTTGCCTTCTGCTAAGTAGGAGTTGGGCGTCGCACCGAAGTCTACCGCATGGTCTATGGTAGAACATAACTCATCATCATGTTTTACCGCCAACGCCGGCAAAAATTTCTTCACAAATCCTCGCCTTGAACGACCATGCGATCATTCTTCTCCCTTTCTTCCTTTCGATCATGTCCATATGAGCCTGCCTAGTCCTAGTTTTCCGTTCTAAGTTTATAACTGATTCGCTCTAGAATACCTATCCGTCTTTCAATTTCATGGCTTTCGTTTCTCTTAGTCTCAAATTTGCCGAAAATAGCCAACAAAATCGATACAGTAATTGTTATTATTTGATGTCGATAAATACTGTTTGTTTGTATCCAAATTTTAAGCAAATTTCAATCAGACCATAAAAGGTTCGTTGAATTAAATAATTACATAGAAAATACCCGAAAAAAGCGATAAGAGTTATAAGAAATGTATCATCACACTGATAGGTGGATTAAAAGCGTTTTTGCGATAAATTTTCAATTAAGGGTTCTTTTACTCATTTTAAATAAAAATTACTATTTTTCACGAAAAATTCCGTTTTTAATGAGTAAACAGCAAAAGTCAGTATTTTAATAGATAACACTGTGCTACAAAATAAAAAAAAGAATGTACTTTTGAAGTGGTCTGTTAAAGGTTGTAGATCTCGCCAAATACAACACAAAACCTTGCTTGATCAATTTAATTCACCCTCAAAATCTTGATTTATAGCAAAAAAAACATTTTTCGTGGTTTTCAGCACGAAATTTTTTTCAACGCGGTCATTTTTCAACAGATTTTAAATTCTCTAAGTGTTTTGGAAAGAAGAAGAAACAACCTTTATAACGGTATGCTATGTTATGTACTTTTGTTAAAAGTACTATGCGGTTTTAGGACAACAATATAAAAGTACCTATAATTTAGCGATTTTTTCAATAAAAGTATAAAAATTGCTCTTCATTTTCACTACTAAGCGTCTTTGTTTAAATGGAAATATAATTCCGCATCCAACGACCTATTTATGATCAAAATCGGTTAAAAAATGACACTTGTGTATGGAAAAATCATTGTTTAAAGAATTCATCCGTCTATTCTGGACGATTTATTAATATGTTTATGCGTCTGTAATTGGTTTCTTGTTTTCTTGTGGACGAGATAATAGTACGGAAGAAAGACTGAGTCCGGCATGTTGAGAAGCAAAAACTGAAGAAAGAAATCAAAGATAGCGGTGGGAAAGGAAAGGGAAAGTTGACGGACAAATCAATCAGTCAGCCATCAAAATTTTGTGAGCTGGCGATTCAGAGAAATTCAAATTCTGTAGAACATATGCGAAAACACGGTGTTCCAAAACACCACACCCCGCGCGAAAAATGTCCTTCCATAATTCGCTGTATTGTGTGTAGGGACTACTAAATTCCCCGTTCTGTTGCTTTGAAAAGAGGTAAGTTTTGCGAAGAGGTAGTTTGGCGACCTATGATGAACGATTTTATGCATAAATAGACACGATCTCATCTGGTAGAAATTTAGGGGCATCCAAGAAGATTTTTCTGCAAATGACGAACGGATGTGCGTCGATTTATGCTATACACATAACGTGCGCAATCGTTGAGAGCGACCTCCAGCTTAGACATCATTGCTACGCTCATGTTCATATGAATTACATCTCCGAAAATAAAATGCGGTAGAACAAGGGATTTGAAGAGATTCAATTTGATATGCTCGGGAAAACCAAAAGTTGTTGATCTTAGAGTACGCAGACAAGCATACACCTTTCCACACTGTACCGCAATAGTTTTATCCCATCCAAGATTCATCTGAAAAAAGAGTCCAAGATTGCTAGCATGATCAGTGACCTCGATGCGGCTTTGCTCGATAACGATTTCAGGTAGTGATGAAGTGTCTCGGCGATTTGCTCCAAACGAAACAATTTTAGTCTTCGAAATGTTGAGATGTAGTGAGTTTTCCTTGGCCCATCGCACTACAGCATGCAAATCTTCCATCAATAGTGCGAAAAGTTCCGCTAGCGTCATTCCCGGTTGAATGCAGATCAGTTGGACATCATCAGCAAACATCTGGATACGGCAGTTCTTTAAAACATCAGGAAGGTCATCAATGTACATCGAGAAAAGAATCGGCCCAAGAACTGAGCCTTGCGGGACGCCTTAGGTAACTGGTACATTTGTTGAAGTCATACCTCTGCACGCTACAAATTGCATTCTTCCAGCTAAATACGATCGTATCAATTCAACGACATGTAGATTGAATCCAAAACGCAGGCGAAGCTTATGTAATAACCGTTGATGCGAAATTGTAGCAAAAGCTTTTGAGAAATCCAACAGCAAGAGAAGTGCTCTGTTCTTACTGTCCACAGCGATCGCAATGTCATCGTAAACTCTGAGTAAAGCAGTTTTCACACTTTGTCCTTGCCGAAAACCAGCTTGTTTGTCCGTGAGCAAGTTGTTGCGATTGAGATGATCAACAATTTGGGATTTCAATAATTTCTCCATTACTTTTGACAGACCACATAGAAGGCTTATTGGCCTTAGGTTGTCCAGCGACGTTAAATGTCTTTTCTTCCGCAACGGTATAACCTTTGCCCTTTTCCAGATGCATGGGAAAGACGACGACAAAATAATTCTATTAAAAACCCATGTGATATGGTTGATGATAAGCGGAGTGATTATTTTCAGGAACCTCCATGGTAGTTGATCCGACCCTACAGAATTTGCTGTAATTTCAAACATTGCATTAACAACTTCGTATTGCTGAACTTCACGAAACGAAAAATTGTTTGAATGACCGACTTGCTGCACATCACTCAGAGTACCACTATCACTTGTTTGAGCAAAATGTGATGCAAACGTGTTATTCACAAGGTCTGGGTCAAAGTCACACTCGTTTTCTCGATTGAGCTTCCCGAGGCCAAATGTTTTTAACTGTTTCCAAACCAAACTTGTAGAACTTGTGAAATCGAAGCTCCTATTGCAGTAATCCGATTTTGCTCGCCGAATGAGAGTAGTAACACGATTTCGTAGCGACTTGTAAATCAGCTTCAAATGTTCCTTTTGACCAACATCCCTAGCATTTTTCCAATCTCTGTATGCCATGTCCCTTTCTACAATTTTACTACGAATTTCTCCGTTAAACCATGCATTGTGATACCTGCGCTGTTTGACAACTCGCTATGGTATAAAAGAATCGTGGATATCTCTAACTTTTCTATTGAAAAACTCCACCATATGATCCGTTTCAGTTAGAGAGTAAAATTGCTCCCAGGGGATTTGTTCAATTCCTGAACGCAGTGCCTCAGCATCGAAGTTTGAATAGTCGCGATAAGTTCTTGGTTGTTGTAGTCGACGAATGTTAAAATCGAGCGAAGCAAATAGCAGATCATGTCTGGATAATCCTGGGGCACTAACTTGGTTGAAAACAAGCACACGATCAGGCTGATTTGTCACAAACAGATCAAGCATCGAACACCCATCGTCGTGGAAAAAGGTGGGTTCTGACCCGATGACCTGCATAGAAAAAGTCTCAAAAACTGCATTCAAATTATCACGCCTTCTTCCATTGTGCTTCCAATCCGTGTTCAAATCACCAACAAAGACGATATGCTCGTACGAAGATAGCAAATTAGACAACTCAGTCAACAACAAAGGGGCAGGGTCAGAGCCTGGTGGATTGTACACCGCAATCAATAGGATATTGATATCATCTACTTTCACTTCAACAGCAATGCACTCAGTGAAGGAGCTGGAGCTCATGGATACGACAGAAGCATACACTTGTTTATTCTGAATTCCTTCCTTGATGTATAGCACTATTCCTCCACCTCTTCTGTACAAACGGTCATTTCGTAACATACTGTAGCCAGAAATTGTCACAGCTTGATCAGGAATAGACTCATTCAACCACGATTCAGTAAAGCATGCAACTGTTACTTTCGATGCCTCTAACATGTGTTTGATCTCATCGAATTTTGTGAACTGGCGGGCACAAAGGCTTTGTACATTTGCGTGACAAATATTCAGCTTGTTGAATTTCAAAGCTGACTCCATCACTGCTTTCGAGATTGTGAGATGCGGAAGTGTGTTGTTTACAGGATCAGGCATTACGTTTTGAAGGGGAAGCAATGGACATTTTTGAGCTGCTTATCTAAACTACTAGGTACATTTTCACATAAACTATCCATTTCCAATACATTAATATAAACATTTTCGCACAAACATAAAGTGCACATATACAATTCAGATTTGTTTAAGTTGATCAACTGATAAAATGGCCAATGATGGCCCTTCAGGTACTTTCTTCACATACACGATACCAAGTTTCGTTGATACAGCAGCCAATTTTCTCTCCCGGCGTAGTTGAAGTGCGGCACGTTTAATCATTCTAGCTTGCACAGTGAGGTTCTCGTTGATGTAAATTCGACGATCCAAATCCATCCCGATGTGTACGAGGTTCAAATCTCGTTTCAGCATGTATTTCGCATAAAATTCGTCTCTGAGGCAAGCCATCGAAAATTGCAGGAGAATAAAACATCGGTCACCAGCAGCCAAGTTGCCAGAGCGTAAGCGTTTACACTCAATGTTGACAAGTTTACCTGTATCAAAACTGATAGCTTTTGCAATGTTTTCCAGATGACTGCGAAGATTTTCACTGTTGAGATATGGTATGCCAGTAATGATCAGCTCCGTCCTATTCTCAAGCCGATGGAAATTTTCTACTGTCGAGTCAACCAAGGATTTGACCGCCTTAATATCTGTTTTGAAAGACTGTAACTCAGATGAACAGTTTGACTTCAGATCGTCGATGTCAGCCTTAACTGTATTGATTTGCTTTTGGAGATCTTGTTTTATATCGTCTAGTTTGGCATTTAAGTCAGCTTTCATGGAGTCAATTTTTGCGTTAGTTTCATCGAATCGCTTGGTTAACATCTGCATAGCAATTTCCAAGGTAATTCCAACGGCACCGTCTGCTTCGGTCTCCTTCCTCATCACCGGAGTACTGCCAGTATTGCTTCTAAGCCGCTTCGTGTTACGTTCATCTCCAGACATCATCACAACAGTTAATTGACACCACACAACACAGTTGTAATAGTCGCCGAGTGTAAGTAGTTGTATGGAACAAACGATCGCCAACACAGAAGACCACTTGCAAATGGCGCCAATTACTCGTTTCTGCTACTTTTAATGATTCATGAAAACTCACAGATGGGCAATGTTTGGTTCAAGATAACACACGACGGACATCCAGTGAAGTTTAATAAACGAATGAAAGGTTCTACTTCTTATGCAAAAACCAACGGTGTGCACTTATTGCTGTTTGATGCTAAAGCGACTATTAGCTACGTTTTACCATTGGCATGGCGCAATACGTATATTTTAATTTTGAAAATTTTAATGCCATCGCGTTCCTCAGACATTTTTACATAAAAAACACTTATCATCCCAATATAATATGAGCGCATCCTGAGATACACCGTTTTGAAGAGAAAAAACCGCAATTCCCCTCCCCATATAAAATCGCAAGCGCACAGCACTAAAAAACCAACTTGAGTATTCTGAGTTCAAACATAATTTTTCGTGAAGTAGACGAGAAATGATGAAAAACTACGTATTTGGTTTGCTTCTAGCAGATCAGGGTCGATTTTTATGACAGTTTGAAGATTTTCTCAATTTTGGCCAATAAAAATGGATTTTTATATGAGAAAATCGGAGTTTTTCCCTTCAAAACGGTGTATCTCAGGATGCGCTCATATTATATTGGGATGATAAGTGTTTTTTATGTAAAAATATCTAAGGAACGCGATGGCATTAAAATTTTCAAAATTAAAATATACGTATTGAGAGAAAAATTAACTATTAATATTTAACTGAAAAAATTGCATAGTTGGCAACACTGTCGGCAAAAAATAATATTTTTTATAGACTCCTTGAACAATTTTCTTCATAAGCCATCTTCTGGTTTGATTCTAGAGTAAATAGAACCAGAGATATGATCAAAAGAAAATCAAGGGTTTTGGCAATTTGCCAAAACGGGGGGTGCTCCCATAACCCGAGGGGTGGTTCAATTGAAACAAAAATTTTGGTTTTTATATATTGGCCCTAGATGAACAATTCTTCCAAATTTTGTTCAAATCCGTGAAGGTCGATTTCAAGTTTGCATCTTTTTTTGATCACTTCGCGTGGAATGACCCATATAGAAGAGCTGACGGAATTTGTATTAAATTGGGACGCTGGGTAATGTAGCAAAACGGAACAGTTCCTTTCTGTCAAAACTACATTCGTTCCTTCTGTTTCATTTCTTCCTTCGTTCTGGAAGATGGCTGATACATATAATCTTGAATCAACCTCCTTTTCCATCACCATCCTGTAAGATACATTTAGCTGAAATTTAAACATTTATATTTCAACAAACTCGATTAAATATTTAGAGACTTGAAAATCCTGATTGACCATTTCAAAATTAGTATAAAAATGATAAAATGTTAATAAGTTTCTTGGATGATTTTATATCAATTCACATTTCTCTACAAAAAAGTGAAATAGTATCATTGTAAAACCTGTTTTCAAACAAAAATCTTTGAAATAAAAAGTTTTTCTAGACCCCCGACCGATTATTTTGCGATCGGTTGCAAACGAAAGGGAAAAGTCCATTCTTTCGTGTCTTGAAGTTTCGCGGATGCCGAATTTTTTTTAAATAAAGTGGTTCGATAAAGACACCGTGATTGGTTAGAGCAGCGTCTGTCATCTTTATTCAACGCATTGGGTAAAATGGTATGGCATCAGCGGATAATTTTTCCCCACTTTATGTAGCGCGTACTGTTTCATAAAATTGTTGAACCACCCAAAACTGAACTTGAAGGAATCTGGCACATTAAGGTGTTGGGCAAATATCTTGACTATTGATATCAGCGAAGAGATTGCGATTCAGTTCTCGTTGTTTCAACATCCATTGAAATAGTCCAATCTCCAATTGTTGATGTTGTCCTTCCATAAGAAAAGTATACATAAATTTTATTTTAGATGACAGTGGAAGCTCTCAAATTTGCTTTAAATTGTAACTCACCGTAATTGTGTAGCCCCTCTGTAAATAAGACTATGCAAGATTTACCAAAAAAATGCTTTCACAAAAAAAACTCGTTCAGCGAACCAGAGCCTCTGTGTTTGCTTCCCGAGACATAACTCGGAAATAGCCAGTTACTTTATGCTTTCACACAAGTGGTATAACTGTTTGGATTTATCGTCTATCCGACCCCAAGTTGGTGCTGGTTACTGATGCGATGATTTCTTAACATCCAATAACCTAATCTTCTAAGTTAAATGTTGTGCTTTAAGCAACACGGCACACAATAAGACTATTCAAAATACTACCCCCTTTGGGTAGTAAATCTTGCATAGTCTAATTGTGTTTACAGCGCAAAAAATTGGGAATCCACTGTATTGCTATTGCAATCTAATAAATAAGACCACGTGAAGGCCGCTATTCGGCGTGCTAAGCATTGACTGTTCCTGGGTTTACAGAAGCACTGATCTGTATCATTTGATAATAATAACCCAATACAATACAGTTATTAGTGTAGAATAATTGCCACCAACCCTCGCCGCCGAAGAACTACTCTGCCTTGTTAGAAAGCAAAATAAAGAACAAGAAGAAAAAAACGAGACAATTTATTGACGGAATATAGCAACGTACGGAGTGGGACTTTAATTTGATTTTTATTTGCATCCAGCCACTCGGAACACCCGCAAAAGATATACTCCCATGCCCGCGCCAGAAGTCTAGCTTTAGACGATCATACTTTATTGCGCTCTCGCTGATTAATTTTAATTGAAATGTCAAGATTGCGCTTGTTTTATGATCGAGGAAAGCCCGAACGAGTGCGACCCTGAGACATACCTGCTACCAAACCGCTAGTTTCTTGTGCCTGCCGCTTCTCGGCTTTAGTACGATTTACACGATACGTCAGGTTTCCGTCAACGGTTCAGCACGTCAACGGAACGTTAAACATAGATGGATATCATATGAAGGTATGCACACCCAACATCAATGGCACGGAACGTTTCGGCGAGAAAATGTATTCAACCAATCCTGACGGAATGGTAACGTGACGTTAACGTCCTTTTCCGTTGTCGGAAGCTGATGTATCATCTGAATCGGGCTTCAATGGGCCTGCTTCTAAAAGGATTGGTGCACAGTTATCGAACAGCACCGGCACACAAACTCATACATGGATACGAAGCGAGCCAACTCGAATTCAGTCACGTCGATCGACGGTTGATTGTTCGTTCAAATCGGAGGCTGTACGACCACGTTGATAGGCTATACCTACGGAATATTTGCGGTGGCTTTCCTGTCGAGCATTCAAGTCAGACGACAACTGTTTTGCTCAAGGGAAACCAAAATAAGAGGAATAAAAGTGAAACAAGTTTTATGTAACTGAGTCTCTGTGGTTGTAAAGTGATAGTAAAATTACGCCCGCCAAAAGTGGAAGGTTACCCGCTCAAAGGGTTTTCTCGGAAGGCACACAATGGGTTTTTGTTTAGGAGGAAGAGAAGAGACGACAATCGAATTGGACTCCTCGCAGGAACCGGCAAAGATGCAAACCACACAAAAGGATTGTTACACCCTTTGCTGCGGTGCGGTGAAAATGTTGAGTAAATGTTCAAACGAGATAACAGCAGAAGGAAAACTAAATCACTTGGCCCGTTGGTCGGGTCGTGTCGCGTCGATGTACGATCGTTCCTTTTTATGAAGCTGTTATTTGCAACAATACGCCTTTCATATAAGAATAAAAACCGATAATTGTAGATAATTGTTTGCGCAGTGCGACTGTTGCCCCAGCCAACGAGCGATCCGAAGCGAGATGCATTCACAAGCAAGCCAGCAAGTCAGCTTGTATTGCGGTGTAGTGCAGTGATAAAATACTTCTGTACCAGTACACCCGGGACCTCCGGTTCCGGTCATGTCACGCAGTTGTTGAAATGAGCGAAGTTATTATCGGTTTCAATTATGCTCTAGGTCAAATACCTGTCGAGTTCGTCACTTGTGCTAGCGTGTTCGGTCGTTGTAGTCTTCGGCGTCGCGAGGAGTTCTTAGAGTAAGGTTAGCAGAAAGTTGTCATTGCGGAAACACTCAGTAGAAAATTGATTATAATTATGAATATTTTTTAAATGACCTAGAACCGGCAATTCCATGTAAGTTTAATTTTAATTTTCACCTCACTAAAGTCTCTTCCATGTTCGGAACATGACGTGTGTGCTATTTATACTAACGACAACATAATAATCATTAATTTCAAGTTACCCTCAACGAAACGGGTCAGTAAACCATCGAAACCAGTAGATGCAATCATGCCAGTCATCTTACCGTACTTCGCACGTATTGTCGTGAATATCGCCACAGCAATGATAATATCAGCAACTTTCAGATGGTACCCAAAACCAGTTACTATTACTCAGTCCTGTCTGAGCCCACAACCAAACCTGCAACGGAAAAATGCAGCATTTCCTTTTCGAGCGGTCAGCCAGCTTGCTACAGCCATATGCAACCACTCTTGCAAGCCGTCGGGCCGCAGTCTCCCACAGCAGCGTCTCCGGCTGCAGGCAATCACTCTGACGGACGCATCGTAGTCGTGTAACTTCATAACTTTGGATTGCCTCCTGGTCAGCATGCTCGAAAGGTCCAACAGTCGAAGGAGAAAGAAATCCAACATCTAATAAACACACGTAACCTGCTGATCGACCGGCTTCATTGGAGCTGTTGGAGCATGTAGGACTCGGTGTGATTTATTTCTTTATGTTTTTAATAGTGGAGACGCGTCTTGTTTGCAATTACTCTGAAATTTGTTGGCTGAGGGGAGGGGGTGGTACGACAGTCAGACCGTTGCGATGGAAAGAAGGCGAACTGATGAATAAGTTATAAATTTCTTTCTTATTGATGTAATTTTTGGGCCGTCACTTGAATTGGTGTCACCCGGATTGCACACACCATGCCCATTGATTGCCGTTTTTGGAAAAGCAACTCGAGGCTTGATCTGGCCCGTTGGCGCTGATGTTTCGCCAGATTACGAAATTTACTTACTGAGCAGGACAGTTTAAAACGGACTGCCTGCCACTGTTGTCGGGTGAAATCGTGTAGGGGTGACATTGGCGAGTTGCATGGCACAATCGTGGAACAATTTTTATCTCCGGCAATAAATTGTGACCAAGACAAATGTCAAGGATTGTGGCACACTGTGGGCAACATAAATTGCAGACAGCGTAGGATACGGTCATGAGGGGCCGTATCGACCAACTGAAACTCGTGTTTCGTCAGTACGAAATTGCAATATTAATATTACTTTTAAAGTTATCAGCTAAAAGAGTATGTTACCTTTTGTTCTATAGTTTTATATAGAGGAATTATAGCCAGCTTCAGCATTTTGATAAACGAGAAGCACTCATACCCAGAGCCAGGCCCGATGAGAGGGGGGGGGGGTCAGCCGGGGCAATTGCCCTGGGGCCCGGGTCGCGTTTGGGGGCCCGAATTTTTATCCGGAAGGTGGGTGAAAACGTCTGGTATTCATAGAAGAGCAAGAAAAATAAGAATTGTAATTTCTTTGTAATTATTCACCCTATTAAATTGTCATATGATGAAAGCGGAGAAAAATTTGAAAGACATTTTAATCTAATAACTTGAGAATTCGAAATTGTGGATACCAGAGCTTTATTTTATATGTAACTTTTTTCCTTTTTTATTTCGACTATGTTAGTCACATTTTCTTTTTACATTTTAACGACATTCAATTAGCTAGAGATTACTGGGTAGGGAAATTTATGAAAATTAGAGCCATAGTACTCAAGTGAGAGCAAGGATGTGAAGTAAACAGATCGGAAAACTAGAAGTGGCAGGGTCATTAGAACAGGCTTAATATCGTACGGGCTTAATTTTTGTCTTGTGTTAATGAGGGTCGAGCTTAGGCAGTATAACTACGAATCACCCGAGTTCACTAATATGTGTCCTGGTATCGATAGACGTGTCCATCTTTACCGTGACAACCGACGATATATTTAACATTTGTTAAAACAAACGTTCTTAGAGGAGTTGTCTACTTTATGTACTAGGTCAACAAAACCGAGTTTTTTGTTTGAATTGGCAGAATACTTTACAAAACGTTCAGAAGCCAATTCAATGTATTTTCGAAGAGAACAGCGCCAAACAGAAATGCAAGCACACGGACGTATCCGTCCTCTTCTGCGTTCGTTTCTTTACTGGTGGTACCGGTTGTTGGATTGCAGACACTGGGAGTATTTTATTGAGTGAATATTTGTTTCTGTAAGATCCACAAATCTTGGTTTTGAAGCTTTTTGTGGTTTGGCATAAGATAACGATGTGCTGTCATACGTCTCCCAACCTTTGAACGGAACGGATCGTTATATTTCACAGTGGTGTTCGGTGTGTAAATTCAGTGATTCAAGGTCATCCTTTGTTCGTTCGTTAGCTGCCATTCTGCTGGTGCCGGCAGTAAATCCAGTACATTGTTTTCGCTGGTGCGGAACAATCGACGTTGTTTGCAGATAAGTTTTGCTTTATTTTTTTCCTCGTTTGCTTTCTTTCCTTTTCCCTACTTTTACTCTACCTTGTAATCAAATAATAAGACACATTCCCGTTTATATAACGCTCTGCCCTCGTGCTTAAATGGCCGAGGGCGAAATACCATCTGATGTAATCATGGAAGTCCCTGATCCCCCTAATACTCGCATTGCTCCCCATATAAAGCAGTACCCAGAAGGTTCCTCTGGGCCATGGGTGGTATATTTTCGGACCGGAGAGAAACCGGTTAATATATTAAAACTTTCTCGAGATCTGACTGCTAATTACCCGGCCGTAACGCAGATAACACGTGTTCGGGCAAACAAGATACGTGTTCTAGTGAGTGATCTCGGCCAGGCAAACGCGATTGCTTGCTGTGAGCGCTTTACGCGGGAATTTAAAGCGTACGTGCCTTGTGTGGCCTGTGAAATCGATGGGGTAGTGTCCGAACCGGGCCTGAAATGCGAAGAACTGTTGGAGCACGGGGTTGGCTGCTTTAAGGACCCCTCTCTTGAACAGATTAAGATCTTAGAATGCAAACAATTGTATACCGCAAACACCGAGGGAGGCAAGACTACCTACTCTCTATCAGGCTCGATTCGGGTGACATTCGCCGGGTCCTCTCTTCCCAACTACATCCTCCTTGACAAGGTTCGCCTACCAGTTCGCCTGTTCGTACCGCGGGTCATGAACTGCAGCAATTGCAAGCAGTTGGGCCACACAGCCACATATTGTGGAAATAAGAAACGATGCGGCAAATGCGAAGGAGAGCATGAGGATGACTCTTGCGACAAAGAAACTGAAAAGTGTATTTGCTGCGGGGGCCCTTCACATGCTCTTAAATCATGTCCTGCGTACAAGCAGCGCGGGGATAAAATTAAGCGCTCCCTTAAGGAACGCTCAAGGCGTTCTTATGCAGAAATGCTAAAGAATGCTTCGCCATCTGTCCTGTCCGAAAATCCCTATGCTGGTTTGGCTAACGTTGAGCAAGAATCTGACGACCCACGAGAGGGAACATCTTTGGTTAACCCAGGGGAATCCAGGAAGAGGAGAAATCCAGCCTCCCCTACATTGCCTCGTAAGGGTGCCAAGGTGTCGTCCACTCAGAGTGCGCCATCTACAACCAATAAATCCAACGGAAGTGATGCACAAAAGCCGAAGCAATTTGCTCCAGGACTTGGAAATATTAATTCTAACAAGGAGTACCCACCACTTCCAGGGACATCCAAAACCCCAAGTGTCCCCTTTTTTCAAACAGATACTCAGTCCAGTAGCGGACTAATGAAATTTTCTGACATAGTGGACTTAATTTTCACAGCTTTCAATGTTACTGATCCTCTTAAAAGCCTTCTGATACGTTTTCTCCCTATAGTGCAAACATTTTTGAAGCAGTTGACTACTAAATGGCCCCTCCTTGCAGCGATCGTATCCTTCGATGGCTAAGGCATCGAACGAGGTCACCGATTCGATCACTGTTCTACAGTGGAACAGCAGAAGTATCCTCCCGAAAATCGATTCCTTTAAATTTTTACTAAATAGTTTAAAATGTGATGCATTCGCACTATGTGAAACTTGGTTAACTTCCGATATAAATCTCAACTTCCACGACTTTAATATAATTCGTCTGGATCGAGAAAACCCCTATGGAGGAGTACTTTTGGGGATCAAAAAGTGCTATTCTTTCAACCGAATTAACCTCCCTTCGACACCAGGCATTGAAATTGTCGCTTGTCAAGTTTTAATCAAAGGTAAA
The DNA here is from genome assembly GCF_030247195.1 of Topomyia yanbarensis. Lineage (NCBI taxonomy): Eukaryota > Metazoa > Arthropoda > Insecta > Diptera > Culicidae > Topomyia > Topomyia yanbarensis. The sequence continues at coordinate 182,869,141 of NC_080671.1, read as the reverse complement.
GACCTTTGCATTGCTTCCATCTACATTCCTCCTAGAGCCTCGGTAGGGCACCGAACGCTTTGTAATATCACGGAATCCTTACCGGCACCGCGGCTAGTTCTGGGAGACTTTAACTCGCACGGTACGGTATGGGGTTGTCTTCATGATGATAATAGATCAACATTAATCCAAGATCTTTGCGACAATTTCAACATGACCATCTTAAACACGGGAGAAATGACGCGGATTCCTACACCACCAGCACGCGCAAGCGCGTTGGATTTGTCGCTTTGCTCGACATCGCTACAGTTAGATTGCATGTGGAAGGTGATCCCTGATCCCCACGGTAGCGATCATTTGCCTATCGTGATTTCAATTGCTAACGGTTCAAGACCATCGGAAACAATCAATGTCTCATATGACCTCACACGGAACATTGATTGGAAGAGTTACGCGACCGCGATATCCGTTAAAATCGAATCCACTCAAGAACTTCCTCCGGAGGAAGAGTACAGGTTTTTGGCTGGCTTGATTCTCGACAGTGCGAATCAAGCTCAGACTAAACCAGTACCCAGCGCGAATACCCATGGACGGTCTCCCACCCTGTGGTGGGATAAAGAGTGCTCAGAGCTGTACGCGGAAAAGTCCACTGCATATAAGGCCTTCCGGGAAGACGGGTTACCCGCTAGCTATCAACAGTACGCGTCGTTAGAAAGGCGAATGAAGAGTCTAATGAAAGCCAAAAAACGCAGTTATTGGCGCCGGTTCGTCGACGGGTTAACGAGAGAAACAGCGATGAGCACTCTTTGGGGTACGGCTCGACGTATGCGTAACCGTAATAGTACCAACGAGAACGTGGAATATTCAAACCTTTGGATATTCGCTTTCGCCAAGAAAATCTGTCCGGACTCTGTCCCGGTACAGAAAACGTGCCGCGCCGCGTCTCCTCACGATACCGCGAACGAAACACCGTTTTCGATGGTGGAGTTCTCACTTGCTCTCTTATCGTGCAACAATAACGCCCCAGGGTTAGACAGCATTAAATTCAACTTGCTGAAGAATCTGCCTGACACTGCAAAAAGGCGCTTGTTGAATTTATTTAACAAGTTTCTTGAGGGTAACATTGTCCCTTATGAATGGAGGCAAGTGAAGGTCATCGCCATCCAAAAACCAGGAAAACCAGCCTCCGACCACAACTCGTATCGATACACAATTTGGCTTCCGCAAAGGCAAAGGGACGAACGATTGCCTTGCGTTGCTTTCTACAGAAATCCAAATGGCCTATGCTAACAAAGAGCAGATGGCATCAGTCTTCTTGGATATTAAGGGGGCTTTTGACTCAGTTTCTATCAACATTCTGTCAGAGAAGCTGCACCAGCATGGTCTTTCACCAATTTTAAATAACTTTTTGCTAAACCTGTTGTCTGAAAAGCACATGCACTTTTCGCATGGCGATTTAACAACATCGCGATTTAGCTACATGGGTCTTCCCCAGGGCTCATGTCTAAGTCCCCTGCTCTACAATTTCTACGTGAATGATATTGACGATTGTCTTGCCAATTCATGCACGCTAAGGCAACTTGCAGACGACGGGGTGGTCTCTGTTACAGGGCCCAAAGCTGCCGACTTGCAAGGACCATTACAAAATACCTTGGACAATTTGTCTACTTGGGCTCTTCAGCTGGGTATTGAGTTCTCCACGGAGAAAACTGAGTTGGTTGTTTTTTCTAGGAAGCGTGAGCCGGCGCAACTCCAGCTTTTATTAATGGATGCAACGATCAACCAGGTTTTCACATTTAAATATCTCGGGGTCTGGTTCGACTCTAAAGGTACCTGGGGATGTCACATTAGGTATCTGAAACAGAAATGCCAACAAAGGATCAATTTTCTCCGAACAATAACTGGAACATGGTGGGGTGCTCACCCAGGAGACCTGATCAGGTTGTACCAAACAACGATATTGTCGGTGATGGAGTACGGGTGTTTCTGTTTCCGCTCCGCTGCGAACATACACTTCATCAAACTGGAGAGAATCCAGTACCGTTGCTTGCGCATTGCCTTGGGTTGCATGCACTCGACCCATACGATGAGTCTCGAAGTGCTGGCGGGCGTTCTTCCGCTAAAAAATCGATTTTGGGAACTCTCATATCGATTGCTCATCCGATGCGATATTCTGAACCCGTTGGTAATTCAAAACTTCGAGAGGCTCGTCGAGCTTAATTCTCAAACCCGTTTTATGTCCTTGTACTTCGACTACATGGCACAGAGCATCAATCCTTCTTCGTACAATCCCAACCGTGTCCGTTTCCTAGATACTTCTGATTCTACTGTATTCTTCGACACATCCATGAAGGAAGAGATTCGTGGAATCCCGGACCATATACGCCCGCAGGTGATCCCCAATATATTTTATAATAAATTCCGAGAAGTCGACTGCGACAAAATGTTTTACACTGACGGATCAAATCTCGATGGGTCCACTGGCTTCGGTATCTTCAACAATACTATCACCGCTTCATTCAAGCTCAATGATCCCGCTTCAGTTTACGTCGCAGAGTTAGCTGCAATTCAGTACACCCTTGGGATCATCGACACTCTGCCCACAGATCACTACTTCATCGTTTCGGACAGCCTCAGCTCTATCGAGGCTCTTCGTGCGGTGAAGCCAAAAAAGCAACTCCCGTATTTCCTGGGGATGATACAGGAGTCCTTGTGTACGTTATCTGAAAAATCTTATCAGATTACCTTTGTTTGGGTCCCCTCTCATTGTTCTATCCCGGGCAATGAAAATGCCGACTCATTAGCAAAGGCGGGCGCATTAAATGGTGACATATACGAAAGACCAATCTGCTTCAACGAATTTTTTAGTATTTGTCGTCAGAGGACGCTCAACAGTTGGCAAACCTCGTGGAGCAACGGGGAACTTGGACGATGGCTACATTCGATTATCCCAAAGGTATCAACGAAGCCTTGGTTCGGAGGGATGGATGTGGGTCGGGATTTTATTCGCGTAATGTCCCGACTTATGTCCAATCACTACACCATGGATGCGCATTTGCGGCGTATTGGGCTTGCGGAGAGTAGTCTGTGCGCTTGTGACGAGGGCTATCACGACATCGAACACGTTGTCTGGGTATGCGCCGGGTATTGTGACGCCAGGTCTCAGTTAAAGGAATCCCTTCGGGCCCGAGGTAGACCACCCAATGTACCAGTCCGAGATATGCTGGCAACTCGTGATTTCCCCTATATGTCCCTTATTTATACCTTCATAAAAACGATAAATATCCCAATTTAGCCCCTCTCTTTTATTTCTCGTTTTTAGAGTTTCCTCCTGCCTTGTGGAACCGATCAGCTCCAGAGTGCCACTATGTAACCGCCGTCGCCCTTACCACTACGCCTGCATAGAAGGAAACTGAAGCGAGAGCGACTCGAGTTCCGATGAGTTTTGAAGGATTCCCCGCGGGTCCGAAGAATACCATCCGCCAATCCGGTACTCGACGACTTACTAGACTGAGGCGCAAATTTGTTTCGCTGATCCCCCCCCCCGTTCGAGCGCAAGTTGCAAGTTTTGCTCTTCTTTCCCTGTCTCTCCCCTGTCCTTGATACAACTGCTGCTACACTGATGCGGAAATAAGCCACCCTCTGAATATCTTGACCAAGCATAAGTTTTAGTTAAAAAATTCAAATTAGTATTCTGTATTCCTAGTTTTAAGATAGCTATAATTTTTACTCTTTATTGAAACTCTTGTCCTCCATCTTGTAAATAGAATTGAATCCCAAGTTTTAAGATTTCTGTTTCTCATAAATATTTGTTCCCCCTTTTGTGTACTAAACTATATTGTTAGTTTTAAGATAACCGTAAAATATTTCGTAAAATACTATTACTCCCCCTCTTGTATATCAAAGTGAATCCCTTGTTTTAAATTTTTTCATAAAAAAATCTTTTGGCCCTCTCTTGTATATTGAATCTTATTTCTAGTCTTAAGATAGCTGTAAACTTTTTTTTCCCTTGTAAAAAAATATTTCAACATTGTAACCTCCTAGTTTTAAGATATCCAAAATGTAAAAACATAAGCATTTGGCACCGCCAAGCTAACGCATTTGTGCCTATCAAATAAACGAAATGAATATAAAAAAAAAAAAACGATGTGCTGTTAGCGGTTATAGTAGGCGGACTTTTCTTAGCTACTTCTGTACAATGTTTTAGGTGGTGCAGTGTTTTTTTGAGAATTTGCGCATAGGAATCTGCCCTGGGTGCATAACCGGTGTTGTCTGATGAGATGTTCCATGTTCGGTTAATATGCATAAAATGGTTTTGTAAAAAGGAATTAGTTTGTTCACAAGCATTCTCACCACAGGAAAAGGATTAGAATTACCCTGGAAAATGTTCCTCAATGTTATTAAATCCATTTATCCGTACCTTGATATAAACTTTTTTTTATCGCCATGTCAGGAGTGGGCAGAGATAAATCGTGTAAGCGCACCTGTTTAGAGCCGTTGTCTATATATACGGGGATGCTTTAGTTAACGTTACCGCATTCGTTGGCGTGTTGTATGTTGTTTCGCGTAACGAATGACTGTGATTAATATTTTATATGGTGCAATTGTAGGATATTAGCTCCTGCCACATTGAGCACCTTTTTCACTTTTAGTAATTGTTTCACTTCTCGAATAGCTGGTCTCAAAGAACATTTCCAAAAAAAAAAACAATAGCAACACAATTTACCCACAGTGGGGCTAGTTTTTGGCGGAACGATTTTAGCTTGGACTCCGGGAGGGATGAGAAGGTAGACTGACCTTAATTAACCGGTAATTGAAATAAATTTTTATTTGTATATTTGTATTTTTATAGCACATTAAAATAATTTTTTTGTGTTAAGATGGAACACTAATTTTGGGCGTCGCTAGAGATGTTTGTGATATCCATAAGAAGCCAATTGCTATGTGCCAAATAAGGAAATCAAATCAGTTCAATTCAGTCACCAGTACTAGCAGTCGTTTGCCCGCTGTACTCGCAGTTGTTTTATTTGCGTTTAATTCCTTATTACTGCGTTCTGTGTCATTTTTTGTCTATTACTGCATATTCCAACAGCGTATTAAAACCGACTTCTACATTAAAACGTCACATTCCTTTCCAAAAAAACCTTCATAAAAGCTATGATTAGAAAATTGTCTCGGTTGTTCTATATTTTTAATCCTACAACGGTTTTATGGGGTACATTTGTACCCCAGAGCTATTTGCAATCCCTGTTATTCCGTTACGGTTTATTTTAACTGCAAGCAAACTTTATCATAAATCAATTTGATTATTAAACTTCCATTAAAGCTGGTGCAACCTATTTGTTTCACTTAAATAACCTAACAGTGCCTGCTTAAAATTTGTCTGGGGTACAAATGTACCCCACAAAACCGTTTACGTTAGTGTTTTATCATGTGTATATAATTCGGAAAATTTATTATATCTTTTTTATAAGCAAAATATCGATACATAGTAACTTGCGTGAAATTGTATAGGCTTCAACACTGCTGAACAATTAAATCTGTTATTTGATTTAATAATGCTACTATAGCAAAGTAACTAGAAAAGGTGCTTGGATCGTAATCGTATTTTTGGTTTTGATGTCAAAATATGATTTGTATATAATATGTACTACGCACCACTCAATTCCTCATCTTCTGTAGCCCAAGTTCTGGAACGTACAATGCACTGGTCGCCTATTTTAACTTCGTTACTGCATATTGCTGTATATTTACTATTTGTATTGTATTTGTATTTGGTGTTCAAACAAGCATCGGAATAAATGCACTTTTTGGTCGGTTTTTGAATTATTTACTATTTGTTCAAAAGGCAATTTAATAATATTTACAACGCCGTATAGATAGTAAAAATCGGTTAGAAGCTTCCGAAGTTATAGCAATATTAAGGTTAAAAAGGGATGTTGACGTATTTTTAGGACAAATTGTATAAAAATGAAAATGTGCAAAGCACGATTATTTTTGAAAAGGCTGCTTTGATTGGCTTATTTTTTAATAAAACTATCTAATTTAATTATAAATTCAATAAAAACTAGGCATATTAGAGCGGTTTTAATTCTGGGGTACGAATGTACCCCACAAAACCGTTTACGTATAGAAAAAGTTACGAAACCGTTGTAGGGTTAAACGAGAATTACGAGCTGAATTTGCTACCTTATTCTTGCTAACAACAAAAGCTAAAAACTGCTCCACCGCTACCAACAGATAAATCTACCCGTGTATCATTTTGTCTAAACCACAGAAGCAAAATATCGTAGGGGAGCCCGGGGCTAGTTGGCGGTTGAGGTAAGTTGGTGGAATCCCTTTTTCTCTGTTTCAATTAGACATATAGCGCTGGCTCTTCTTGTGTACCTCAAGTTAGGTAAAACCCGTTATCCAATGTGTTTTTGTTGCAAAACGATTTGTTTGGTGGAAGTTGTGGGTGATATTGTGTTTTCGAGTATACCACGTAAATGTTCTAAATTTTAAATGCTTTGCGTTATTTAGAGTGATTTTAAATCTATTTCCCGAATGATTATATTTTTCGATAGCGCGTGAAAAGAGCATCCGTATAGATATTACATCTATCCACAAACAAAAGTAATTTTTTAAATAATTTTTAATAAAATATGCGGTTGAGGCAAGTTGGCGGTGCTGCACGTGGGATAAGTTGGCGGTACTATTTACAGTGCAATAAAATCATGAAATATTTTTATTTCTGGAATTCACTCCAAAGTAAGAAAATCTTTTTCTTGTGTATCTCGCCAATGTAGGAGACATTTATTCCGGCCAATTGCATAAAAAATTTCGAAAATTTTCTTTTGTATAGGGAGTACGCGTCAAAGTCAAAATTGCAGGGTATTGAAACTGAAATATAATAGCAAATGTCGGTTAATATACAGTTTTCTCGAAAAGACATTCAGCACGTTCCAAAAGGACCCTTGAAGTAATTGAATCTCCATTTGATTGCTTAGTTTTTGGCGTATACCCACATACCGTCACATATTTTTGTCTCTAAAAATGGAGACAATGCATCAAACACTTTAAAAAAATCGGCGATAAAAATTGAAACCAAAAAACCCCGCCAACTAGCCCCAGTCTCCCCTACTTCAACCTACTGTGTCGAACGTGAATAAAAATGAATGACGATCAAAGCGGAAAATGGCCGTACTGTGGTCAAACTGTATTCCTGTTTACTTTTCGAGGTGTCCCTTAAAATCACCTGTTGTAGAAGTTAAAAATATCAAATTTGCAAATGGAGGTAAAGATGATCAATGTCTATACCTTACAATTTCATAGTTGGACATAGTGTACTGATTATTTTTCAGACTAATAATCAAGTAGAAGCGTTTATTGCGCAAAATTAAATATATCATTGAATGTGGCAACATGAAGTCAGTACCTCTGTATATATAAAGGCGATGACACAAACGTGGTGCGAATACACGGATTATCTCCATATACCTCTAATAAGGTTGTTAACCATTGTGTACATTTTTAACAGGGCAAAAGAGTACCCGGGAACCCGCTAATTGAAAAACTCGTAACCATAGCAATTTTAGCAACAGCAACATAGTTTGATATATGAATTAATATATACAAGTCCTCTAATCAAGATTCAAATAAGTAAGTTGAGAAGGGCCCGTCAGTAACACTAGCCTTGGGGCCCGCCGCCGCTCTCGACGGCCCTGCCCAGAGCCATAGCATGAGGTTGGCCAGGTTGTCCCCGCCTAGGACACCAACCTTAGGGGGCGCTAAATCTTGATCTGTTTTTCAAAATAAGTGAGGTTTAGTCATGAAATTAGTCAGGATTGGAGTATCATTCACAGGTACACACAAAATTATTGTTTGAAAGTCGAACTGAAAAAGAAGGCCAAAGCAGACAGCAAAAAGGCGCATAACTGAAACTCTAACAAAGGCGTCAGAAGACTACGCTACGGTACATTAGTCCAGAATAAACAACAAATAAGACAAAGATTTCAAATTTCAGCAAAAATAGCGAAATTTTTTCCGCTCGTTTTCTCAGTTTCATAGAAACAAGGGGAACGGAAATGTGGTCATGGTCAGTAAAGCAGACCACCTTTTTAAAGCTGTAGCAAAGATCGTAGAGTAAGCTAAATCAATTATTATCCGTAATATCACAAGTAACCGGTTCCCAACCTAGGTCTAGTTAATTCTGCACTAAGTTGAATCTTTGGGTGAAATGTCACATGCACTGATAATATAAATTCGTAAATATAATGAAATTGATCGTGCAATGCACGAATTTATTCGTCGTTTTCTGCAACGAAGTATTTTCGTGCATTGTAAATAGTAGGTTTCGCTCATTTCATGAACAAGAATGGCCGCTTAGTGAACGAAAGTTTTCGTAAATTTTACACATTTAATGTACACTGCACTAGTGTTATCGTTGATAACAACATTATTTTTCGTGAATGAAACGAAATGTTTATTTTAATAAACGTTTGTGTATATTACGAACGATTTCGTTGGTCGCACCAATTCGTTGCGTTTATTTTAGAAAAGTTTTCATAATTATTAGCCTCTTATTGTTTTCAGTCGATCTTTTGTGATCAATGTATGACAACATCGATGAATTTAAATTTCAGAAAATCGATGTGGCCAAATCGATTTTATTGTAGTACGAAGAAATGACCGCTTGATGAACGAAAGTTTTAGTAAATTTTACTTATTTAGTTTGCATTGCACGAATGTTAACGTTTATAATGACACCACTTTTCGTGAATGAAACGTAATGTTTCTTTTATTTTAATAAACGTTTATGTATATTACGAGTCATTTTATTGCTCACACGAATTTATTTCGTTCATCAAAGTTTTGGTATTTATTAGCATATTATTTTTTCAATCGATATTTTAGGATCGATGTTTGACAACAACGGTTTTTCAACTAACTAAAAGGATCGATCTAGAACAATCGATTTTATTTCAACCTGCTCACCTCTATTGAGGACTAGAAAGATTATGGTGTGAAGTAATGGCCGCTTGATGAACGAAAGTTTCCGTAAATTTCACATACTTGGTATACATTGCAGGTATATTATCGTTGATAACGACATTATTTTTCGTGAATGAAACAAAATGATTCATTTATTTCAATAAATTTTCAATAAATGTTCATGTATATGATGAACGATTTCAATGGTTCGATGGTCGCACGAAAAAATTTCGTTTATCTTAGAAATTTTTTCGTATTTATAAGTCTCTTTTTGTTTTCAGTCGATCTTTTGGGATCGATGTTTGACAACATCGATTTTTTTTTATTTAAAAAAATCGATGTGGCCAAATCGATTTTAGTGTGGTACGAAGAAATAGCCCCTTGAACGAAAGTTTTCGTAAATTTTACTCATTTAGTGTATACTGCACGAATATTATCGTCGAGAACAACCGTATTTTTCGTGAATGAAATGAAATGTTTCTTTTATTTTAATAAACGTTTATGTATATTACAAACGATTTCGTTGGTCGCACGAATTCACTTCGTTCATCTTAGAAAAGTTTTCGTATTTATTAGCATACCTTTTTTCTTTCGATCTTTTAGGATCGATGTTTAACAACAACGATTTTTTAACTAACTAAAAGGTTCGATCTGGCAAAATCGATTTTATTTCAACCTGCTTACCTTTATTGAGGACTAGAAAAATTGTTGTGTAAAGAAATGGACGCTTGATGAACAAAAGTTTTAGTAAATTTTACTTATCTAGTGTACATGGCACGAATGTTATCGTTGATATTTTTCGTGAATGAAATGAAACGATTCGTTTATTTAAATAAATGATTGTGTATATTGCGAACGACTTCGTTGGTCGCACGATTTCATTTCGTTCATCTTAGAAAAGTTTTCGTATTTATTTTCTTCATTTTTTATTCGATCTTTTGGGATCGATGTTTGACAAAGGGCCGCTCGAAAAACGAAAGTTTTCGTAAATATTAGTAAATATTACTTACATTGCACGAATGTTGTCGTTGAAAACGACATTATTTTTCGTGAATGAAACGGAATGTGTTGTTTATTCTAATAAACGTTTCTGTATATTACGAACAATTTCGTTGGTCGCACGAATTATTTTCTTTCATCTAAGAGAAGTTTTCGTATTTAATAGCATATTATTTTGACATTGCTCCAGCAGAGAAAAACTCAAACTTATTCATACAAAACCAACGAGCAGTTCGCGATGGCTCAACTGAATCCGTACTGCTCCGGATTCCGGATCAAATGAAAGAGAAAGAAGTTCAGAAAATCTTCCTGAAACCGGCGGACACGGATACGGCTACTAAATAGTCAGACCGAGACCGTCGTGATGATCAACAATTATCTGAAGTATAGCAACAATGATTCCATACTCTACCTCTATTGAAGCTCGTTTGACGTTGACGGTTTAACGAATTGTGCTCGTAAATATTATAAAGATATTCGTATATAGCAGCGAACAATTCGTTTGCCGAACGAAGCTGTTTCGTAATAAGCCAACGAAAGTCGCTTCGTGATTTTCACGAAAAACTCGTAATAAAAAATAGAAGTGTTTCAATAGAACTACGAACGATTCACCATATGCACGAAAAATTCGTAAATATTATGAAATCTTTCTGTACGAAACTAATTCCTAGCGATTTACGAATATATTCTATCAGTGTGGTTTTTTGTGTTCCTGGATGCGTTGGAAACTCTTTGTTTCTTCTGAATTGACCAGGTGCTATTTGCTGTGGATTTGTGGCAGAGCTTTTTCTTGTTGGTATACACACCAAAAAATTATGAAATTTATCTTTGACGTAATAGCAAACATGACATAATTTCACAACCCGTAATTCTCGAAATGACGAAACATTGCCGTGTTCCGTTTAATTTTACACGAAACATATACTTTACATGCGCAATGACATAAAATTACACGTGCTGCCATTGAAAACAAACGCCATATGTTGAGTAAAATTACACGATTTACAAAAATCAACGTCATGTAAAATTAAAACCAAACGTAAAACTAAGTCATTTTTGATGCTCGTATATGTCAGGGTCAGGAGACGTAAATTTACACAACTTTTTCTAGGTGTGTATTTAGCGGCCTTTCAAAAGAGAAAAAAATATTGTTACGAAGACTCATTTACTTGTAATTAGTGCAATGCTGCATGCATGATGCGCGGCACAAACAAGCGATCATTCAGACGATCCTTTTCGAAGAAGACGCAAAGCAGTCTCGCCAAAAGGTCACCCGACACTAGTTTACAAGTCCGGTGCGATTGTCACTCAAAGTCTTCGCTCACTGGAGCAAGGGGTAATTGAAAGACAATCCCGCCCCTCAATAGATCCACGCATGCCAAGTTCGAATCGATAACTACACCATTATTCTCAACTTTGTGAGCGGGCATGGAAACACGTTAGTTCTTCATGAATGTTTTGTCGCCAGTACCGTCATTTATTTGCTTTAGACAAAATATCACAATCCTGAGCTTATCAAGGCGAACTATCTGGATCTGGCACAGCTGAATATTTTTGCGTCTTGCGGAATATTAGAATACTTCGCGGACTATCTTTGATTCGAATGAAGATAGAATACGGTCGAACCCAATATGTTTGATTTTAAATGGATCGCTCAGATCTTTGGCGACGAATCTTGTTCGACATCCACTTTAGGACCATTTGGGTCACCTCAGGAGTACACTATATATACTGTAGGGTGCCAATATTTATAGTCTTCTTGAAATTTGAAATTCGACGCTCTTCAAAAGTATTTGGTATCTCAAAAAAAGCTTCATGCAAAATCTAGAGCAATCAAAAATGCTGGAAAAATGTCTTTGTGGTACAAGAAATATTTTTGAATTGAGTTGAGACTTGAGTTAGGAAATGCAGCTTTTATTTATTTTTTTGCATGCCAAATGTTTTAGAAATCAATGAAATGTCAAAATCTGTTGTCAATTCAAAACAAGATTTTTTATTTTTACTTGAAAATCTGAGTTTAAAAATTAATAGTACCAGAGAGGCAACATTTGTCAAAACAATTTTTTTAATAAAAAGATATAAGATCCGTTGTTTCATACAGTTTTAAAACATTTGGCATGGAAAATAAATCAAAAGCAAACCTTTTCAAACCCCAGTATCAACTCAAATCCATAGTTTTCCAAGCTCCATAAAGGCAAACAAAATTATAGGTGACAGTAGATCTCGACGTTTCATTACATCCTAAGCCATTTAGCATAAAAAATTCGAATTCCAATTTTTGAATATTCTAAAGGACCTCTTGTTTTTTTCACATGTGAAAATTTTTACACTATGGCCATTTTGCGCAACCACTTAATCGCGTCCGTTATTAATTTCGTTGATCAACTGTTGTCCATACACGACATTGGTACTTTAATATATAGTCGTCTAGATGCTCCCTCCTTAGTCTTCAAACACTTAGAGGAACTGGGGGTAATACGGAGATATTAAGCATATACTGAAATATAACATAGTACGAGCATGTTTTTGTCAACATGTAATACTCTATGTTGTAGCTCCATATGTTGGCTTTGGAGTGCCCAGAGGAATTATATTACAAAAATCAATACGTAGCATTTTTTAAAGAACTGGAAAACGAAGAAATATCTGCACTTTTTCCAGACTGCGGGTGAAACGGACATATGGTGGGGGTAAGACGGACATGCTGCAGAAAGGATGATCACAATGCAAAATATTAAAATTTACTGTTTCTTGCGGATGTTTAGAATGGATTGTGGTTCTTCTTAATATATATGTTCAATTCGAGGTGAAAAATGACGTTTTGGGGTTCGATTTAGAGTTGAAGCAAATGATGTATTTTCTAATATCGTTTTTGCCGTTGTCATAAAGAGAGCTAGACAATCAGTTCCAATGATCAGTCACAATCACTTATACAAAACTGGAAAGTTATATATTAAACGCGTAATTGGTAACATTAGTTCCTCGATTACACACAGCCAGAGTATGGGACCTGCACAAAATCGTCTACCAGGTTCTAGGCACATTAACGTACATCCTGCAGTCTAACTTGATGGTTCTTCACGTTTGACTGCTTTAATTTCGTTTCTACGGGCGAGACATTCATAAAAAGGATGAATCAATAGAATTAATCAAGACTGTCCGTCTTGCCCCACCAGTACACATATTTTTTAAACGTTTGTACTTATTCACGCATAAATAAACTTACCTGTTATTTCCCTCGAAGGTTAAGAGTTACTTTATCGAAATAAAGGAAAAAATCCGCGAAAGAATTGATTTTTTCACCGCTAAACCTTAAAATCGGAAACTGGAAAATTACATCCGCACGAAACTGCACTACTGATTATCAATATTTGCTTAAATTGTACACGTTTAGCAGTATTCAAGGCCTACTAACTGTTTCATAATTCAAGGTTACCCATAATGATAGGGTACACATACAATGCAATTGAAGTTTTAATGTTATATCCCTAAAATAACCATGTGTCCGTCTTACCCCACCTGTCCGTCTTACCCACAGTTCCCCTAGCGTCAACTGATTTTTTGAATATACAGTAAAAGATTTCTGGCTGCAATTTACATGAAATGAACGACAGTCAAACATCAATTATGTAGGGAGTAGGTCGGCCATTTCCATGTACACAAATTATTATTTGAAAGTCGAACTGAAAAAGAAAGCCACAGTAAACACCAAAAGGGCGCAAAACTGATAATCTGCTCATACCCAATACCCTACGTCACTTGGATAATGATACAGGTCGCACTCGATTATCCGGGGACTTCAAAAAAATCTCACCCCGGATAATCGAGTCAAACTTTTTTGTGTTATTTTATGAATTTAAGCTTTTAATTTTATGAATTTAATCTTCCTATTAGGATAAATGTAAATGTACCTATTTTGGCCCTAAACGATTTTTTAGAATTTCAAGGTGTGATTTGTATTTTCAGTTGGTTTTTATTCATTATTTATATTGGTAACGAGTTAACGATATGTATCAGTTGTTTAAATAGCTGCAAGAATTATAAGATAATCTTTTTAATACGGTTTGTTTTTTTTTCAATACAGGTCAAACTCGATTACCCGGGGCTTCAATTTCCGGGGTAAATAATTCGATTACTCTATAGTCTAGAAAAAAATAAAAAAATAAGCTGGGGGTTGTCTGTTTCTTGGCTCCAATTTAATTAACATGGTGGTGTCGCCTATCACAGCTAACGTTTCTTTAAAACCTCATTCTAGTTAGAAGAGCACGTTGTCCCTCCACAAAGAGATCCTTGTTCTTGTGCTTGTAGCATCATGTAGTTGACCAATGTCGTACCGGATAGTCAGGTGACCACTAGGCCTGCAGCCTTCAAAAACTCTTCCATTCATATTTGTCACCAGCAAACGGTTCGCGGCCGCCTCAGCGTGAAGTACTGCTGGCTCCCTCTTTACATAGCCTAACATCCATCTTTGGTTGAGCTACCCAAGAATTGAAATCGCCTCCAGTGACTGCCGAGTCTTTTATCAGAATCTTGTTAACCCTTTCTTGACCAACTTTTCTACTGCGTACAGGGTTCCAAAACTATTTGTCCTTGAAACTGTGCGCGTCATGAAATACGGAAATCCTGGTTTAACTCTCCGGAAGTCGCGCAATTGGTCCACTCAGGCATGGGAAAAATCATTTCACGAAACGATCAATTTGAAATCATTCACCAACATGCTCTTACTGTGAAACCCGATCTCGGCAACCCTTCTTGTGCAGAGTTACGCGTTCGTGCGAAAGCGAGAAGCAAAACACAGAACTGAAAAAAAGTGACAGCGCCCGGCTATGATTCATTCTCCATCGCATACGTAGTGTTTTGAATGAAAGCAGAAAGGATCGCAAATGAATGCATTCTTTCATTCACAAAGATTCATTTCAAAACATTCACCGGATCGTTCTAATAAAAAAAACTTGTTCTTGTTTATAGACCTATGAAATTTTCACTTGGTGATCTCTTATTGTTGAGTAAGTAGTTTGCAATGTGCTGGTGGAAAAAAATAACTTAAAACGATTCCATGCATATCACAATATCAATTTCAAGTGGATTGTAGTGCAATCTACTTCTCAACATTGATTATAGTGTACATTTGCACTATAAAGTTGACCTAACCCAACCAGAGAATACAATGTCACATTCATTTGTGAACTAAAAGTTGATTCACTTGTGAATGTTTACAGTACAATCTTCCGATTCAATCCGCGAATGAAGAACACGATCTTCTTCATTCAACATAGTACGTGTCATTCTTTTACTTGGCTCACATCTTCGGAAGTTCATCTCTACCTACGTTCAGTTGTGTTCTTTTGGAGAGTTTTAGTCGGATCGTGAATGAACGACTGGTTGCTGTCAAAGCAATGAGGCGGATTCGCCAAGAATCATGCGAATGAATGATAATTCCCATCCCTGGGCCCACTGAACGAGCAGCCGCAGCTACTCTAAGATGATTTCACTAGATTTTCAGAGCAGCGTGCACTCAGTGCACTAGCGCAATTGTCGTAATGTTAATAAAGATATGTGTTTTTTTCGCAGTGCTAAAAGCTGCTCAATATTTGCTTTCCGCTCCAGTCCAACTGCATGAAAAAGGCAGTTGAAAGCAGTCTAAATTAGAAAGTGCAAAATTTCATGTTTATCATTAACAGAAACTATTCCTGGCAGCACTGTTTCAGCGGAACTCTCTCTCAGAATAATTGTAATAACTTCTGTTCTACTGATAATATCTATAACATTTAGTGCTCGAATGAAAGATCTTAGTCCCAGTTATTAGCCTTACATGTCGTTGTGAACATATGTTGTGTAAACCAAAAGTTATAGTCTTTTAGAAACGTGGTTGTTTTTCAACAGGATGAGTATGAAGGGGTTAAACATGTCATTGGAATTCTGAGCAGTAATCAATTGTTGAAGGGGATAATGAGAGAAGAGCAAGATTGTGTCCAAGTCCACTGGAACTCAGAGCAGACTAATCATAAGAATTTAAACCGGATTTCATTGAAAATAGGAACATGATTCCATCATCATCTTGAATAAATCATAATCTTGAGCAGAATTCTATCTTGAGAAGGTTTCTACCAGACCTCAAAGAAGCTTTTCTTTAGAACCCTGAATCAAAATTCAGACGAAACCATCGTGGAAATACCGATAAGTATTCAATCGAAATTCTACAATTGATACTCGTCACGCAAACTCGTTCCGCCTTTGTTGTCGAACAGCTTTTTCAACGCTTCCTTCTTCTTCGTCATTATCTTCGCCGGACGGCCGCTACCGGCCTTCCTCTTCACGTTCAGGGATGCCAGGATCCGGTAATCGGGCACCCATTTCTAGGGAGTCCAGAGAGAAATTCTTTTGGAGGGACAAAAAATTTACGCTCTTTACTTTAACTACTGAAAGGTATTGAAATCATTCTCAAGTTTTTCTTGAATTCAAAAAAATATTGAATAGGGTGATGAGCCTATTTTGGCACCATTAGGGAGAGGGTCGCACTATTTTTTGAACAACTTTAAAGGAAGCCATATTATCTATAACCTTTCTCAGAATAAAGGAATAAAGTATCAGTGTACTGTTTCTTAAACATCTATATAATGCTTATTTAGCAGAATTGCCTCAATTTTCAGCATAAATAAAAATAAATGTTCCATTCTGTGCATCTATTCCCACCTCAATGATCCAAATATCGCCTCATGTGTGTGCCAATTTCCACCTCATCGAAAAACAATCTAGTTGAAACGCAATGCCTCATATTCCATTTGCGTCGATTCTAACTAGGTATCCATATCATGGACGCCAACGTGTGATTTGTAAAACGAATCATTCTGCTTTTTTCAGCCGATCAAAACAAACGTAAACATCACGCACATCAATGAAACTCATCAGCTGTTAGTAGAAGAGCGCCCAGAATTGCGCACGCAGAAAAAAACCATTCGAAGGTTAGCAACTGGAATGACAAGTTTCACATCATACATTGCTTTCTCCCGATCCGAATTTTATGTGCAGATGAAAATAAAATATCTGCAATCAACAATTAGTTGAATAACTTGAAATAATTGATTACTTATACCTGAAATTGCATTACATTATATTTACAAGTTCATGTTTTGGTTTGGCCGCACTGGTGATTATTTTCTGTATGATGGATGCAAAAAGTTGGTTTTGATTGTGGTAGTGTATCAGCAAAACATGCCAATAATAGGAACCCCCGTATTTAGTTTTATCCTATTATGACACTAGGCCTCTAGTGTTTGACGAGTGATTTTAAAGTGAAATTATCGTAAAAAGGTTCTCCAGCTAAAATAAAGGTATGTATCAGTGCAATGTTTAGTATATTTGTGCCAGAATAACGAGATATGAGGCGGTAAATGCTGGCTCGTAAGTGTTTATTTTGCTAAACACCGTTGCATCCAGTTTCGGTTCACTACGTGAGTGAGGCGGATTAGTAGATATTTCAATAAGGTGATTTTGTTTTAATTAAAAGTTGGATTTAGAGGATAGTTCTACATACATATGTGCACAAAAAATAAAGAATATAACTTGAGCTTATTTTTTCTCACCTGTTTTAGCCAAATCGATAGTGTCATTATCTCATATGCTTGGTTCGAAACCAAGGGGTACGAAATAGGGTCACAATAGGCTCTACTGCCATGATAGGCACATCACCCTATATTTAGAAATTTTGAAGTTATGGTTGATGTGCAGTCGTCGTAAAACACAGCAATACTGTTTTCTCCATCCAACGTTTCGGTCCGTTTGGTACTATTTCTAAGGACTCGAAAATTTGTGTTATGTTGTCTATTATCTAGTCGTGCAACAAACGATTGCTATTTGTCTGTCCAGATATAGCCGAGTCGATCGTGTCAACGGATAGAAACGTTCGCCTGCTGCATCTACCTCAGAATTCGAAGTAAACAAATTTCCAACAGTTTCAACTAAAGCACAAACTGTTCTTTATCCCGGGCGTTAAACCGCAACATGAAGTCGTTTTTTATTTCGGCCACATCTGCCGAAAATGCTCGGTTGCTATGCTGCTACCTTAGTTGTTAACTCATAATTTCATGAGTTTAATTACCATCCAGAAACAAGCTGTTTCTGCTTAATTTCGGCGGTAGAAACAATTCCTTACCCTCACCCTCTTGCTGTGACTGTGTTTAACGCGGAGCAAAGAAACTATGAAACCGCAGTCCAAAAGTTGCCATTTTTTCAGCTAATTCAGTTGCTCTTTAATCTTATACGTTTTGCAGCTACGAAGTTAAAAAACTGGTTTACCACGGGTTGGCCACGAACCCCCCGAGCGGAACCGAGTCAACAGAATGGGGTCCGGTTTTTTTGTTATGCATTTACACGATCTTCCATCCATCCTGGAGTGGAACAATCGCTGGCGAAATATGGGCAAAATTAAAATATCGTAACGATTGCAGCTTCATCCGTTAAAATGGGAGAAGGGGGTGGGGGCTTAGAGTAAATCCGAGAAAAGCTCCCAACTGCTGCCGGATGATGAATGCGTTTTTATTCAGGAACGCAAAATAAAACATTTAATTGCTTTCCCACTCAATCCATCTCTCTGATCTGGGGATTGTTTCCGTCTGCCTGGTTGCTGATATTTCCTTCTAATTTCCTTTCAACAGCTGGCGAATCGGCTCCTTCGACCACATCGTCGTAAATATACGCTAAAGCTCGAAGCTTAATTAGCTTGTCTTGCGTACGTGTGTTTCTGGCATGGCATAGCTTTATTTTTGCGTTTTGTTTCGATCTGTTTTCTTTTGCACTGTTCTAACATTATCTTAATCAACGCCGGCGTAATTTGGGTAGTGAAAAGGTAGCTTGAAGAATAGTAAAGCAAAAAAAACAAAACAAAAATAAATAAACACCAGTGCCTTCTTCGGCAACATCGAAAGGTATCGAGAACGCGGGTGGAAATTGAATGAAACAATACTTTGGTAACCTTGATCTTTGCGGGTTCTGACGGGTGGGGAAATAATTTGAGAATTTAAAGTTTGCGCCTCGATCAGGCAGTGGAATCGGTCGGTCGATTAATGTTTTTGTACCGGCGGAAATCGAATTTCCATTCGCCAATTTTGCGGTCGATTGTTTGATTGAATGTGGGTGCGGTTTGAATTTTTCCACTCGAGAAAAAGGTAGCCGGGATTACATAAAGAAAAGTGGTGCGCATTTTTGCTGGGAGCAATACATCTTCAGGAAACTTATCATCATGGAATTTATATTTATTCTTTATTTTATTGGAAAACATGGATAAGCTTAAGTGCTGCATTAATTAAAGTCTGATGTAATTAGATGCATGGTTGTTATTAGAAACTATTAGAATATACAGTCTCTAGCCATATTGATATACAAAAGCTAAAAAATAAAATTTTCTATTTATTTTCATCGAGTAAGTTATTTTGGATGCATTGACATTTCTTGAAGAGATTGCATAATCCTTTTTTATTGTAACAACAAATATTTACAATTTTCCAAGCGGGTCACCAAACATATAGGTGAAATTTAAATTAGTTATGGAATTTGCGTGTCGACCTCGTCTCATCAGAATCCGACCCTAACTAAATGACAGGTCCAAGCTAGCGCCTAAATTTTTCTCCACTAAGAAGAATTATAGCACAGTGCATATTGCATTGGCTTGCTAAACCAAACCAAGTTTCGATTTCAATAATTTCTCATCAGCTTAATCAGAACTCCTTTTGTACGGAATTTCACTTGCTCAGAAACACAAATAGTGTTTTCGTTTCATGGAGCTAGCGTCAATCCGGCGCTAGCTTAGTCCAGTCACTAAACTAAAGGCAAACTCCATAACTAAGGCCATTACAAATCTTTTTTAAAAATTATGTCCAAGTACAAATTTTTTTCTGAAGGGGGGGGGCAAACAAAAAATAAATATTTATTTTAATAAAGACGATTTTTTTTCTTTTTACATTTTCTTTCGATTGAACAATCGTGGACGTTTCCGCAGGGTGATTTCGTATAGCAGGGTTGAGCTATTTGTTTTACTATAAAAATTCAAGCAAACATTACTGAATCAATCAAAAGTTCACATAGGAAAGAGATGCTAAAGTTTTCGTTTTAAATAATTTTCCGAACAGTGCAATTTCTAAATTCCCAATAAAAGCTTGAAAGTTCTCTAGAACTTTATGTAAACATTTAAGAGTACATTAAGGTATTAACTTTTGGTTGCTTGAATAGTTTTCATTCCGTTGTGGCGGCACATGGACCAACTGTACACACAAGGCATGAAAATCGGTCAAAGGTGAACCTGCTTGATAACAATGTACAGAAACAGGATTGCAACATTTCACTTATGGACTTTTGGAAAACATTCTGGAATGAATCCAAAGGTAAAAAGTACGTCAATGGAATTATTCATATCAGATATGGTTTTCTCTGATATTTTTTTCTATTGGGTATTTCGTATACAGTAGCCTGGCGAACGTACATCCTGTGCATACTATATTTTTTCGAACTCTAGTGGAAACATCAGCTTTGGTTTAT
Organism: Topomyia yanbarensis; assembly: GCF_030247195.1. Classification (NCBI taxonomy): domain Eukaryota; kingdom Metazoa; phylum Arthropoda; class Insecta; order Diptera; family Culicidae; genus Topomyia; species Topomyia yanbarensis. The sequence goes on along the minus strand of NC_080671.1, from coordinate 182,848,660 downwards.
CGCTTGTGCTTGAAGACTTGTAGATTTGTTTGTTTGGTACATGATAGTAATTCGGCTCGGTTCCGTGTACATCTTCGAAATCTTTGCATTTTTCTCCATCTTGTTGCGCAGTAGGTCGCCACATCAGATAAATTCATTTAATAGTCGTACGGATTTATGAAATGTATAGTAATCATCAGTTCATTTTTTGCCTTTTTCATATAAGGAAGACTGCGCAATCACTCTGAAATTCGACTTTTTAAGCTACACCCGGAGTGTCGAGTGTCATATACCACTAGGTTCAGTTCGTCGATATCTGAAAATGTCTGTATGTTTTATAGTATGGTTAAATAGCTTCAAAACTGCATTGGCCCTAGAAGGGACTCACTTTTGTGCCTAACCACTACTAACAGTCCCCACTTTTCATCCTTCCTTTTGTTCCACGAGACTGCATCGAAGCGTTATATCGTGGGGAGGCTGATTCAGTCTCAAGACAAAATGATACATTAGAGCGGTTTAGCTCCGAACACATATCCGGCTAATCGCAGTGATGAACTTCCGTTAGCCATTTGGCTCCCGTTTCTGTAAACCATTTAGTTCCTGTTTTCGCGAGCCATCTCAATACCTCGTCGGAAGTTCTCCCGATACCGATGCCTGTTGCGCGAGTCATTTAGCTTCCAGTTTTGTCGCAATCTACTCGCATAGTCAATAAATCCTACTCAAAGGGCCAACCAGTACTTGGCGAGGACGGTTCAGCGATACCGGATGGTTCGCTGCTTCCGGTTCGTTGAAAACTCGACGACCCACCGCTGGTGCTTCACTCGACCTACTCGATCTTGTCCCTGACGGTGAAACTAGTCTGCTCACATGCTCGGTCCAGCGATTTCCGCTGGTTCGTGGTGCCCAGTACACTGGCGCCTCAAGCAAAGCTGTGGTTGCTCTCACAGCCTTCCCCTTAACATAATCGTCGTGACTTTAAAAGTTCAAGTCAATGATATATTTTCCGACCGCGCTGTCTTTCGGCTGCTAGTCATCACCAACTCTGTTTTATGATGGGCAATCGTCTCCGTGTCGAGTGTCTCCTCTTCTAGCGATTGTCCGATTACTTGGAACACCACATCATCCGTGAAGCCGAAAATCGTTATATCTCTGAACCTTCCCAGCTTCAATACTCCATCGTACACTGCGTTCCACAGCGTCGAGTCGAGGAACGTCAGTTGTAGTTGTGATTCCCCCTTGTCTGTCTCGTAGTGTTCGGTATTGAAAGTAGCTCTATAATATCCTGCAGAGTTACTCATGCTGTACAGCGAATGGGCGATTGCTTCCCAGCTAGTACTATTGAAGCATTCTTCACGCTCAAGGGAACCACCACGCAAAAACGATATCCTTATCTCTGCTGTCTCCACAGCTCCCACAACCGTTTGGATGAATTTCACTGTAGACCTGCCTATAAGGAAGCCGAATTACACGAGATGCCGTTCTCACGGTCCGCGTACTTCGTTAGCTTGTTCAGGATTACTCCTTCTCTCTAACATTACCAAGGGATATATTGACTACGCTGGAAGATTTCCATGTTGTCCCGGCATCGGAAGCAACATCAGCTTTTGTCGCTTCCAATTATCGGATCGTTTTGAACATATCCGGGCTCTCATGTATCGCTTCACTTTTATGGCTTTCGCCATCTCGATAAGCTGTCTGTTGGTAAATCGATCTTCATCTTTGTGATCATCCTCCTCACTGTACGACGAAAATAGATTCATGTTGTGGGAAAACCTTTCAATGGTGACCTCCATCTTTTCCGGGCACCTTTCAGGTGGTGCAGCTGAGCCTTTTATCTTTGTTATGCCAACTTTGTAGGTCTCTCCTAAGGAAATTCGCGTTGGCTTTGTGGCAAGGCTTTCTTGTACAGCTTGACTGCTTTGTTAAGAGCGGTTCTTGCAGCTCGCTTCCCTCGAGCTTTCTGACTTCTTTTTAATTTTAAATATATTTGACACGGCTCAATGCGTTAGCACGACTGAGCCGTGGAGCGCACCTTGGGGGTCATTTGGTCCGTCTTCTCTCGCGTTTTCGTTTACGTCCATGTCAATATCGGTACTGCATTCATCTTGCTCATCGTCGGATGTTATTTGTTGTTTGTGCTTACGGGTCGCTATTGTAAATCCTTCTTCATCGGTATTAGATTCCTTATTGGTGGTGTTGGTTGTTGGTTTGGAAACATTTGCTGTAATCGTTGTTACTTCGATGTTGGTAATGGCAGTTGGTTTAGTGGTACTGGGGCCGATCGTTGTTGAGCTGGTGTTTGTGAATGTCCGGTCTGCAGTCGTTGGTTTACCAACTGGTTGTGGTTTAACATACGAGGATTGTATACCGGCTTTGGTCGTATCAGGTGGAATTTCTTTAGCAGTCTCTGCGCAAGGTTTCCCGTGGTGTAGCGGATGATCACGATATTGACAGGTAGGAATCTGTCCTGGGTGCGTGACTAGTGTTCGTTGAGAATATTCAACACCATGAGGTGATTTGCATGTGAAAGTCAAGTAAGAGGGAATAGGTTTTGTCGGACGCATTCTCACCACACGAACTCCGTTGCGGAGTCTTGGGAAGAAGTTCCTCCAACTATCTTCCTTAACACTATTCACCTCTCCGTATTTTGACAGGATTTGTTTGATAGCGAAGGAACTAGTACGTGGTGCCAGGTCATGTCAACATTTATATACGTTGGGATACTGTATAAAATGTCATTACATTCGATGACGTGTTTCATGTTGTTCTGGGAAGCGAATGATTCTGCTTGACTAATATTTTTTAACATATTCAGTACCGCATGACGTAAATGGTAGAATTGCACCGCATAAAGTACCGCAAGCTACGTTGAACTTCAAGTTCACCTTCAACATTTGCTCCCCTTCATGAATTGATGGTATTACCGGATATTTCGTGTAGTCAACAGCAACATAGTTTGCCCGCATCGTGATATACTTTTGCTTGGCATTGTCACGCATTGTTTGTTCACGTATCACACACTAGGCAGAAGGAATCAATTTTTGCCAAGCGTCGCGCTGGTAAATTTGATTACTTGCCCTGCTATTGCAGCGGAGCGATTTCTAGCTTCTGAACTGAGCGAGATGAGAAACCGAAGTGATCTCCGACTTCTTCTCCAAGCTCGGAGGCAACTTATACGTAGATCGATAATCGTCGTATTGCACCCGGCGACCGTTTCTCAGTTTCCCATCCCTTGGTATGGTCGCATTACACGCCTTTGTTAGTAGTGCCGTGAACTAGTTCGCATTTAGGTTGAAGAGGATACCCTCAAATTCAAGTTCTTCGACGGACACGTTCCTGTGAAAAATCGCTGTTTTCCATCTTCACTCGTTTATATATCTCCTACATATTCATATTCATGTGTAGTTCATAGTCCTGTTATCAATGCTGTACCAAATCGCTTGGTGGTCGCTGTGGATATATCCTCGCACACTTTTCAGTCCATCTTTCCGGTTACTCCAAGGCTACAAAAATTGACATCGATAATGGATTCCCGGTTCTTCCTGCGGTAAGTGCCGATGATCCCATTATTTGTAAGATCTATATTTAGCTTTGCTAGAACATTCTTGATCGCTGATGGCCAGACAAAGTTCTTTTGATTCCAGCGTCTATCTCGAAAATTTCGCATGTTTCTGGTTCTTGGAATATTTCAGAATTAATGTCTCTTCGGCTTCTTGGAAAACGGCTTATTCAATTTTCACAAGCTTAGCCTTAAATGGAAGGTTTGGTAGCAGATTTTGATCTGATCAAGTTCATAAGAATCGCACATATGGCTGCGGAAATACGGTATGAATACTACGATCCCATATGAAATCTTTAAATGTCAAAAACCTTTCGGTAAAGCTCATGTATATTGAATATTGAATCACATATAAATCTCCAGGAGTCAGATTTGAATTCAGATTGTTTCCTTATCGAAATTATTTTCGAATGCAACGATCGATTATGTCTCTATCGACTGTTGCGTTTAAAATGGAATCGATTCAGAAGTCGGTCTGTATTATCCTTTCCATGAGATGTTTGTTTGATAATACACAGATGGGTCCTTCCTTCCGCGACCAGCAAACGTTTCATTTGATTTTGGACTGGATCGATGATCTCATTTAAACTTCACATTTACCCGAGAATGGTCAAAATAAAAATTATCATGGGATGGTAATTTCTAAAACTACCATAATACCATAATACCATACCATGGAAGCTATTGTTGTTCTATAAAACGTGACATTTTTTTGAATTTTGGTTATTTTAAAAAAATTATTTGCCCCCTGATTTTTTTCAGTGATTTTGAAGGGGGGGGCGACATAATTTTTAAAAAATATTTGTAATGGCCTAATTTAGTTAAAGTTTTTATGCTCTTTATGCGCAAAGATGGTTTTAAACAATTCTCTCCCTAATGGAGAAAAACAGCTTTATCTAAATTATTCTCCAGTAAGGAGAAATATAGCATAGCGATGTGAAATTTAAATTTCAATGGAATTCTATTTTTCGGTATTTAGCATAAAAAAATCAAATTCAGAATTACCATTTAAATAATTCAACCCTTTTGGTTTCCAAAAATTATGACGGGCGCGCAGAGGCGTAACTAACTTCAAATCCTGGCCAAAATAAAAATATTGTTTTTGTTTATTTGTCCATATTTTCAGCTTAAATTGTTCTTTGAAACATACTCTAACGTTTAACTTAAAAAGAAAAGCGTTTTCGTTTGATGATTTTTGTATGCAATTATTTGAAATCAGTGATTTTTTTACATTTTATTAGCTTGAAAGCCATTATCTCTCAATTTTTCAGATTGTTCAAAACTAATTACCCAAAGTCAATATATAAATCAAAATCGTGCTTTTCATAGCAAACTCCAGAATCAATTGGGGTCAATTTTAGCTTTTCTTTGTCATTTTTGGGTAGGTTTTTTAAAAGTGCTCACTTTTTTCAATTTTCCACATATTCGTTAGTAGAAAAAAGTACCTTGTCGGGTAATAAATATCGGGTAAATCTGTTAAAAGGAGAAGATTATTTGGAGTATCCTCTCACTGTTCCACGAAGAAAATATTCCCAATCAATCGGTATTTCACAGCTGTTTGAAAATGTCGAATTTTTTGCTCAAATTTAGGAGAATACAATTAAAAAAATCAGTATTGGGGCTATTTAAAAGATCTTATATGAAAAGAATAATTTGAGACGGCGCCGGTAGTTAAGTGGTAAGCGTGACCGCCACTCATTCCAGTTGGCCTGGGTTCAATTCCATACAAAGTTAATGAGATTTTTCTGAGGTGAAAAAATCTGTGATCACGTCTTCACGGTGTGTCTAAACCATTATTAACTAAAAAACCTGTTTTAATCCACCTAGCGGTGCAATTGTGCCTTTCTCATTTCTCTAAACTATGGCACGGAGGCTTTTTATGTTCAACATAATTGTGGAAATGTCCATTAGATTCTTAGTACACTTTGCACTTATACACAATGGCATGCCAGCCACGAACTTGATGAGCTACGTGTCGACGGTGAAACACTTGAAACAAAAAAATATCATACTCCATTAGCCTAATCAGCATTAGATCAATGTTATCTGCTTGCTAACTCATTTTGTCATGCGGGGATGGGTATGTGAGGAGGGCGAAAGTCCCATGAACGAACGACTCCCCAGCTTAAATTGGTATGCTTTGTAATATAGTGGTGGTTTAAAGATAATGGGGTTGAAAGGGAGGGGTATGAGGTGGTGGTCTGAGGGGTGATTTAAGGAGATTTTTAAAGGAGGGGAGTGAACAGTAGAGGGGGGTGTAACCCCTCTCCGTAAACCATCAACTACGCCCCTGTTAAAATCTAGAAACCATATGCGAGTCGAAAAAAAATTAGGTTTTAGGTTGACGTTTTTCAGAGTGACACACACACATACACACACACATACACACACATACATACACACATACACACACACATACAGACTTTTTCCGATCTCGACGAACTGAGTCGAATGGGATATGACACTCGGCCCTCCGGGCCGGGATTAGGTTGACGTTTTTCAGAGTGATTGCATAACCTTTCTATATGAGAAAGGCAAAAATGACCATAATTTTGGAATACGGCATTCGAAAGATACAGTATCCAAGCAGTTCTCAGTGAATTTCAAAATGATCCATCGAGAGATTCGAGAGGAATGGCGATTTGAAGTTTTATGACACGTTTCATAAGGTTACCAGAAAACACCCACGGGTTTGGTCCAATCTTTATAAACAAAAAAATATTTGTCCACTTATTTGGTACTTGGCATTCGAAAGATATAGTAATCAAGTATATTTGCTGCAAGTTTGAAAATATTTCATTGACGGAATCGAATGTTATAACGATTTGAATGCGGTATGCGGTCATAGATGGGTTTTCTACCAGATTTCAAGCAAGAAGCCATGTTTGTTCATTGACTATTTTGATCGTTTATATGTGTCGCTGTTTAAAAAAAACCCTTACCATATAATTATACAAATATAATGCCCAAAAGGTGTTATTTATATGCTGCGCTGAAAAAATATGAAAATAGGGTTATCTACCTAACGTTAACTATAACGTGTAAATTTAAAAAAAATGAATAAAAGTTGGAATGTGTACTTAAAAAGGCCATGTATCAGTGTTTTGTTGACTGACTCTAATTGTTTTTTCATTACTTAACTGGTAGACGTTTTATCAACAATTTTCCTTCTGAAAAATATAAAATAGAGTTGTCTACCTCAAATAATAGACAATATAAATGATCTCAACTATATGTATTATCATTATTTAGTCAATATTTTTTTATTAAAAACGATGACATATCGATTTCTATACATTGGTTCAATGCAGCGAACGCAAACTAAAAATCATGGAAAATAAAATCATAAATTCAATATATACATATAAAAATATATTATATTTATGACATAAAGAACTTGGTGCTTAGTTAAGAAAAACACCTTAAACACATGATGAGATACGAAGTATTCTTTCTGGTGTACACAACACACAAATGGTGAATGGTAAACCCGCCCTACTTTATCATTCCTTTTGACATCCTCAAAGAACTTCATGCAATTATGTTAATTCTGTCAGATTACTACTATATTATGCAAATGTTTCCCTGTGATAAAATGCTTTACCATTTTCATCGCTAGTAATCTAAGGGTGCTCGAGATTTTGATATTGTTTGAAATTTTGTGGAAGACGGACATCTTGCGTGTATAATACCACCAGGTGATGGAATCTAAAACCACGCTTTTGTCCTTATGTTCCGATGGTTTTTCCCATTAAAACTTAATTGTTGGCCTATTTGGTTCAAATTTGGAAGGGTCTGAGAGTGACATGGAGAACCATTCTACTATACATCTGTTTTCACCTCTTCAATGAATGGTCTTAAGGCGGCCCTGAAAATTGGAAATTTTTAGGGAAAAATATCCCAACACCCTAACTGTCGCATTTTTCTAAAAAAAAAACGGATGTATTTTAATTCAAATACTAAGATTGCTCCCTTTAAAAATGCACGAACTGTAATTTTTAAAGGTTAGTTCCAAAGTTCTTGCGATGTATTTTCCCATAGTGTCAATGGTAAAAACTTTAATAGACATTTCTCGTCAGACCTAACACCCCTTTTTCTTATTTTTTATCGAAAGATTTCATTTTGTTATAAACATTTCCATTTACATGAGGATTATAGGGCGGTTCCTGGATTTTTCATGATATTTTAAAAATTGCAAATTGCAAGAATGTTGAATATTTTTTTCACCAATGCAAGAATGGTGAGACGCAAAATATGCGTTTCGGCAGCACTGTTTTATTTTTTTTCTATTATTTTATCGGGAACACTGAAAATGAAGTGGTGAATCGCGATACTACATTCATTCATAATTGAGTGAACTTCACTCTGTCAAGTTTGACTTTTTGTCAACAAGTCATAGCACATTACATGAAAATGTTTAACCTCACATTTCTGACAGTTGAGAGAGTTTGTTTATTTGGACTTAACGTTTTTGATTCCACTTAGTACAAAAAAAGAATTGCTTTTAAATTCCTAGGGTAATTCTAACACCATGTAAACAAACTCGCTGGTCTGTCATTTTGCAATGTCCCATTGCCAACGACCAAGTCAACCCAACCAAACGGACAAACCCGAGCTGTGTCCTTTTATGAAAAGGAGTGACTGATTGGCAATTATTAGCCGTTGAAACCACGAAACATTATTCAATACTAAGTCGTAGACTGACCGCAAATTCGACGATTTTATTATTCAAACTAACGTGAAACACTGGCCGTTCACCATTGTCAACAGTTGTAGCAAATCAAAGAACGGAAAGAGCTAGAATTTAGTATTTACCCTGCCTATTTCATGTAACAGTTTTTTCATTTTTTCTGAATATAAGCCAACCGGCATTTCTCCACATTACGGCCACTGTCGTATTTATGGTTTGATTATAGATAGAGGTTTTAAGCTTAGGGTCATTCTCTTTTCGGGTTACAAAAATCTTTAGCTCTACGTGCGGGTTTGGGGATCGAATCTATGAGAGTTGCGTACAAGGAAGTCGATTTACCAATTACGCTATGTCTGCCTCTACATATTTATTTCAAATATGTACAGGTTATGTATTTGAATTATTTGCTACCTTTAATTTCTGATTAATTTACCGAAAGAGTTTACCTTTTTAAGAACAAACCAAAGGAACCCTACAGCGAGCGTATTTTCAATAAAAATAGAGATCTCAGTTACATATGCTATTTTCGGTTTTAGAATCGAGTCGCACTAGGTTCGCTCTAATGTTTACAGTTTCCATATAAAAGTGACAGCTCCGAGCGAACCTAGAGCAACTCTGATTTAAAAACGAAATCAGCAATAGTCAACTATTTATTTCGTGTATTTTATAATCGTCATTGACAGATCGAGTCTTGATGAACATTAAATACATGATCATACCGATCACACGGTCCGGATTGTGTCGTCAAACCGATTGTTTGAGTTGATCGTTTTCAACTGTCCCCAACCGTACACAATTTAATCTGCGGTGAATATAATGTAGTTTTGCCTTTAGACGAAAATGATTCAGCTTCCAACCCCACCTGCAGAGTGGCCGTGTAAGCCTGAACTGGAGCAATCCAAAAGAATGATGTCAGAGTAACAATCGGACTGACCTACCCGATTGCGTGATTTTACTTTGACAGGTCAATCGAAAATTTCGAGAAGACGTAGAGTAAAGAGACTTGTTACTTAACCAGTATTCAATAACTTTGAAGAGTATTTTCGTTACTCCGGAAGAGCCCGGTACTACTACTACATCCAATGTATGCTATATTATTATATTTAATAATTGCCAACGTTTTGTACTCGCTCTAAGGTTGTCATTAGAACATAGACATAAGTGAATTAGTATGCTGCATGTCTCCTCGTTAACTCTGTGCCCCTAGTTGATCATCTCCAATAGAGAAATTGGTGGAGACTGTTGATCACGCATTTACCGAACGAACTATCTTTTTTCGATCCAGCATAGCACAACCCTCTATTCGCCCGGAAAACGATACATATTTTAACCATAGCTAGCATTAACACGCGACCTTTATAGGCAGACTCAAATTAATAAACTATGGTTATCGCTGTTCGGCACATTCGGTATTTAAGTATCTGTATCTACTGTTGTAATCTCTTATATTGATTCTTGAAAAATCTTTCCCAGTAACTGGAAAATATTGTTAATCAATGAGATCATATGGTTTTGAATTAATCACTCAGTCATCTCACCTGCACCGTTGGGGATTTTTGGGAACCATCCAACTTTTAAGGGATGCATCCGCTAAATGTTGGACAGGTTACACTCAATCACAACATTTACATACATCTGCTACAAAAATTCTAGTGGTAAAAAGCAAGTACGACGATTTTCTTTGTATAAAAACCGCCAAGGTACAAACCGTTACAATTCCAATAATCAACGAAATCTCGGCAATACTCTAGCAGTATTATATTGTAGCAAAAATCTAGCCCTGTATTCAAACCGAAATCTTTGATAACCGTGTACTATCAGCATAGGCCGTCCCAAAAGCAGCTGTCCAACATATGCCAGAATACGGAGATGATTTACTACCGTTGCTTGTTTTCATTTGTTGCCTCGAACCGTACGAATAGAGATATCTTTCACAGGAAACCCGACGAGGATATAAAATTCAGAGCCAACGACGAATTGCATTTTCTAGTTATATTGAATTATATAAAAATGTAAAATAAACATAATTCAAAAATAATATTTATGTAACTCGCGCATTCAAAATTATAGTATGGTTTGGAGTATAATGTAAATAATTGTGGACAAGAAAAACATGTTTCAAAATTCGGCGTTGGTAATTCCGTAGTCCTGCCACCTTTCGTCAACGTACCACCAATGCGTGAAATAATCCATCATTAGATTTAACATGTAGCTCCATTCGAAACAAGTACTGCTGATGTCCAACTGATCTAGATTGAACAGTACTGAATAATCCGACCGTAGCTGTAGATCATCTGCCAACAACATCCGGAGGGTTTGCTGTTGGTATTTGTTCCGAGCAACCGGTTGTCAAAGGGTTTTTTTCTACCGGAGGAAAGAAAGTACAATTGAACACAATATTTTGAAATCGAAAATATAATTCTGATCCTATACAGTTGTGTCCTACCTTGAATTCCGTTTCTTCCAGCCGGACATAGAACTAATTCTACTGGGAAAGTACACAGAAGAGGACGTTAACTCTTTTAGTTAGTTTTAACGATGAGACTGGCACTACAGGAGAAAAAAATAATGATCTATGTTTATCTCAGGGTGGCCAGATAGAATTCCTTAATATCGGTAGGGCCACTAAAAGTTTATCTGTAGGTATCGGTAGGCCGGATTGTAGTCCCAAAAACGTAGTGTTGACATAGAATTGTAAAATACTGAAAACACAGATCTCAGACCAAATCCAACCCAAAAAATGAATGTTGAGTAGGATATGTCCAAAATCAATAAAAATCGGTAGCTTTCGGTAGGGATAACAAAATATCGGTAGTTTTTCCTTGGTCGTCTGTGAATCGGTAGAAAACACCAAAATCGGTAGGACTACCGATAAATCGGTAGGTCTGGCCACCCTGGTTTATCTAAGACATGGTTATGACAGGTGAATGAATTATTTTAGCATCAGTGCTGCCAGGTCTATTTAACTCTCTAGTGCCCAAATTTTTTTTTTGGTTGAAAAAACTTTAGGAGGTGGGCCTCGTGATGAGAAAAACGAAAATAATGTAAAAAATTCTAGGAAGTAATGGATTTTTCATTAAGGCCTTAAAATAAGTAGGCCGCCTAGAGGCGGTGTTGGGCACCTGGGCGAATAAAAAACAAAAACTTTTTTTCTTCTAGTAACTTCAACATAAGCGAATACAGATGGTTTCTTATATTTTGGACTCCATCAGAACGCAAAATACCTAAACTGTAAGGAGTTTTTCTCTAGTGCTTTGGTTGTTTAATTATAGACTTCTAATTTATAGTAGGGGAGGCCAGGGTCTGCTGGCGATGGTTTCACTTATCATGTTTTATGTTTTTAATTTAAGAAGATCGTGTAAAAATGAATGCGTTTCATAAAAGAACGGGCTGCTGGCTGCATTACAGAATTTTAAATATATGACGCGGAAATCTCGCCAATTTACGACTATACGGACACTGATGCCACCTAGCCACTTTTGATGATAAAGTATGGATCGCGTGAGATGTTTTTTGAATAAAACTGCAAATCAATGATACATGTTATTATTTTTCACCCTCAATGCTCCTGCATTTTAATTTCGGCGCACACTTTATATTCAAAAGCTAAATTTTCGAAATTTTTCAGGTGAAATTCTGAAGTAAACAAACAAAAAAAATATAGCATAACAAACAAATTTTACTTGTGGTTACGTATATTACATATACGGCCAAGGAAAGTTCTTTTCGCGCGCTATCGAAAAATCTAGTCATTCGTGGAATAGCTTTGAACTCGCCCTAAATAACAAAAATGCTGAAATTTAAAAACTTTACCTAGGGTAATGAGCCTATTTTCGTCCTAACCATGTAAAACCGTTGTTTAGAGCGGCGCTAGCCATCTTTGTTCAACGTATTGGTTCAAATGGCGATTTTTGATATCATAATGGTTTATAAGAAGAAAGCAATGATATTGATGCCAATTCATACGCATTGCATGAATTGTATTCCGAGTAATTAATGAAATTGTGAGGCACCCTTCCTAATACGACTAAAGTAGGCTCTTCACTCTAATACGCTCGAAAACTCAATATCACTTACAACGTGTACGAAACAGAACTTAATGCAACATAAACACATTGGACATAATGCTAGTTTCGGTACGATAAGTAATCACTAGACTGAAATTTTTTTTTTCGCTCAGGTCCCCAACACCGCCTCTAGGCGGGCAAAGTATTTTACCAAAAACATAAACATCCGAATTATTCCACTAAACCAATTCACATCTACAGTGAAATGCTAGTAACAGGCTACTCAAAAATATTTTTTTTAGTTATTGAAATTTCCAAAAACAGTTAAAATTTGTTTAATGAAGATTACCACTAAACACAAACTAGTTTTTTTCCGCGTTTTCCTCGAATTTTCAACTTTGAGGTTCAAATGCCTTTGACAGAAAGCTACGAATATTCAAATAATGTGTATGTTTGAAGGGTGTGAGCGTAGGGAACAAATGCTAGTGCGGATGATAACATACAATCATGTTTTAGTAGTTTCATTTAGATTTTTATGGAGACCTAGAGGCGGTGTTGGGAACTAGAGGGTTAAGCACTAGCCTGTAGTAACAATATAAAAGTCTGCAGATTGCCACAAATTTTTTCAATAAATTTGGCATAGAAATGATATATTAAATTATCAAAAAAGTTAAAGGCTGGTTAAAATTAGTTTGTATAGACATTGTTCTGCTAAATATTTGTAATCTGCAAAAGATCTGCAGCAAAAAGAAAAAAACTGCAGATTTACTAATATATATGCAGATCTGGCATCCTTTTAATATTCCCCACAGGAAATTCATCCAAATGGTGTGAAAATACGGGGAAACAAGGCAAGATAGGTATTCAGAATATGAGGTTAAGTAGGCAGCTCGCACTATTTTTGATTTTTTCAATAGTTAGAGGTACCAAATCATCGCGGTAATATGCGGTAACGAATCGGGGATAAAAAACGAAGCATTCTAGCATATAAAATTTTTTGACGAGAAAGGTCTATTGAAGTGGGCGTGGGTCAAAAATTGTCGAAGCTATGTGAAATTTGGCATCTAAGCTAGCTTTGACACGTGTCACGGTATGAAGGGAGCTTTATGAATTACAAAAAAAGTACAGTATAAAACACTAACTTCGATCAACTTTACTTCAAATTTTACCAAGAGGAATCGGGAGATATATCGCATTTTTAAATTGAACCTAAAAGTTCAATTTAATTATTTTCCAATTATCTAACAATTTGGGTTATGCATTTTAAGAATTTGAAATTGCTCGTTTGTAATTTTTTACTTAGTAGAATTAAATAAATAATGTACAAAATATGCCGCAAAAAAAATAATTCCAGATTATTTTGGACACAGCAAGATTTTCTTACTTAATAGCAATTTGTTTATCAAGTTAGAATAACCGAAATGTAAAATATCAAGTAGTAATAGGTCGAATGCAGATTATATTCGGATTTCTTCATTAGCAAGTCAATGGAAATTATGGCATTTCAATATTTTTTATGCTTCTCTATTGCAGGGTGAAAAGTAAAACTCGAACGTTCTGACGGAAGGATTTTCCTAACAATGATATTACTAAGCATTCGTTAAGAACATAAATCTAGTTGCGTCCTTCTCAAACGGTAAAAGTCCTAGTTTTAATTCACTTTTCAATTCAGGTGTGAGACTTCATAGATTATTTTTGAAGTGCAGATGCGGTAATACCGCTCGGTAAAAGCTCATTTCCCGCATCGCATCTGCGGGAAAAAGTGCCTCACCGCGCCGCAGATTTTGCGGTGCGGTAAATACCGCGCAGTTGCGGTAATTGCCGAAACCGCGACAAACTCTAGTGCCAAACGAGCCAATATATTCTGATTCCTGAGATTTAAATGACTTTTATCTAATTCGAAGAGCTTCACTGGACTTCGTAGAGCAAAATAGAGTTTCCAACCATTTGAAATTAGCGAATATACTCCGGATATACTCCAAAGTTGACGAAAAATTCCTTGAAATTTGCTGTACTTCCTTGAATATTGAAGCCCGTATATTTCTTAAACTATCTCGGATCTCTCTGCGGTTTAGAAACCTCTTAAATACTTTCCTCAAATCCGTACGACGCCTTTAAAGCTTAATGAATTAACCTAATATTTAATAAATTCCCCTGATTAGTAAGGCTTACTAGAAGGTCGAAAGAACTTTCCTGGAGCAGTAAAGTTTGCTGTTGATTCCTTGTAACCCGTAGCATTTCCCTGAAATTTAACGAACTTTGTGGAATTTTCCAAGTCCTCACAAAAGACGTCCCCCGAAAAGAAGCACCATCCAACAGCAAAACAAACTAACTCTGCCGAAAATGCAAAAAAAAACAAAACAAAAACTTTCATTTCGCACCCGCTCAACGTTTCTCCACAAGCACACAATCGGAATTTTTCGCGCCATGAATTAGAGTCGATCTCAGTTCGATCCGCTACCGCAGTTAAGCGAAGAATATGCTGCACTTCCAGCCACCCTGCGCTTTACTTGCGAAATCCGCGAGCAGCAGCAAAAAAATGTAGCTAAGCTCACAACACACCAAGCTGTGCTTTGGCCGAAGCGGATGAAAATGCGCTTTTAGCTCCTAAGGCTGCTGTTAGTGGTGGTGGTGGTGATGGTGGTTATGCCTGTGCTGCCGTAGCTGCAAAAGAAAAGTCGCGTTTGTTGAACTTCGTGTTTGCCTGGTTCTTCTTTTTTCCCACCGTCTCGATCGCTGCATTGCCAGCGCTAGCGGCTCTACCGTTCAGCAATACCAGCACATTTTTCTGCAAAAAAATAAAACCTGCCATATGCTCTCTCTCCGATGAGGCTTTCAACCGCATTTCCCTCGTTACTCACCATTCATCACCATGGCTGCCTTCCGCCACACTCCAAAAGGTGACAAATTTTTTGCAAAATCTGTCCAATCGGCTAAATCCACAGAATAGTTTTCCTGCTCCAGTCAAGAGTAGTTTGTTTTCCTTATCGCTCTCTGTTTTCACTACAATCGCACCTTAACAACAAACACTGTGTAGCTTTTCTACTATTTTTTCGTAAATTCAGCACTTGCACTGATTTGATTAAAACACAACTCCTCTGGAGATAACTCGTACTCCAACGATCTACAGCACCGATTTGAAGATTTATTCAAATCACCAATTATGTACCTCCAATTGGTTAGAACAACTCTTAAAATTCGCACTGATGAATATCTTGTTTTGATTGCTTGGTTTTCTCTCCCATCTACACGCATCAGCAAACCTTCACGCTGACTTCTTTCTTCCCGCACTTTCAACAAACTTCTTCGCCGTTCTGCTAATTACCACTAGTCGAAGTGTTACACAGCTTTTCAGCTCCGTTCCTTGCCTCGTCTTCTGCCTTCACTGCCACTGCCTATCTATTTTGGTTCGCTTCCCATGCGCTAATACACAAAAACTCTACAAACTAAAGGACAAGCACTTGTGCACGAACTCAAGCCTCGAGAAAGACTGAATCGATAAGTATTTCCCGTGCTCACCATTATACACTGCATCCCAAGAATTGCAAAGTCAATTTCGCACTGCGCCAGACCGACCAGCAGCGTGTGGGCGAAATCGTTCGCCAAAGTTTCTCTCCAAAGAAATTGCCTTCAACCCAAAGTGGAAACCGTTTCGCCCGCCGATGCAGCGCAAAGTGCAAAGTGAATTTGTGTTTGTGGCGAACTCTCCAAGATAAAAAAACTCACCAAACCATCAGCCAGCGCAGCGGAGCGAACGATCCAGGTGAGATCAAGAAAGTGCACCGATCGCTCACGTGAGAGGAGAGTGGACTTTTTTGTTCTACTTCGCAGCACGCGCGTCCGGTTGTAGAATGCGAATATGCACTCAATGCACTCATGTTTGGTCCCGGAAGATACCTACGAGACGCGGAGAGGAGAGAATTGCATGCTGCCATAAAAACTGATCAAAACATCAAGATTTTATAGCAACCCTACCGCTAGTTTGTGATAGAGTGAGCTCCATCGTTCCATGGTTCGGATGTCGACTGCACTTCTGCTGCTGATGCCACTCGCATAGGTGCATTTTGTATGCAATTCGAAGGGGCGCCTGGAAGCGTTTTTCAAGATCAGTTAAAGTTTCACATTTTTTGGTCAATTCTGCAATTTTTGCTTGGCACGTGTAGAGGACTTGTGGGTAGAATTAACAGGTAGCCAAATCAATTCAATATCTGTTAGATTCAGAACAGCTTTCACAGAAACCCTACCTGTATAATATTCAAGTGACACACAGAAAAAAATCCGTTCATAAATTTAAGAAGAAAAAAGATCATGACTTCGTGAACTGAGCGATTTACAAAAATTGTGACCAAGTTCCTGAAATCATGAAAATAAACCTCGTATTCATAAAATTTGTGTTTCCTAAAACAAGTTCGCGCCAAAAATATACGTGGCGTTACATTTGATTGTTTGGTTGGGTTACAGTGATAATTCCCTGGACTTGTTCAGCTTTTGTTATGGTTCAAATTACGAACAAGAATATAAACCAGTGCACTGCTTTAAATAAACAATATTAATTGAGGGAGCCGACAGCTCATGACTTCAGGAGATTAGTAGCGATTTTCATAATTTTTCATCACGTTACCAAAACATATTATTCATGAGCTAGAGATTACTGGGTAGGGAAAGTTATGAAACTTAGAGCCATAGTACTCAAGTGAGAGCAAGGATGTGAAGTAAACAGATCGGAAAGCTAGAAGTGGCAGGGTCATTAGAACAGGCTTAATATCATGCGGGCTTAATTTTTGCCTCCTGATAATGAGGGTCGAGCTTAGGCAGAATAATTACGAATCACCCGGTAAAGCCCGGTAAAGCAGCCGGTTGTCACGGTAAAGATAGATACGTCTACCTTTATCAGGACACATGATAGTGAACTCGGGTGATTCGTAGTTATTCTGCCTAAGCTCGACCCTCATTATCAGAAGGCAAAAATTAAGCCCACATGATATTAAGCCTGTTCTAATAACCCTGCCACTTCTAGCTTTCCGATCTGTTTACTTCACATCCTTGCTCTCACTTGAGTACTATGGCTCTAAGTTTCATAACTTTCCCTACCCAGTAATCTCTAGCTAATTGAATGTCGTTAAAACGTAAAAAAGAAAATTTGACTAACATAGTCGAAATAAAAAAGGAAAAAATTATTCATGAGTTTACTACCGGATTTTTCTGGCAGCATAGCGTGATTTTTGTTCATGATTTCAGGATTTTAGTCATGATATTCGTAATTTATATGCATGTTATCGTGATATTTTAGTCTTGAGTATGCTATTGAATTTGGCACGTGGAATAATGTGACTCATGTTTATGATATCAGAAGTTGAATCGTGATATTCGTAATCTCTCTTCGCCTTATCATGATATGATATTTTTAGGTTGCCATCGGGTTTTTTACTCGGAGTAATGTGACAATATAAACTGGATCATAGAAGTGACAGATTCGCGATATCTTCTTTTGTGAATTATATCACGAATACGATTTATTTATTTATTATTCGGCAAAAATACATTTTGTAAATTTTGTATTGAAAGACTGAAATTTATTTACTATTTCATACCTACTTAATATAATTATCTCATGGATTATTGCGAAATTCTTAAGTATTTTTGAGTTCCTGGCTTTCAAAAAATTAGTTTTGATTCGTTTTTTTCTTATAACTCGAAACTTTGCAATCTGTAGATGAGTTTCAAAAAACAGTGGTTTATTATTTTGTTTATAATATACAGTTAAAATAGCATCATTAGTATAATTACGATTTCTTATCTTTTCAGGACGATATTCGACTTCTATTTCTATCCTTCGTAACCGCTAAATGCATCACGAAAGTATCTATTAGAAATAAGTAGACAGCTCAGGATCCTTCGTGTAGAGTGCTCAATTACTTTACATATCAAGAATGCACATTATGCTACATTTCTCTTTTGTAAAGAACAATTTATGTAAAAACTATTTTTTTTTTCATTAAGGAGAAAATTGTTTAAAACCATCGTTGCACGTAAAGAGTAAAGAGTTCTCCATTTATCAGTTCTGAAATTTAGGCTTTTCTTTTGTATGGATTTTTTTTTTTCAATATTCTTCAAATTTCATTTATTTTTGTGTTCCGTTACCTTAAGCACTTTCCTTTTATTCATATTTAAACATTTAGAGTTTTATGTTTTCCATTTTGTTCATTTTATCATTTGAATATTTTTCACATTATTTTATTTTGATCATTTTGTGTTTTGTGCCTGTTTCCTGTTTTCCATTTCATCTAATTTTAAGTTTTACTCTAGATAAATTTAATTATTTTTTAACCCATTTATTTTTTAGTTTTCTCTTATTTTTTTCACTGTAATATTCCAATTTCCCCCATTTCGTCGAACATTTCCATTTTTACCTATTTAAACCATTTCGATTTTACGTGATTTTAATGATTCTTCTTTTGTTTTTGGGATCTTTCCACTTGTTCCTGTTTTCTTTTTCCTTCAATCTATTCCGTCCAATTGTTTCCATTTATTTCTACTTCTATTATTCCATTTCACTTATTCAATTCTAAATATGCTCAGTTCAAAAACAATAATTCGTCCATTTTTTTATTTTTCAAAGCTAAAAAAAATATTTTTCCACGGTCGCTTTTGATCATTTCTTCTGTTTTGACATATTTTCAACATTTTTCGCGTTTTCCTGTTTTTATCCTCTCCCTTTTTATTTTGTTACAATTTTTTATATATCAAACATTTTGTATTATTGTTATTTCTACGTCTAACTCAGTGGATCCACCACGTTCATTTCTATATTTGTTTACTTTTTTGTAGCTTTGCTTTTATTTTTTGTTTCTCCTGTTTTCCAGACTTATGATATTTTATTTTCCATTTTGTCGTTAACTTTTTTTCATTATTTTAACTATTTTGCAATATTTTTTTTCTAATTTTTCAATTTAGATTAAAACTTTCAAATTTCAACTTTTCCATTGTGTTAATTTTGTTCATTTTCTGTCGTTCTCCGCTTTGGTTTTTTTGGGTATCGATAGGTTTTTGACTATTTGCATGCTACTAATCTACTTCCATTATTTTAAATGCCACTTTTCAACCTTCTCATTTTGTATTTTATCTACTTTTTTCTCGTTCGTTCCTTATTTATTTTTCTTTAGGTTCTACCTGCATTGAATGTTCTTTTTGCTTTAGAAGTAGAATACTTCTAACGTTTCAATATGGGGGCCCGTTTCAAAATATCGGCTGTGGCTGTCGCGTCAGATTTTGAACGTTAATAACTTCCATCATACTTAATAGAATGATTTAAGGTTTAAGGCAATTTTATCGAAAATATGTTCCGCAATGTAGTTTTAAAATTTGGAGTTTGTATAACATGCATTAATACCGAAAATACTGTGTTTTAAAAAAATCCTTCAAAAACTGCCGAAAATGGTGAAAAGTTTCAGCTCATCTCGGCCAGCGCCGTCAATATGGTGCACCAACCGAACACTTAAATGATGAAAAGTTTTAAATATAGGTCCGCTGCAGATTTGTTTCTAGCAACATTCGTATTTGGTTGCTTGGCGCGAATGGATGGCTGTACAATACCGAGAAATATTTGTGAGCTGTACACGACTGGTGGATGAATCAGTTTGTGTTGAAACGTGCTACTAGCAGAAGCCATCATTTTCATTTCTGATGGATGTAAGATAGCATACACACACGAAAAAAACCGATTTCAAATCATCTGGCTGAAGCTCGTTCCTGATTGGTTCCCGCTAATTTCATGAACCAAGCCGCAAATCTGGTCAGAAAGAATTGTCATTTCAATCGGTTTCAGCAAGTCCACTTGTCAGATGTCAATACCGGGAGAGGTGATTATTAGGATTCATCTCCGTGGATTAATTTGTGCAGCTCCGTATTAGAAAGCAGGAACAATTGGAACAAAAATCTTCCACCCGGAGAATATTTTCTTCGGCAAACAAATTAGCCCTTATCAGCGCTATCATTCCATTAGAAATTAAACTAGAATTAAATTTGAAAATCTTTTCTTTCGCCAACCGCGCAAATAATTGACGTTGGAAAACAAATCGGCAACTTCAATTGCCAAACACTTAGAAACAATCGAATCATTTTCCCGTCAATGTCACTTTTCTGATTCAAATTTTTGTAGGTATTTTCTTGCTTCCGTCAAATTGGTCAGTTCATTTGTTTTATCGCACATTTTTCGGATATTATTATAGAAAATAACTAACCCGATAAGAGGGAAGTTATTTTCCAAAGCACGAAATGGAAAGTTCATTCGTAATTCTTCTGAGAACGATTTTGTGGTCCTAATAAGGACCGTTTGTTGTGATTATATCGCCGATTCTTTGCAAAAACCATGCGACTTCTGTACACGTCTAGTGATGGAGGCAATTTTGAGAGCGCATTTGTTTGCTGCTGCTAACGGAAAGTATTCCTTCCAGGAACTAACGAAGCGGGTCGCCGGCGACAAGCGAACTGATTTCAACGATGATCAATAATTCAAATTGTGATAATAATTAGCGGATTTTTCTCATAGGCAAACAGATTATGCACTTTTCAGTTCCAATAAAAAAGACGAGCATGTAAAGTCTGACAACCGAAGTGATCTGGAGTTTCAATTAAAAATTCTTGCAATATAATTTATTGGTCCTGAAAAGGACCATTGGTTTGTTTTATCGTGGGACGAAAATATCGTTCACTTCCGATAGCGGCGAATTTCTCACTTCCTGTTCCGTAGCATTTGGCTCCTCAACGTCACCAGCGGTTGAGGTACTTTCGCGGATGGTTTTCGTTGCTGTCTGCTTGCGGACGGTCTGTTTGGTACGGGATATAGCGCGGAAATTACTGCTATTCTGGTGTACAACGAATGATGAGAAAACCGACCGACCAATATTTACGCGCGAATACGCACTACTATCACTCTCTTGCTCGCTCGTTTTCGTGCCATGCACTTTTTCATTCCTTTCTGCTACTAAACTAGCATAACCTAAACGAATACGCGTCTTTCCCCCACCATCCATTTAGTGGGCAGTGTTGCCAAACGCATTTTCAGCGTTTCATCAATAAAATTTCAACAATATTTTCAAAGAATGTTGCAGATTTGAAAAGAAGAATACTAGTTGACGATGGAAAACAATTCCCAATTTTAATTTTTTTTTATTTTAATTTCCTAACCATAATTATCATAACCAATCATTTGAAAATTTCCAAGCGCCATCTTTCTTTTATTGATCCAGCAATTTAATATTTTCACCATACGATGCAGAAAGAAATCATAAACGGTTTATAACGCTACAGCTACACCAATCATGTCAGTATCGCACCCATGGACAACAGTTCAATCCGGAAATAGAGAGCAGAAGTCAGCAGCATCCAACGAGAATCGAATCCAGCGCATCATTCGCCAAAGCGAACATAAACGGTCCTTTTCAGGACCACCATTATTTTAATGAAGAATTAATTAGAAGGCTTTCCCTTTTCCGCAAAATCCCGTTGATAACCTACATATCCATATAAATAATTCTAAGTGTATTCTACTTCACTCCGGTTATGTCTCTGACATTACCCACCCATTTTTTTTTAATTTATTGCGTTTCTATTTTGCTATTGTAATTTGCACAAGGTTGTAATTGTGAGTTTTTTTAATAATGCTGTATCAAATATATAAATGAGGAACTCAAAAAAATCAGTTTTCTCAGAAACCGAAGAAAATCAGCTACACTTTCGAGCAAACGAGATACTGTATTTTCAGAGGCTGGCAACCGGAAAAACCCCTATTTGCTTGCGTTCAGAAAGATGCCTTTTTTGAGATTTGCTCTTCAGTTACAAATGTGCCGTCCAAACAAGCGAAATCTTTAAAAATAGCCAAATCAACTGCCACCAGCGTAATACCAACCGGTAGGGAAAAGTGGCCGATATTTTCAAGCACTTGAAGCTGTCGAAGTTTACACAGAAATATCTGATTAGGCAGGCTCTCTATCTGTGGTTTGAAAAGTGACAATTTCATTGTAGCCGAGGCCTTCAACCAGGAAATTTACATAAAAGAGTGCAAGAAAAACATTTGCTACCTTTCATGAAGCAACATGATCGTTCTATGCTATTTTAATTGGATTATGAATCCTGCCAACACACAGCGCTTTAAAACGTCATTTTCGTGCTCAAAATTGATAGCGTCTAAACTGTTAACTTTAGAAGTAGGTATAGTTTGTTCGGAGAAGTTGTTGCCCTTATGATTGCGCATCCACAAGAGTATATCGTTCAGTGATAAATTTCGAATATCACTTATAGGTGAATTAATCACTGAACGATATACTCTTGTGGATGCGCAATCATAAGGACAACAACTTCTCCGAACAAACTATACCTACTTCTAAAGTTAACGGTTTAGACGCTATTAATTTTGAGCATGAAAACGACGTTTTAAAACACTGTGCAGTACGGAAAAAGGACTTTTGGTGGACAAGAACCCACCCTGCACACTAGGGCACGACTCAATCAAGGACTATTACTCCATTGTCAAGCGGAACCTGAGGAAGACCCAAAGCTGTTTAAGTAAACTGGTTGTGACGAACAAAGTGGACGAGGTGGCTGTGTAGAATTTGATGACAGTAGTTAAACGACGCTTAACCGAAGGCTTAACTGAATATTTTTCTGTATTTTATACTAATTGAACTTATGGAAAAAATGCTTGTTTAATAAAATAAATTAAGCAATTTACATGCATCCTTGTTTGTCCAAATTTTGATCATAGACTGCGCTGGTAGATGAGCGATAAGCGTGACTGCCACTTAGCCCAGTGAGTCTGGGTTTAATCCCAGCCGAGGTCGATGAGATTTTCTGAGGTGAAAACTCTGTGTCACGATTTCCTTCACAAGGGAACCGTTGGTTCCGGTCCATGTATTGAATACCAATATCTAGTTGTGGAAACACCTGATAGGTGCTAGGCACTCAGTGTGGACAGAGAACAAACCAAAAAAAATCATTTGAATTTACAGTACTTAGTGTATTTTACTACAGTTCTGCTACAAAAGCTTATTTGCACCATACATAAAAGCAGAGAATTATCTTATCAATAGATTTCGGACTTAATCGTTTCTGTGTTCGAAAAATCTACAATGATGGAGGGGGCCCTTATGGTGGACCCCCTGGGTCCGTAGCTTTTCTCTACAGCCCTGGTTCTCGGGAAAATATTTTATTTATTTTATTTATTTCATTTGTTTTATTTATTTTATTTATTTTGTTTTTTTTTTATTTATTTTACGCAATTTAATTATTTCAATGATTTTATTCATTCTATTCTCTTTCTTAATTTCTTCCGGTTCATACATTTTATGCAGTTCCTTAGTTATATTCATTTTATTGAATTTGTTCAGTAATTCTTTTACTCATTTCATCCTATTTGTTAGTTTGAATCAGTTTAATTTATTTTATTAATTTTATTATTGTTTTAAATTGTCCAATTTTTCACTTAATGACCTGAACTAGCCTGATTTATTTATTCTATTAATTAGATTTATATTAATAATCCTACTCATTATATGAATTTGATAACTTTTCATCAATTTCCTTCTTATTTTTTTTATTTTCCTTTGTTTTGTCGATTTTATGTAATTTATTCATTTTATTAGGGGTGTTATTCCAGTAGAAGTTCGCAACCTGTAGAACAACCTTCGCAAAAACCAAACTTGTATAGTATTCAATGGATATCGAAACCATTTCATTTGATAAAAAAATGTCGAATATGAAAAAATTGTTAAAAAAACGAATATGTACTTATACAACTTTTTACCAAAACTTAGTAAGTCTAATTTGATACAGTAATTCTTACAGTTGATTTCTTGTAGCAGTTGTATATGACCCGGAGGAATCGGAACGGTTGAATACACTTCTTCCAAATGTAAGAAAACCATCTCAAATTTCATGGCATGTTATGGTTTTATTACACTCATATCGTCTGATTGACGATCCACATTTCGGCAAATCAACAATCAACATGTGCATCACGTTCTTTTCGGCGAACTGAAACTTTGCATTATTCCCGAAAAGTCCAACCTGTTCATCCGCTTCGTTTGCACACCTCCGATACACCACTCCAGTGGTCCCACATCATTTAGGTGCGAAGTGGTACACAAAAAGAAACCTGATACTCAAAAAACACGAGAGAAAAACAAAAACAAAGTAACAATCGCTTTGGCCAGCTAACGATCATGATGCGGATGATGCAAAAGGCCGAAGAAAATAAAGCACCTTAATAATGTTTGTTTGCAGCAAACACAAACCCAGACCAATTTCCAACGCTAGATCCGAGGAAGTGTTGAAGTCGTTTTCCGTTCCGTCTTACTAGGCACGTTCTAAAATCCACCAGCAACTCATCGGTATTTTGATGACTTTTTGTTGCGGGAGAGTAAAGCGACGCGCTGTGACACCAGTGTGCAACATAAACAAAGCTTGATTATGTTGCGCGAGAGAGAGATCATCACATCAGACAGCTCAACAATCCATCGTACGGTGAGGGCCGGAGATTTGGTCAACAAACGGCATCGAGAGGAAAGAGACTTTTAAAGTACACATACCAATGCACCAGTTATTTGGCATGCGCTAGTATTGAATTGCTGGCGAAAAAGTTTCACTTCTGCGTGTCAGTCGAGTGAGTAGTTTAGAAACTGATTGGACTTGCGCCTGTCGTTTTTTCCTATTTTCGGCCTGGGCAACTTATGCGCATCTTATGTACATTTTAGTTAATAAATTGCTTATCCTAAACACTAGTTGCGCACTCTGAAAATAAGACAATAAACAAAGAACAAGTTCACTATCTCGCTTTTCAATTGCAATCAGAATACTCTTCCTTTATGGACTATTCTTTAAATGCATTTTTTTTAGCTTCCTGCAGTTAATTATATAGCTATTTGAGTGCTTTTCGTGTTGGGTCTACTAAAAAGGTCTATATGTACTCGTCTCAATGCTTCAGGCATTAATTGAGATGAAACCAAAACTGTTATTAGCATTTATAATTTAATTTTTATTCGGTGGTAAGTAGTTTCTTCAAAATTGTTCGCGCTTTTGAAGATTCAAAAGTTGAATATCTCATCTTCAGTTCGGTGTTTTCCGCACAGCTGAACGGTCAGTTAATTTTTTCAATTGATAGTTCAGCAACGTGGCTTCAATTTACTGATTTTCAGTAATATATTTTCCGAGTTTCAGCAAAACAAACGTCACTTGTACTGAGATCTTGGTTAGCTCGGCTGCATAAAACTTGGTAAAAAGTTGCGGAAAAAGTGAGAGTCGGTAGAACAAAATTAATGGTGTAGCTTCCAATCTGCTTATTTCGTTGACGTTGGAAAAAGCCTGTATATTTTTATGAAAATATAAGGTAATGAGCAGATTTTCTCCTTGTTTCTACTATCACCCTACCTGTTAGATCAGAAAAGCACCTAAGCCTAAACAAACAGTATATTTGCTGTTGGAAAATAATTCAAACAATAATACGTTCAATGTTGCTGATGTATACCAATCACTTAAGGGACCATAGATGTTTTTCTACGTTTTCTGACCCGTCTTAAAAAAATCATCGAACACGAGAATGTAAAATATATTGAGGTCTCTTGCGTAGTTAAAAACACACTTTAGTGTTTAAATACAATATTTAGCGACATGCAAAAACTGCTTTACTGCCCCTCTTCGGTACCTTGAAGTTGTTTAGCGGAAAACAGATAAAAAGCGCAATAGTTGCAATGCTATTTTGAAAATACTTTCGAGTTTTAGTAGTGGATTCATGAAGTTTCAATCTTATTTTAGTTGTGATTTTCTACATGCTTTAAAAATTATTATAAAGGTTTTGAATCAGTTTTATCGATTGACCACATTATCTTTGTACAGTATTATTGAGGCCACACATGATCCACTTCGGCACCGATTCGTGTTGGCCAACCGCATCAAAGACATTATTTACCAAACTCTGAATTTCTAACAAACAATTTGGTTTCAAAAACATTTAAATATGGCTTTAAATAATTTTGAATTATTTGTTACAAAAATTTTACACCTAACGAATAGCTAACATTTTTCTCGTTGTTTCATTTCATATAGTTTCGTAGTAGGTAGGGGAAACTGGTCGGTTGCCGTCACTGGTCGGTTGTCGACAATTGATTCGTAGGTTCTGTACTACAACCAAAATATTTGTTGAACAAGTGAAAACCTGCTTAAAAGTTTTTTGATCATTTGCTGAGTGTTATAGAAAGAAGCAGATCGATCGAAAAAGTATGCCCATAGAATATTTACGACGTGAATTAATTTTATATTGTGGTTCAAAAATTGAATGCCACTGAAACGTTCGCCACAATTGTTTTTATTTATTTTACCCTATTTTTGTGGCAAATGCTTAATTCTCTCTAACCTAATCAATATGGGTATTTTCGGAACAGGCTTTACGAGTAGATACCAGAGATCGATTTTGGACGCAATTCTGAAAACCAAGATGGCAACTTCTGGTGAACCGTTTTTGATAATTTACATGGGAAAAGCCCATGGGTCGTGTTTTCACCGCTGGGTAGCACTTTATACACCAAATTGTCACGACCAGAGAGACAAGAAGCCATTCATCAACCACGTAGACCAAAATTTGAGAATTTGATTGCATTGCTTGAAAATATCCCATCACGGTGTTACACTTAAATGAGAGCAACAGGAGCACGTCTTACCTGTGAGGCGATCGTAAGCAAAAAGATGGCCGGTCGAGGTTGCTGCGAGCCCTTTGGCTCGTCGTTGCTGACGCTGGTGTGCGTATACGAGCAATGCATTAATGACTCAAAAAAATCCCGTTGCTCAAGGCATTTAGCTGAATACAATGCGATCGTCCCGATCTGCCATGCCAAGCTTTGTAGCGGTAATATTTTATGCTGGCGGCCATTTTGTTTTAGTCTTACGATTGAGTATATGCAATTATGCGATGTTATTATGTTAGAACAAAAGGAAAACTATTTGTTTTGTGATTTAAATATAATGTGGTTGTCCCGAACTGTAAGGGGCCGTTTATTTACCACGTGGACAAAAAACCCCTCTTTTCTGACCCCCTCGTGGACAAGTGTGGACGATTCATAAACCCCTACCCCTCCCTACGGTGTCCATGTGGACTTTCAAAAAAATGGGTAGTTTCATAAAAATAGGATTTAGAAAATTTTCCCATGTGGAAGACTAATATGAAGCAAACCTTATGAAAATCGTTCAAATCTCAACGACTTATGATATTTTATATTTACATTTCAAAGATTCATCACAAATAACCTTTGAATTCTTGAATTGGTTCGTTGGTTTCAACCTCTAGCTATGAAATCCAAAATTGATGTGATTAGACCATGTTACAGATGATTGCATCAAGTGATTTAGGGTAGACGAGCCCTTATTCATCTCATTAAACAGGATATCACACTATTTCGTTGATAACTCGACTTAGAGTTAGTGGATTGCGCTTAAATAGGTATCATCATCTTTGCTTCGTTCCTAAGAAGCAGTACAGTTTAAAAAATTTTCCTGGGAAATGTAAAATACTCGCGTTTGAGCGAAGCGAAAAGTCGAGCACAACGTACCCTTATTCATCCTACCATTTGAGCTAATGCGTTGAATAGAGATAGCAGATACTGCTCTAACTAATGTGTTCAAATGGGTGAGATGAATAGAGGTGCTAAGATGAATTAGGGAGCAGTTACCCTAGATAAAAAATTCTGATTCTTTTTCGTGCGAGTTCTTATGATTTTTCCGATGATGGTCTTCATACATGTTTTCAATTTTCACACGTGATGCACACGCATATACTATGCTGTTATAAGCACTTGGACTATTTAAAAATCTTGAAAAAAATTGAATATAACCGCTCACACCAATGACAATACAAATTTGTTTCATTTATATAAAAGACAAAAATATGACGACGTGGACATTACCCATACCCCCACCCCCATCCCAATGGACAAGCATGGACTTTCTCGTGACCTCTACCCTTTTCTAAATTGTCCACGTGGTATATGGATGTCCCTTAAGGCGATTTTTGCGAAATATAATATATGCATGCGGCTGCTGAGTTTTTTCTTTGCAGGCTACAAAGCAGCCATTTTTCATGACAGGCGACCAAGCAGCAATTTTGCTAGTATGAAAAGGCACGTGGTTTACACGCTTTCACAATTCTTTTTTCTTTCGAGTTGCCATATAGTTTTTGGGAAGCCTTTCAGTTTACACGCTTTCACTCTTTCCTTACTTGATTTAACCGCGTGGGGGATTCTAACTGGATTCTTTTAACAATAACCGGCAGGATCGCCAATGTAAGAATTTGATTTTGCCAATGCTCAATCTACTATTGAATTTATTCTATATCATTTTCACATCAATTTGAAAACACGCTTGTTTGGAATTATTATTTTTGCCTTTCTCAATAGAAAGGTATTGCAATTGCTCTGAAAACCGACTTTTTAACGGAGGCCCGGAGGGCCGAGTGACATATACCATTCGATTCAGTTCGTCGAGTTCGGCAAATGTCTGTGTGTGTATGTATGCGTGTATGTGTATGTGTATGTGCGTCTGTGTGTGTGTACGCGAACACAATCTCACTCACTTTTCTCAGAGATGGATGAACCGATTTTTACAAACTTAGTCCCAAATGAAAGGTGCAACGTTCCCATAGGCTGCTATTGAATTTCTAATGGATCCGACTTCCGGTTCCGGAATTACAGGGTGATGAGTACGATCACGCAGAAAATGTCGATTTTAAGAAATTCTGCAATGAATGTATAATGGTGAAAATTTTTCCAAAATGTGACCACAACTGCTTCGATTTGTAGTACTAGGTCATTAACAGCCATTCAAAGTCTCTTTGGTCACATTGGCCACCATAATCGGTTCCGGAAGCCCCGGCGGAAGTATCTAAATTCAGAATAACAGTCACATCGGTTTCTCGGAGATGGCTAGACCGATTCGGCTAAACTTGGTCTCAAATGAAAGGTATTGCGTCCCCGTAAATGGCTATTTAATTTCATCCCGATCCGGAGTTACAGGCTGTGGCGTGCGATCACATAGCAAATTGTGATTCAAACCGATACTCCGCTGAATGCAAAAAAGGTAAAAATTTCGCTAAAATGTCTCTCAAACAACTTAAATTTGCTGTTCTAGGTCACCGACGGCCAACCAAACTTTTGTTGACTACATTGACCACCATAGACGGTTCCGGAAGTGCCCGGGAAAAGCGGCCATCTTTCAAAATTTACGAACTCGCATCAGTTTCCCGGAAATGGTTGGGTCGATTTTCACAAACTTAGTCCCAAATGATAGCTATAATACCCCCACAGATGTCTATAAAATTTCGTACGGATCGCTTATAGGAGTCCGGAAATATAGACTAAACCGTCCGGTCACATATGAAATTCCCATACAAGCCGGAACTCAAAATTTTTTTTCAAAGGGGGGACCCCATGAAATTTCAGAAATCGAATTCGTATTTTTGATGCCAAACATCTTTAAAATGCATGAAACGTCGAGATTTTATGTTATCTCGAAAAAATTTTTTTTATAGAAATCGACTTTTTGGGACTTTGCCGATTTCGCACCTTTTTGCCTTTCTCAATAGAAAGGTATTGCAATTGCTCTGAAAACCGACTTTTTAACGGAGGCCCGGAGGGCCGAGTGACATATACCATTCGATTCAGTTCGTCGAGTTCGGCAAATATCTGTGTGTGTATGTATGTATGTGTGTGTATGTGCGTCTGTGTGTGTACGCGAAGACAATCTCACTCACTTTTCTCAGAGATGGATGAACCGATTTTTACAAACTTAGTCCCAAATGAAAGGTGCAACGTTCCCATAGGCTGCTATTGAATTTCTAATGGATCCGACTTCCGGTTCCGGAATTACAGGGTGATGAGTACGATCACGCAGAAAACGTCGATTTTAAGGAATTCTGCAATGAATGTATAATGGTGAAAATTTTTCCAAAATGTGACCACAACTGCTTCGATTTGTAGTACTAGGTCATTAACAGCCATTCAAAGTCTCTTTGGTCACATTGGCCACCATCATCGGTTCCGGAAGCCCCGGCGGAAGTATCCAAATTCAGACTAACAGTCACATCGGTTTCTCGGAGGTGGCTAGACCGAATCAACCAAACTTAGTCTCAAATGAAAGATGTTGCGTCTCCGTAAATGGCTATTAAATTTTATCTCCAACCGACTTCCGGTTCCGGAGTTACGGGTTGTGGCGTGCGATCACATAGCAAATTGTGATTCAAACCGATACCCCGATGGAAGCAAAAAAGGTAAAAATTTCGCTAAAATGTCTCTCAAATAACTTAACTTTGCAGTTCTAGGTCACCGACGGCCAAACAAACTTTCGTTGACTACATTGACCACCATAGACGGTTCCGGAAGTGCCCGGGAAAAGCGGCCATCTTTCATAACTAGCAAACTCATATCAGTTTCTCGGAAATGGTTGGGCCGATTTTCACAAACTTAGTCCCAAATGATAGCTATATTATCCCCACAGATGTCTGTAAAATTTCGCATGGACCGCTTGTATGGTTCCGGAAATATAGACTGAACGGTCCGGTCACACATGAAATTCCCATATAAGCCGGAACTCAAATTTTTTTTCAAAGGGGGGACCCCATGAAATTTCAGAAATCGAATTCGTATTCGTATTGATGCCAAACATCTTTAAAATGCATGAAACGTCGAGATTTTATGTTATCTCGAAAATTTTTTTTTATAGAAATCGACTTTTTGGGACTTTGCCGATTTCGCACCTTTTTGCCTTTCTCAATAGAAAGGTATTGCAATTGCTCTGAAAACCGACTTTTTAACGGTGGCTCGGAGGGCCGAGTGACATATACCATTCGATTCAGTTCGTCGAGTTCGGCAAATGTCTGTGTGTGTGTATGTATGTGTGTGTGTATGTATGTGCGTCTGTGTGTGTGTACGCGAACACAATCTCACTCACTTTTCTCAGAGATGGATGAACCAATTTTCACAAACTTAGTCCCAAATGAAAGGTGCAACGTTCCCATAGGCTGATATTGAATTTCTAATGGATCCGACTTCCGGTTCCGGAATTACAGGGTGATGAGTACGATCACGCAGAAAATGTCGATTTTAAGAAATTCTGCAATGAATGTATAATGGTGAAAATTTTTCCAAAATGTGACCACAACTGCTTCGATTTGTAGTACTAAGTCATTAACAGCCATTCAAAGTCTCTTTGGTCACATTGGCCACCATCATCGGTTCCGGAAGCCCCGGCGGAAGTATCCAAATTCAGACTAACAGTCACATCGGTTTCTCGGAGGTGGCTAGACCGAATCAACCAAACTTAGTCTCAAATGAAAGATGTTGCTTCCCCGTAAATGGCTATTAAATTTTATCCCCAACCGACTTCCGGTTCCGGAGTTACGGGTTGTGGCGTGCGATCACATAGCAAATTGTGATTCAAACCGATACCCCGATGGAAGCAAAAAAGGTAAAAATTTCGCTAAAATGTCTCTCAAATAACTTAACTTTGCAGTTCTAGGTCACCGACGGCCAAACAAACTTTCGTTGACTACATTGACCACCATAGACGGTTCCGGAAGTGCCCGGGAAAAGCGGCCATCTTTCAAAATTTACGAACTCACATCAGTTTCCCTGAAATGGTTGGGCCGATTTTCACAAACTTAGTCCCAAATGATAGCTATATTATCCCCACAGATGTCTATAAAATTTCGTACGGATCGCTTATATGGGTCTGGAAATATAGACTAAATCGTCCGGTCACATATGAAATTCCCATATAAGCCGGAACTCAATTTTTTTTTCCAAAGGGGGGACCCCATGAAATTTCAGAAATCGAATTCGTATTTTTGATGCCAAACATCTTTAAAATGCATGAAACGTCGAGATTTTATGTTATCTCGAAAAAAATTTTTTTTATAAAAATCGACTTTTTGGGACTTTGCCGATTTCGCACCTTTTTTCAGTTCAATATTACCGTGGCTGTTTTTTCTTTTTCAAAATTTTAGAACTCGAATAATGATTTATTTTCCTGTATATAGTTGTCATGTGATGTATAATAATAAAATGTAATATATGCATTTAAAAGTTTTTAATGAATATAAACAACGCACACATTCTCGTGATTCATGATTGAGAAAGGCACAATTGCACCACTAGGTGGATTAAAATAGGTTTTTCAGTTCAATATTACCGTGGCTGTTTTTTCTTTTTCAAAATTTTAGAACTCGAATAATGATTTATTTTCCTGTATATAGTTGTCATGTGATGTATAATAATAAAATGTAATATATGCATTTAAAAGTTTTTAATGAATATAAACAACGCACACATTCTCGTGATTCATGATTGAGAAAGGCACAATTGCACCACTAGGTGGATTAAAATAGGTTTTTTTTATTTGTGATCATTTATCATTATTCCCGAAAATGTGGTGGGGGAGCGGAGTTACCCTTTAGACTCCCCTCCTTCCCTCTGGCTACGTGCCAGCGTGAACTTAAGTCTGATTTGTCCTAATCTTTAGTTAAAATATAGGTAGCCTGAAACTCACTCAATTGCAATGAATTGCGATCCGCCAGTGCAATAGTAGTACGTAATACTCGCACCAGTTTTTCACATAGGTACATATATTGTGCATCTAATGAAGAATGATGTTCAAAATGCCTTTGATGGTAGTTGAAATGAATAAATTTCCTTTTTTTAATGCAAAAGACTTAGATGTTCTTCTGAAAAAAAAAATTCTGTCCTTTGAAATGCAAAGAACTTAGAAGAATTTTGGCTGTTTATTTTTTGCGTGGATTTCGAAATTAACACGGTTTTTTTTTCAAAAAAATATTTTGAGTCCTTTTGAATGCAAAAGACTTAGAAGATTTTCAGAAAGCTGGAAGACGCGGGTCTGGAAGGTTCCTTATGGCCCGCACCTCAACAATATGGATATTTTCGGAATGGTCTTGAAGTAGGTACCAGAAATTGATTTTGACGCCATTTTTAAATCTAAGATAGCGACTTCCGGTTTAGCGAAATTCGCTATAACCCAATCAGTATGGGATGTACAAATAGCTTTAATTAAGCAGTTGAATTTACTTGAATTTTAGCAATGTGTTTAATTTGAATCAATTAAAACCCCCAACTCACATTACATATATCTCTTTCTTCTCTCATTTCCATTCTCACCGCACTCTTCAGGATGCACACACAAAAATATTTTACATTTCGCTGGTTTATGATTAGATCTTATATTCGAGGATGTTTTGGATGATCGCCCAGATTTTCCATTCAGGAATTTCGGTTAACCGGAAGTCGCCATCTAGAATTTCAAAATGACGTCAAACGTCGACATTTGTCTCCTACTCGTCGAAAACCATTCCGAAAATATTCATATTGGTTAAGTTGTAGAGAATCTCGCTAAGCCGGAAATCACCATCTTGGATTTCAAAATGGCTTCCAAAATCAATTTTTCATGGACAACCTTGGGCTGAAGATGCTGATTTATTTATTTATTTATTCCTGGCACCTGCTCGTTAACACCATTCCGAAAATACCTATATTGATTGGGTTACAGCGAATTTCGCTAAACCGGAAGTTGCCATCTTGGATTTCAAAATAGCGTCAAATATCAATTTCTGGCACCTACTCTTCAAGACCATTCCGAAAATACACATATTTATTGGGTTATAACGAATTTCGCCAAACCGGAAGTCGCCATTTTGGATTTCAAAATGCCGTCAAACACACATTTCTGGCACCTACTCGTCAAGACTATTCCGACAATACCCATATTGCATGGGTTGTAGAGAATTTCGCTAAACCGGAAGTCACCATCTTGGATTTCAAAATGACACCAAAAATCAATTTCTGGCACCTGCTCGTCAAGACCATTCAGAAAATACCCATATTGTTGAGGTGCGGGACATAAGGAGTCCAGACCCGTCTCTTCCATCTTTCCGAAAATCTTCTAAGTCTGTTGCATTCAAAAGGACTAGGCATATTTTTTTGCAAAAAACGAGATAATTGCGAAATCCGCGCAAAAAAACTGCCAAAATTCTTCTAAGTTCTTTGGATTTAAAAGAACTCAGCATTTTTGTAGGAAAAAGTCTTCAAAAAAGGACTTATTTTTGCAAAAACCGTATTAATTGCGAAATCCGTGCAAAAAAAAACTTTTAAAAATATTCTAAGTCTAAATATATTCTAAAAATATTCTAAGAATTAACGCGGTTTTTTTACGAGGATTTTCGAATTATCGCGGCTTTTTACGCGGATTTTCCATTTTAAGGCGGTACGTATCCCCCGTGTAAAAAAACCTGAGTGTAATACATTTTCATTATACATGACATGACAACTATATACAAGAAATCAATATTCGAGTTCTAAAATTTTGTAAAAGAAAAGACCGATCAAATCGATAACTTGAACCAGTAATCAGCGGTTTGAGTTTAGTCGTCTTGATCAGCTGGTAGGAGAAACAGGATAATGTTCGCATAATGTATAGGAAGGATGCCCATATGATCTAAACACCAAAAATGGTTTGGTTAAAATCTCGATGTTTCATGCATTTTAAAGATATTTGTCATCCCAAATTCAAATTCGATTTCTTAGATTTTTTTAGTTCCTTCTTCTATGGGAATTTCATGCGACCGGACGATTAACAGTTTATATTTCCGGAACCATACAACGGATCCGTACGAAATTTTGTAGCAGGAAAACATACCTTTAATTTGAGGCATTTGTGATAATCGGCCAAACCATCGCCGAGAAACTGATAATAGCAAAAATAACCCGAGAATAGTGAAAAACTGTATTTGAGCGCAATGAAAACTTGAATGCCCTATTTATCATACAACTGCGCGCATCAATTAGCAACCATCCTACCAGATGCGAGCCCAAGAGCATACTGACGACAAAACTTCGTTGACGGTGGTACACGCATTCTTGAAAGAAGCTTATACAACAGGTAAAAGAAGCGAAAGAGATAGCATGCTGGGTGCCGACCACATGTTGTGAGAATGGGAATTTATTTCGGCCGACTGCATGCCCCCACCATCATTTCAAGAACGAATGAGAAGCGTGATTGACAGATCTGTATGCGTACCGCGCAGTGCTACCAAAAGTAAAGATGTTTCTATAAAGCTGCAGATTTTTTGAATTGTATAGGTACAGATTAAAATGATGTCTAAGGAAACTACAGCATGGTACATATTTTTGGAGATAAAATGGTAAAACAATAGTTTTATTTGACATTTCTAATACCTAGTAATATTGAGAAAGTGTATATAGGACATATAAATTTATGGAAACTGTTTTTCTTTGGTGTGTAATACAAATATATTTTGTAATTTGACTACTCCAAACAAATGATTTGCTGGCGAATGAACTTATTATTGAAACCTTAACAATAGAACAAATGATTTTTGCACTAAGAACTCAGTGTTTTTTATTTATTATTGACGGAAAAATAAAGCGAGATTGGAAAGGTTGATGTATAAAACACCCAAATTAACCAAATATTATTCAACTAGCAAAACGTTTGCATTAACTTATTGCTGTAAATTTCGGTACAAATTTTCTGAAAAAGTAGTGCGATTTTTTTATTCCAGGTAAATAATATAAAATGTGGCATCACTGGTACCAGCTTATTTTAGTTTTTCTTTGCCGCTCAGCAGCGAGAGGGGCATGGGTGTCGCAGCTCTCCAACGTGCAATGTTGCATCCGAAGTTTTGTATCACAACAGAGCAAAACTTTCTCTTTTGCTCACCGAAAAAAATCGCGGCGGCCATGTTTAACTCAACAATTTGGTCATCGATGACCAATTGTTGAGCAATGTTGAATTTCGAAACCATAGTTGGAACCTGTGTACATTTTTCGCGACATGTCAAGCCACCCGTACATTCACGCTCTGCTGAAAATGTCTCATGTCTCAAACAGGTTAGCTTCCAAGCCTCGATGGTTGGTCTCGTGACATGTCATGGAATTTAAATGCGTCATCGGTCTTAAGACTGGTCATGAGGATAATTTACCTGTCGCGCGTAAGGCGATACCAGTCACACAGTTTACGAACCTGTACAAAGATGAACATTTTGTTATGGTTTGCTTGTTTGACCTGTATCTTATTCTTGATCGTTTAAGTACCGTGCAGTGGCAGATAAACGCAATGGTGACGCTATATAAATTCAATTATTTTGAACTTTTTCAACTTTTTGATAGTAAATGTAGCGAGTTACGAGGAGTTAAAAATCAATAGTTTTAGACATTTTAAACGCACACTGGGAAGTAAATGCGTCAAAATTGAAAATTTTTCATCTTTTCACAGATAAATATTGTTCGTTATTGCAAGCTACGATGAGTTGAAAATCAATAGTTTTAGACATTTTAAACGCACACTGGGAAGTAAATGCGTCAAAATCGAAAAAAATTCAACTTTTCACAGATAAACATTGTTTGTTATTGCGAGTTAAGAGGTGTTGAAAATCAATAATTTTAGACATTTTAAACGCACACTGGGAGGTAAATGCGTCAAAATTGAAAATTTTTCATCTTTTCACAGATAAATATTGTTTGTTATTGCAAGTTAAGAGGTATTGAAAATCAATAGTTTTAGACATTTTAAACGCACAAGGGGAAGTAAATGCGTCAAAATTGAAATTTTTTCATCTTTTAACAGATAAATATTGTTCGTTATTGCAAGCTACGAGGAGTTGAAAATCAATAGTTTTAGACATTTTAAACGCACACTGGGAAGTAAATGCGTTAAAATCGAAAAAATTTCAACTTTTCACAGATAAACATTGTTTGTTATTGCGAGTTAAGAGGTGTTGAAAATCAATCGTTTTAGACATTTTAAACGCACAAGGGGAAGTAAATGCGTCAAAATCGAAAAATTTTAATCTTTTCACAGATAAATATTGTTCGTTATTGCAAGCTACGAGGAGTTGAAAATCAATAGTTTTAGACATTTTAAACGCACACTGGGAAGTAAATGCGTCAAAATCGAAAAAAATCCAACTTTTCACAGATAAACATTGTTTGTTATTGCGAGTTAAGAGGTGTTGAAAATCAATAGTTTTAGACATTTTAAACGCACACTGGGAAGTAAATGCGTCAAAATTGAAAATTTTTCAACTTTTCACAGATCAATATTTTTTTGTTATTGCGAGTTACGAGGTTTTGAAAATCAATAGTTTTAGACATTTTAAACGCACACTGGGAAGTAAATGCGTCAAAATCGAAAATTTTTCAACTTTTCACAGATAAACATTGTTTGTTATTGCGAGTTAAGAGGTGTTGAAAATCAATAATTTTAGACATTTTAAACGCACACTGGGAGGTAAATGCGTCAAAATTGAAAATTTTTCATCTTTTCACAGATAAATATTGTTTGTTATTGCAAGTTAAGAGGTATTGAAAATCAATAGTTTTAGACATTTTAAACGCACAAGGGGAAGTAAATGCGTCAAAATTGAAATTTTTTCATCTTTTAACAGATAAATATTGTTCGTTATTGCAAGCTACGAGGAGTTGAAAATCAATAGTTTTAGACATTTTAAACGCACACTGAGAAGTAAATGCGTCAAAATCGAAAAAAAATCAACTTTTCACAGATAAACATTGTTTGTTATTGCGAGTTAAGAGGTGTTGAAAATCAATAGTTTTAGACATTTTAAACGCACACTGGGAAGTAAATGCGTCAAAATTGAAAATTTTTCAACTTATCACAGATCAATATTTTTTTGTTATTGCGAGTTACGAGGTTTTGAAAATTAATAGTTTTAGACATTTTAAACGCACACTGGGAAGTAAATGCGTCAAAATCGAAAAATGTTCAACTTTTCACAGATAAACATTGTTTGTTATTGCGAGTTAAGAGGTGTTGAAAATCAATAATTTTAGACATTTTAAACGCACACTGGGAGGTAAATGCGTCAAAATTGAAAATTTTTCATCTTTTCACAGATAAATATTGTTTGTTATTGCGAGTTAAGAGGTATTGAAAATCAATAGTTTTAGACATTTTAAACGCACAAGGGGAAGTAAATGCGTCAAAATCGAAAAATTTTCAACTTTTCACAGATAAACATTGTTTGTTATTGCGAGTTAAGAGGTGTTGAAAATCAATCGTTTTAGACATTTTAAACGCACAAGGAGAAGTAAATGCGTCAAAATCGAAAAATTTTAATCTTTTCACAGATAAATATTGTTCGTTATTGCAAGCTACGAGGAGTTGAAAATCAATAGTTTTAGACATTTTAAACGCACACTGGGAAGTAAATGCGTCAAAATCGAAAAAAATTCAACTTTTCACAGATAAACATTGTTTGTTATTGCGAGTTAAGAGGAGATGAAAATCAATAGTTTTAGACATTTTAAACGCACACTGGGAAGTAAATGCGTCAAAATTGAAAAATTTTCAACTTTTCACAGATCAATATTTTTTTGTTATTGCGAGTTACGAGGTTTTGAAAATCAATAGTTTTAGACATTTTAAACGCACACTGGGAAGTAAATGCGTCAAAATCGAAAAATGTTCAACTTTTCACAGATAAACATTGTTTGTTATTGCGAGTTAAGAGATGTTGAAAATCAATAATTTTAGACATTTTAAACGCACACTGGGAGGTAAATGCGTCAAAATTGAAATTTTTTCATCTTTTCACAGATAAATATTGTTTGTTATTGCAAGTTAAGAGGTATTGAAAATCAATAGTTTTAGACATTTTAAACGCACAAGGGGAAGTAAATGCGTGAAAATTGAAAATTTTTCATCTTTTAACAGATAAATATTGTTCGTTATTGCAAGCTACGAGGAGTTGAAAATCAATAGTTTTAGACATTTTAAACGCACACTGGGAAGTAAATGCGTCAAAATCGAAAAATTTTCAACTTTTCACAGATAAACATTGTTTGTTATTGCGAGTTAAGAGGTGTTGAAAATCAATCGTTTTAGACATTTTAAACGCACAAGGGGAAGTAAATGCGTCAAAATCGAAAAATTTTAATCTTTTCACAGATAAATATTGTTCGTTATTGCAAGCTACGAGGAGTTGAAAATCAATAGTTTTAGACATTTTAAACGCACACTGGGAAGTAAATGCATCAAAATCGAAAATTTTTCAACTTTTCACAGGTCAATATTTTTTGTTATTGCGAGTTACGAGGTTTTGGAAATCAACTTATTGCATTTTACTTTATTTCCAAACATGGGAGTCATATTAATCCTCAAAAGCCCAAATCATTTTTTTTTAATTTTGTTAAAATTGTCTTACAGTTTCAATACTTTACTGTGATAATTTTGTGATGTTTTTTGCAATGTTGTTTTAAAAAAGCGTTATGCATTTAAAGGTTAAGGTGAAGATATGCGGAAGCCACGTTGCTAGGCACCGACTCGTTTGTTTACATTAGGAAAAACTGAAATCTGAAGTGAAAATTCAAACGCACAAATGAGAGTTTCCGAACATTTTTCTTTGGTCATCTGGACATTGGCAGAAAATTTGAAGTTTTGTTAGTAAACGATTAAAGTTTCGCGAGTGTTTTTGAAGTGGTGTGTTAAAAAAGTGCATTTGAAAAAGTGCAATGAAAACGAGAAGTGTTTCGAAAAGAAACCCCAAGTGAAGAGGGGCGATATTTTCGCACAAAATAGGAGCTACAGATGGCATTCCGTCAAAAACTCGGATTGATTGTATACGAAAATATTCTAGCTTCCTTAAGTAGCAGTTTCGTGGCACACCAGCAAGGTTAGTGTGTTGAAAAACGTATTTTTATATTTGCTCATGTCAAATACATGGTTAGGCAGTGGAGAGGGGTGTGTGTGGCGCAGCAGCTATGTTGTGGCTCGCATGTATAATGTCCTTAACTATGTTTTACACTATATGTGTCGTATTTAATGATAACAATAAGTATAGAAATGTATTGTTTATGTATAATACAAGTGGTAGCAGTGTAACTAGTGTTAGACGGAATCAATTTTTATAGTCGAATGCAGATGAATGCGCTACACCGCATAATACAACGTCACTACAAAACTTGGCACTAAATTTGCAATACATATCGAAAGCCCGTATTTAGGAATACAAAACTGATAGCTCCCAAATAGTTTACGATGTCTTTTTGAAAATGCATTTTCAGATATAGTGCACTTTATATTCGTAAATGTTGATTTTGCAAACCTCCCTAGGTGCCAAAATTTTCGGGTAAAAAGAAATAATAAATTAACACCAAACATGAAATCAGCGACGTAAAATTACCCCAATGTGAAGTTTTTTATCAAATTCGGATCCCTTTTGAGGTTTTGACCGACTTTTTTATGGAAGGTGATCACTGTGTGAAGACTGAATTTGATAAACATATGAATAAAATTGAATTTTCTTATTTTTTCCTTTCATCTAATTCCATTTCACACATGGTTAAAAATCCTTGAAACATTTTTGAAGTCGTAAATTGAAAATCCAAACTTTAAAAATAAGGTTCAATTTTTGGCACGGTTCCGGTTTTGGCAACAGCAAAAAATAAAATTGTTGCCAAAAACGGAATCCTACTGTACTAGGATATGAAAATCACTAGTTTTGAACATTTTAAACGCACATGGGGAAGTAAATGCGTCAAAATCGCAAAATTCACTTTTTACAGATGAATGTTGCTTGTTTTTCCGAGTTATTAGGACTTGAAAATCAAAGGTTTTGAACATTTGAAATGCACAACGGGAAGTAATTTCGACAAAATGGAAATTTAAAAATGCGTTTAAAATTAGAGGTGTGCCCAGCGCCGCCGCGCCGACGGTTGCAGGTAAAAATAGTAAACAACTCGTAATAACAAACAATGTTTATCTGCGAAAAGTTGAAAATTTTTCGATTTCGATGCATTTACTTCCCAATGTGCGTTTAACATGTCTAAAACTATTGATTTTCAACACCTCGTAACTCGCAATAACAAACAATGTTTATCTGTGAAAAGTTGAAAAATTTTCGATTTTGACGCATTTACTTCCCAGTGTGCGTTTAAAATGTCTAAAATTATTGATTTTCAACACCTCTTAACTCGCAATAACAAACAATGTTTATCTGTGAAAAGATGAATTTTTTTTCGATTTTGACGCATTTACTTCCCAGTGTGCGTTTAAAATGTCTAAAACTATTGATTTTCAACTCCTCGTAGCTTGCAATAACGAACAATATTTATCTGTTAAAAGATGAAAAAATTTCAATTTTGACGCATTTACTTCCCCTTGTGCGTTTAAAATGTCTAAAACAATTGATTTTAAACACCTCTTAACTCGCAATAACAAACAATGTATATCTGTGAAAAGATGAATTTTTTTCGATTTTGACGCATTTACTGCCTAGTGTGCGTTTAAAATGTCTAAAACAATTGATTTTAAACATCTCTTAACTCGCAATAACAAGCAATGTTTATCTGTGAAAAGTTGAAATTTTTTCGATTTTGATGCATTTACTTCCCAGTGTGCGTTTAAAATGTCTAAAACTATTGATTTTCAACACCTCTTAACTCGCAATAACAAACAATGTTTATCTGTGAAAAGTTGAATTTTTTTTTCGATTTTGACGCATTTACTTCCTAATGTGCGTTTAAAATGTCTAAAACTATTGATTTTCAACACCTCTTAACTCGCAATAACAAACCATGTTTATCTGTGAAAAGTTGATTTTTTCGATTTTGATGCATTTACTTCCTTATGTGCGTTTAAAATGTCAAAACTATTGATTTTCAACACCTCTTAACTCGCAATAACAAACAATGTTTATCTGTGAAAAGTTGATTTTTTTTTCAATTTTGACGCATTTACTTCCCAGTGTGCGTTTAAAATGTCTAAAACTATTGATTTTCAACACCTCTTAACTCGCAATAACAAACAATGTTTATCTGTGAAAAGATGAATTTTTTTTCGATTTTGACGCATTTACTTCCCAGTGTGCGTTTAAAATGTCTAAAACTATTAATTTTCAACACCTCTAAACCGCAATAACAAACAATATTTATTTGTGAAATGTTGAAAGAAAAACAATTATCTCATTTTCTATATTTCCAATTATCCGCCAAAGTACGGTATCCACTATTTTACTCATTTTCAATACCGGTTCATTGTCGACATGTCACATAACAAGCAAACCTGTTTTTCTATTGTCGCGACCGTTCGCAAACGAACATACATGTCACAGTTCAGTAAATGTACAGCCGCTTGACAAACCAGTTTTGTTTTGAAACATGTACAAATTTTATGACATGTCACGGGGA
Organism: Topomyia yanbarensis; assembly: GCF_030247195.1. Lineage (NCBI taxonomy): Eukaryota > Metazoa > Arthropoda > Insecta > Diptera > Culicidae > Topomyia > Topomyia yanbarensis. The sequence goes on along the minus strand of NC_080671.1, from coordinate 182,806,156 downwards.
AAATGTATCGTGTCATAGTACACGCGCTTGTGTCACATGTCGCAAGAATCCGCAACTTGTACATGTCACGAGCAAACATGCGACCAGTCACCAGATGACTGGTCATAACCATGACATTTTCCAGCTATGTTCGAAACACGCCTACTGCCTTCGCTGCCTTTCTATTGCATTCTGCATGCCGACAGACTGACTCGACGGAGAGTGCAATTTTTGATGCTGGCTTGCTCACTTTTGTCCTGCCAAATACCGTGAACAACTCGAACCGCAGAGTAGGGCCGGATCGAGAGTTCAATAGGCATGAGAGCGCTATAGTCTATGCTGAGGGAGATTCAAACTGATCGAAAGGGGAATTGTAAGTTTATTCCTGGGTTGAGATATTGTTCTAAGAGATTGAATGATGTGAAAGGGATGCGGATGATGATGATGTATCCGTATCAGAGTACAAAAAATAACGAAATATTTAAGGGTTTTGTGTAATTTGGATTGGGTTATCTAATACAATATAGACGATTTTTGTACAGTTTGTTGTACATGTGATGATTCAGCTAAATATGCATACTTTGGAAAAAACAGGTGAACTAAAATTAGTTAACGAATTTGCGTCTCATCAGAATCCGACACAAACTTAGGGACGGGATTAAGCTAGCGCTCCAAAAAATGGAAATACGATTTGCGTTTCTAAACAAACCTGCGTGATGTCCAGCAAGAAAAGATTTACCTTTAATGTAGATGTAGTTAACTTCTGATTCTGATATTCCATAGCTGACTGAAGAATCACAAATATTTTCACCATTGACTATCTTCACCTTAAAATCTGGAACAGACAAGACAACACATGCTAGGACCGATATTGGAATTATTTGCACCAAAGAAAACAGGATCAACAACTAGAAATTTTATTTGAAAACCTGTATAAACATTCAAATCGGAAATCAGTGTTTCACTGTTGCCAACTATGCAACTGGCTGCTACACGTGTTTGACAGTTTCACTCCAACTGCATCGCATCGATCACTGCACCACCTACAAACGTTAACGCTAATCCATTTTAACCGATTTCCATGATTATATTGTTTGTTAGTACATATATTATAAGTACATTGGCCAAATATCTGCTTCCTACTTCAATGGTAAGTCAGATGAAACTGTGTTGCTTAATCTTCTAAAAATGGCTGAAATTTTGAATATTTTCTTTTTAGATTTGCGATCACTGCACTAATTATTACTATTTTTTGCCTTAAAAAAATGCTACCATGTACAAAACGTTACAATTTTTCGCATCTACCAAGTTGCGAAAATATTTAATTTTTTTTTAGTTTATTTATTTAAAATGCAGGCCAGATTCGATTATCCGTAGCGTGCAGAAAAATTTCGCTTCGGATAAACGAACCTTCTGGATAATCGAATCAAAAAAATATTTTTTTCTGTATGAAATATATTTGTTATATGTTGAAAAACAGTATCTAAGGTACGTGCATCAATATTTAACTTATGGAACTTTGTTTTAATTAAACCGTTTTAATAAAATCGAATATCGAGCACTTTATATTCTATAAAGTGATAGTACGACATGAAAGACAAATATATAATATGGCCAACTTATTTTATTTTAAAATATTGTGTTCGATTAAATTGTATTAATATACTTTGGTCTAATAATCAAGGCGCATAAAACTAAATTCTCTGCGTGAAACTTCAGTCAACTTAATTCTGGTTTCGGTCAATTAAAAAAACTGAATTTAAGATTACGCACCACTGGTTTGTATACAAGAACTAAGCTTTAAATATGCTTGTTCAAACGCATTGAGTGATTCAGTTTGTTATACATCATCGCGTAGTAATTTTTTTTCTCTTCTTTGCTTGGTGGAAACATCATCCAGGATCTTCATATGGTCATTGTTCGGCGTTCTACGTAGCCCATTCGCTTAAGGTTCAACTGAGAACGCCTCAATAAGTGGCCATATTGGAAAACGACAACGGTAGTTTTTTCTCACACTGTTGGAAAAATCTCCATGAAAATGAATCAGTAATACATACTCTATCAATGGCCTGAGTACATTGATTACTTTTCATGAAGATTTGCTCAACGATGTGAGAAAAAACTGCATTTTTCGTTTTCCGTTGAACCTTAAGGGCTGTTCGGTGCATACACTTCGTAAATAATTATTAGAGCTGTTCTTTTAACCCTTGTGAAGGCAAGCTATAATCCTAACATTAAAGGGCAAGCCGGGCCTCTCAGGCCCGTCTAAATTCAAGCTCCTTTTTGCCGTTCTCATATAGAAAGGTAATGCAATCTGTCGAAATTTCGACTTTTTAACCAAGACCCGCAGGGCCAAATCTCTTATACCATTCGACTCAGTTCGTCGAGATCGTAAAATGTCTGTATGTGTGTGTGTATGTATGTATGGATGTATGTACGTGGCAAACAATCTCACCGATTTTTCTATGAGGTGGCTGGACCGATTTGTACAAATTTCAAATTGAAATGTACAGCCTTCCCATCGGTCGCTATTGATTTTTTTTTATTGATCCGACTTTCGGTTCTGGAATTACAGGATGATGAGTACGAACACGCAGCAAATCCCGATTTCAGCGTATAAGGCGATGATTGTAAAAAGGTCAAATTTTTTTCTAAAAGGTGAGTACTCGGAAGGTCACGTCGACTGTCTATTGGTTCTGAGCTCCATTTCGTTTGAACACGACCAATAAATGTTTCTGGGTTACTATTAATTTCTTCTGATGCATAACCGGAGTACATATTCATATTTTTCTGCATCAGATTTATCGTCGGAAGTAATATCATTCACATCTTCTTCCTCGCTTTGCAAATCAGTTTCGGAATCGTCTGCTGTTGAATTTGCTCGAATTTCTTCCATTATTTCAGCATTCTTTGAGACGATTGAAAACATGGGCATATCGTCTTATAGCCATTTCAATTTTTTGCTTTTAGATCCTTCAATTTGAATAATTATGACAACTATAACACAAAGAATAGACAACAAAAGTAGACAATAACGACAGAGTTAGGTTATGTTGTATCCAAATAATTGTCAAGTAGACCACAGTGGGTGAAATAAAAGCATTTATCCAAAAAAATATGACACACGTCATTACCGTATGCTATTTTTACATTTCTTATAAAGGAAATGTATAGAATTCGCTCAAACTTTCAAGATTTTTTTCTTATAAGAAAAGGTAAAGATAAAATCAATCGAAACATGAAAAAAATTCCTGCTAATATGAAGATGAACTCATCAAAATGTTTTTTTCAGATAAATATTAATGTATAAAACCCGTGGTATTCCCAGTAAATATTGCATGCACACCGGGCCTGCTAGGCCCGGCTTGCCTTTTTGTGCATGTAAAAAATTCAAACATAGCTGCGCATCACTCCATAGATGAAAATTTCACAACTCTTTATTTTTGTTATAGATTTCAAAGATACTTATCAAAATTTCCATGCCCAAGCTTATACTGCATACACTTTTTTTTGTAACTAAAAAATTGTAACGTGTCGGGCCTCTGAGACCCGGTTGCCTTTTTGAGGGTTAAGAGCGGTGCAATATACAGACTACAGTGAAGATCCTATTTTATTAGTCCCCGTGTTTGTTCGCCTCCGAATATTTCTACAACAGATTTTGTCAGTTTTTTGACCAGTTTTTCCAGCCAAATTTAAAACAAAGTCTTCTAATTTAATTCTCCTATGTTACATGATCGAATTAGAGCGAAAGTCTTTTGCTTAAATGTGTTAAGGAGGAACGAACAATGGTACAAAAATCGAAAACGAAAAAAGCAAGTTTTTTTTCTATACCGTGTGTTAGAGCTTCATGAAAATCAATCTGCTTCAGTAGGATAATGTTATAGTACTGCTGATTGATTTTAAGAAGATCTAACAAACGACATGAAAAAACTGATTTTTTCGTGTTCAATTTTTGTCCATTTCTCCGTTCAAAATGTCTTAAAGTGTTCTTAAAGTGATTAAAAAGTTCCGATTTTTTTAAACTGATATGATAATAGACCGACTCCGAAGTTATAGTTTTAGTTGTGTAGGGTTTTATATCATACTTTAGATAGTTCCAGTCAATATGAAACAAAAATGTTTACATTTTGTCAGTCTTCAATACATAATGGAGCTGCCAAAATCGGTCCTTGTATTCCTTCCAAAAAATACAGAGAAAATCACAGCTTTTAGAATTTTGTTCTTCCAGTAACTATAGCTGGTGTCTACATGAAATTATAGATTGTAGCCCATCGTACAGGTGAATAAAATTTTATAGCACACTGCATTGAATTGAGTGATTTAATTTTACAAATTATTGTAATTTTCACGAGCTTAAAATTTTATGCTTCCAGAAATTGTAGCTGATATCAGTTTCCATCGATTTCTATATTTAAATATTAAGACCGAAGCAAGTTTTCTTTTGTGAAAAATGCGAAATTTCTGAATTTCTACGTATTTTGTGAATATATTTTGAGAACATAAAATTCTGGTCTTTCAGAAATTGTAGCTAGTATCAATTGTAACTGATTGGTGTACAAAAATATGTAAGTCATCACATCGAATTCAAAATTATATGCTAAATAAGCAAAATTTCTGTATTTCTAAGAAGTTTCCATTATTTGTTAGAAAATATTAAATTTTTCAGAAATTGTAGTTGGTATCAAATAACAAATTATATATGTGTAATGTAGTTCGAGAAAAAATAATGTGCGGATAATTGAAACAATTTCTTCGGATGGTCGGACTACGGATAATCGAGTCATTTTCTACGGATAATCGAGTTACGGATAATCGACTCTACGGATAATCGAGACTATGGACAATCGAATATGGCCTGTAAATGAGTTTTTGGGGCCAACATAGGGTTATAAACCTGTTTAGAATTTCTACTAATCCGCAAAACAATACCCTTTTGTTTATATTTTATGAAAATATATTTTTTTGCTTTTGATTCTTTTCTGACCATTTTATTTCAATTTTCCCATATTTGCTATAATAGAAATGTTACTTTGAACCAATATAGAATCCCTAAAAACACCATACTGCTTTCAAACATTCTCTCGCCCCTTCCAATTCAGATAGTATGAAATGATTTTGCGGAAAATATAATTTTCTACTAAAATGTGGACCACTGCTCCTTTGTGTTTTTAACGGGAGAGTCTGTCGATCGTGTTTACACTCGAAATTTTCAAGGAATTGCATGTTCTCAAAAATTGAAAATTATAACCGAATAAGCAAAACTGCTAGTTATGCGACTGACATACAGTGAGGGAAATTTCTACGAAGACATAACCGAGAAGATATCGACATACAATTTCTATTCAGTTTACGCCTAAATAGCATAGGAAGTTTATCCGACGCATTCTAATAAGGTGTTATACGCCCGAAAGAATTAATCGTCAGCCGGCATTGAAACTAAAAAGTCAACTGCATATTATGGCTTCATGACATTTTTGCAAATATCACTAATTGATATAAACATACCGTGCTCCACCATGTCATTTTAATTAGTGATGAGATAAACTTGATCAGTGTTCAATTTTTAATCATCTCAACCAGTTCTTCTGTGCGGTCACGAATCAGCAAATGGCCGGGATAGTCAGTAGGTGAGGATTTGATGGTGTTTGGCGAAATGCGAGAGAATTACATACCTATATCGAGAAATGGAGAACCATACGGTCGGCGTTCACTTCGTGGTATTTTCTATAAGGTCTGTATGGACGATCAAGCGTTTATATTACCTAATAGCTCATAATAGCACGATGAATACTCCCTTGATAATAACCGGCGAACAGCGGTCAGCACGGACAAAAAAAACTCTCAGACAGATCACTGCAGCCCTACGTTCAAACTTCTGTGATATGAGCAATATCATCATTATCATCTTTATTCTTCCTCCGGTATTTATCCAATAATCGTGCAATGGCGGTATAATTATCCGACAGAATTTGTTTTTCCACATTCTAACAGGTGCTGGTACCACACCATAACAACCCTCTCATCCCACCCCCCTTCGCCTCCCCCTCTTGTAGTTTCGACGAAGTCAGCTTCATCGCTGATCACAATTCTACGAGAAAAGCTGCATCCAATCGACAACTGTTTTCTCGTCTACGTTTCATATATGACTTTATCGGCGTTTTTTTTCATTCAATTCAAACATCACAGCACAATGGCTGTGGATCAAACGATGTGATCAGATAATTTTCAGTTGTTTTAGTAATTACATGTGGTATTGTTATGGGAATATTTCTTCCGATAATTAAAATAAATAAATCACTGAATATTTGCTTGTTTCGTAAAATGGCTTAACCGGCAAGACGCTCAAGACGACTTTCGCGCCAACTGGAACAAATGTTGGCAGCACTCTCTCAGATTTCAATGAAACTTTCTATACATGAAGACTTTGTCACAAAAAGCCACTTTGCATACTTTGTTTTTCCAAAAATGATCTAGACTGTCTTTTGAAAAGGGCCAAACTTTTTTCACCAGTTTTTTTTCAAATGGCTATAGTCTAAAAATGACAAATCTTACAAAAAAATGTTGTAGAAGTGATTTTCACAAAATTAGTCAAATTTTTGAATAAAAATATGCAAAAAAATCTTCATTTACATTTCCTTCATTTCCTACACTGAAAAAAATCGATTTTAAAAATTTAAAGTTGATTTACAAAAAAACCCATTTTTAATTTGGATGAAACTTTGTTGCAAGATAGGCAATTATGTTCCCTACCTACCGTCAAAAATTCAAGTTGGGCACTTTCAAGAAAAAAAAATTATTTGAAAAAAACTTTTCTGTGTCCAAACTGATTTTTTTTCAGTGTATTTTTGTCGAAACCTAAACCAATGAATGGTTATTTCTTTCTCTGATTCTTCCTCAGCACAAAACAAGAAAATAAAAAAGTAATAATAGAATATTTGTTTAACGACATAAACTCTTTCCAGTAGGATTCTTGATTAAAAATGTCAAGAAAATTCCCTAATAATCATCTTATGATTCAAAAGCCTAACAACCTGTTCAGGGTATCATCCAAACAATATGTGGAATCGTTGCACTATATGGGTTAAAATTCGTGTATAATATTTTATTAAGGTTTGAATTAACGTAAAAGAATAAGCAATGATTTCATTACATCAAACTTATAATGTTTTGGTAGTACATTTTTCAGTAAAATAAACAATCATAAGTTTATAAAAATAAATTGATAATTGGCGGAGTTATGGTTTTTCCCCCCAAACATTTTACATTTCTTATAAAAGAAATGTATAGAATTCGCTCAAATTTTCAAGATTTTTTCCGAGGCCAGGAGTGCCGAGTCTTATATACCAATCGACTCAGCTCGACGATTTGGGACAATGTCTCTGTGTGTGTGTCTGTGTGTGTATTTAACGGACAAACTCTCATTCGTGTTTCTCAGCAATGGCTGAACCGATCTTATCCAAACCAATTTTAAATGAAACACCTATCAAACAGTAAGAACGCTATTAATTTGTTTTTGATTCTTATGTTTAGTTTCCAAGATATGAATGTTTGAATATGTAATAATGGCGTTTTTTGCTGTTTTTTTTTTAATTATCTGCTGAAATTAAAAGTTATGGCTTGTTGTTTGTTGATTACTCTTTGTCGCCCATTTATTGTTCAATATAGTAATAATCCATCGAAATAAGCCAAACATTATTTCGATAAAACGAATTTTGTATTTCATTTTTCTATCTACAACCGCTAGAAATAATCACCGAACACTTCCAAGTTGTCTGGAAGGAACTTGATAACTTACCAGTGCAAAAATGTGCATTTGTGCGAACCTTCTGACTGCAATTTTTCTAACTTATAATCATTGGATCGATCTGAAACATATCGGAAAATGAAAAGCGAAATAAATAACTCCAAGAAACGGCGTAGCCAAGAGAAGGTTTCGGGGTTTAACACCATACAACCCTACCCCCCACCACACCCAAAAAAAATATTGGATTGAAGTTGAAAATTTATTGATGCTGACTGATTTAATTCAATATTACAATAACAATTATCTGATCCGTACATTGATAACCTGTTGTTGTAAACTTCATGAGGACTTTTGAAAAATTGTCGGAATGGGGTCCTGATATGTAACTGATCTCTTGGTCTTGATTTCACAGTTGTCTAATAGCATCAATATCAAATTCCTGCCTGAAAACACTCCAATACAAAATTCCAGAGTTCTGTAATCAATCATGATCCTCAGATTTCTTTTCAAATTGAGCTCGCTTTTGTAGAGATGTACTATAATAAGGGTCTTTATTTAATGAGAAACGAATTTAAAATTGATTTAATGTCTATGAAACATAGAACTGCTCACCAAAAAATGCATAACTTTCGACATTTGCTAAAAATGTTTTTGCCTTTCTCATTCACTCTAAAATTCGTCAATCTAATCCCGACCGGGATGGCCGAGTGTCATATGCCAATCAACTCAGTTCATCGAATTGGAAAATGTCTGTGTGTGTATGTATGTGTGTATGTGGAAAAAATGTGACCTCTGTTTCTCAGAGATGGCGGGACCGATCTGCACAAAGTTAGTCTCAAATAAAAGGTACAATCTTCCCATCGGCTGCTATTAATTTTTTTATTGATTGGACTTCCGGTTCCGGAGTTACGAGTTGAAGAGTGCAATCACACAGCAAATTCCTATATAAACTGAAATGAAAAATTCTCAAAGTCAAATTTGTATTTTTGATGCCAAATGACTTTAAAATGCATGAAACATTGAGATTTTATGTAAACTCGAAAAAAATAATGTTTGAAAAAATTGACTTTTTTGGACTTTGGTACATTTTTGCCTTTCTCATATAGAAAGGTTATGCAATCACTCTAAAAATCGTCAATCATACTGGCCCGGAGGGAGTATGAAGTGAGGGGTTGCTACTTTAAAATTAAAATTAGTTTAAAATTTCTTAACAAGTGGAAAATTTTCGGCAGGACCCGGACCTCCCTGATCTTTCTCCATGATCCGCCGCTGGTTTCAAGCGATGTTTCAGTATCACATAGTATCTCAAGATCGTGGCTGTCGATCCATTGTATGTATATGCAAATCGTACTGAACATGTAATATTCATTTCCACCATTGTATTGAACATAACCAGCCATGGAATCGTAGTCTGGACAGATGAGAAAAGCACAATTGCGCCACTAGGTGGATTAAACAGGTTTTTATTTTGGGAATTCGTCGAGTTGAGACGAAAACGTAGTATGATTAACAAAGAGGATAACACTTTCCGAATGTAGAGAGAACTTTATGAAAAATGACGATTTCCATTCGACTCTAGCAGTTCCTGATCGATTTTGATGAGCATTTGATTTTTGTTGTATGACCAATTATATGTATAGGTAAAATGTTCAAAAACAGTAATTTAAGGTCAAGATAGCATCATTTTGAAACCGCCAATTTCGGAGGTTTAGTATCATCGATGAGTTTTACAAACGTTAAACAGCACATCATTTGATAAAATTATTTTGACGGTATATCGTCCAAGAAGTATTTATGGTGAATTTTCTCAGGTTAATATTAATGACTACAATAAAGTCTCAACAAATTCGCTAAAAACACGAACTCTGTTACTATTGTCTGAAAAATTAATTCTGCATAATTTTAAAACTTCAAAAATTACGGTTTCGGGATTATGGCGTTTGGACAGTAAGTTCGATTTTCACCAAACCCCCACCAAACCGAATTTCTGGCTACGCCGCTGACTGCAAGTAAGTAGAAACAAAGTCGTTCTACACTCGTTCACAAGAAACTTCTTCGAATGCTGAATATCTATTATAATACATTGAAACCCCGATTTTATCAGCCAAATATGAATATATGTTTGATGGGCTCTAATAGGTACATTTCATTTTTGGGGGATTTTTTATTGCATCGAACTACCACAATTTTTAGGTAGTTTTCAAGGGGTATTTTATAGACTTCTTCCAAAATTTGGCGAACCTATTCCAATTCGTATACCGATTAATTGGTATACTTAAGGGTTTATATGATGCAGATAGAGAAAATACTGAAATTTTCAGCTTTTTGCCTTTCTCAATAGAAAGGTATTGCAATTGCTCTGAAAACCGACTTTTTAACGGAGGCCCGGAGGGCCGAGTGACATATACCATTCGATTCAGTTCGTCGAGTTCGGCAAATGTCTGTGTGTGTGTATGTATGTGTGTATGTATGTATGTGTGTGTGTGTATGTGTGTGTGTATGTGACCAAAAATGTCACTCATTTTTCTCAGAGATGGCTGAACCGATTTTGACAAACTTAGTCTCAAATGAAAGGTGCAACGTTCCCATAGGCTGCTATTGAATTTCTAATGGATCCGACTTCCGGTTCCGGAATTACAGGGTGATAAGTACGAACACGCAGAAAATGTCGATTTTAATAAATTCTGCAATGAATGTATAAAGGTGAAAAATTTTCCAAAATATGACCACAACTGCTTCGATTTGTAGTATTAGGTCACTAACATCCATTCAAAGTCTATTTGGCCACCTTGGCCACCATCCTCGGTTCCGGAAGCCCCGGCGGAAGTATCTAAATTCAGAATAACAGTCACATCGGTTTCTCGGAGATGGCTAGACCCATTCGACTAAACTTGGCCTCAAATGAAAGGTATTGCATCCCCGTAAATGGCTATTTAATTTCCTCCCGATCCGACTTCCGGTTCCGGAGTTACAGGTTGTGGCGTGCGATCACATAGCAAATTGTGATTCAAACCGATACTCCGATGAAAGCAAAAAAGGTAAAAATTTCGCTAAAATGTCTCTCAAACAACTTAAATTTGCTGTTCTAGGTCACCGACGGCCAACCAAACTTTCGTTGACTACATTAACCATCATAGACGGTTCCGGAAGTGCCCGGGAAAAGCGGCCATCTTTCAAAATTTACGAACTCACATCAGTTTCCCGGAAATGGTTGGGCCAATTTTCACAAACTTAGTCCCAAATGATAGCTATAATATCCCCATAGATGTCTATAAAATTTCGTACGGATCGCTTATATGGTTCCGGAAATATAAACTAAACCGTCCGGTCACATATGAAATTCCCATATAAGCCGGAACTCAAATTTTTTTTCAAAGGGGGGACCTCATGAAATTTCAGAAATCGAATTCGTATTTTTGATGCCAAACATCTTTAAAATGCATGAAACGTCGAGATTTTATGTTATCTCGAAAAAATTTTTTTTTGTAAAAATCGACTTTTTGGGACTTTGCCGATTTCGCACCTTTTTGCCTTTCTCAATAGAAAGGTATTGCAATTGCTCTGAAAACCGACTTTTTAACGGAGGCCCGGGGGGCCGAGTGACATATACCATTCGATTCAGTTCGTCGAGTTCGGCAAATGTCTGTGTGTGTGTATGTATGTGTGTATGTATGTATGTGTGTGTGTATGTGTGTGTGTATGTGACCAAAAATGTCACTCATTTTTCTCACAGATGGCTGAACCGATTTTGACAAACTTAGTCTCAAATGAAAGGTGCAACGTTCCCATAGGCTGCTATTGAATTTCTAATGGATCCGACTTCCGGTTCCGGAATTACAGGGTGATAAGTACGAACACGCAGAAAATGTCGATTTTAATAAATTCTGCAATGAATGTATAAAGGTGAAAAATTTTCCAAAATATGACCACAACTGCTTCGATTTGTAGTATTAGGTCACTAACATCCATTCAAAGTCTATTTGGCCACATTGGCCACCATCCTCGGTTCCGGAAGCCCCGGCGGAAGTATCTAAATTCAGAATAACAGTCACATCGGTTTCTCGGAGATGGCTAGACCGATTCGACTAAACTTGGCCTCAAATGAAAGGTATTGCGTCCCCGTAAATGGCTATTTAATTTCATCCCGATCCGACTTCCGGTTCCGGAGTTACAGGTTGTGGCGTGCGATCACATAGCAAATTGTGATTCAAACCGATACTCCGATGAAAGCAAAAAAGGTAAAAATTTCGCTAAAATGTCTCTCAAACAACTTAAATTTGCTGTTCTAGGTCACCGACGGCCAACCAAACTTTCGTTGACTACATTGACCACCATAGACGGTTCCGGAAGTGCCCGGGTAAAGCGGCCATCTTTCAAAATTTACGAACTCACATCAGTTTCCCTGAAATGGTTGGGCCGATTTTCACAAACTTAGTTCCAAATGATAGCTATAATATCCCCACAGATGTCTATAAAATTTCGTACGGATCGCTTATATGGGTCCGGAAATATAGACTAAATCGTCCGGTCACATATGAAATTCCCATATAAGCCAGAACTCAAATTTTTTTTTCAAAGGGGGGACCCCATGAAATTTCAGAAATCGAATTCGTATTTTTGATGCCAAACATCTTTAAAATGCATGAAACGTCGAGATTTTATGTTATCTCGAAAAATTTTTTTTTTGTAAAAATCGACTTTTTGGGACTGCCGATTTCGCACCTTTTTGCCTTTCTCAATAGAAAGGTATTGCAATTGCTCTGAAAACCGACTTTTTAACGGAGGCCCGGAGGGCCGAGTGACATATACCATTCGATTCAGTTCGTCGAGTTCGGCAAATGTCTGTGTGTGTGTATGTATGTGTGTATGTATGTATGTGTGTGTGTATGTGTGTGTGTATGTGACCAAAAATGTCACTCATTTTTCTCAGAGATGGCTGAACCGATTTTGACAAACTTAGTCTCAAATGAAAGGTGCAACGTTCCCATAGGCTGCTATTGAATTTCTAATGGATCCGACTTCCGGTTCCGGAATTACAGGGTGATAAGTACGAACACGCAGAAAATGTCGATTTTAATAAATTCTGCAATGAATGTATAAAGGTGAAAAATTTTCCAAAATATGACCACAACTGCTTCGATTTGTAGTATTAGGTCACTAACATCCATTCAAAGTCTATTTGGCCACCTTGGCCACCATCCTCGGTTCCGGAAGCCCCGGCGGAAGTATCTAAATTCAGAATAACAGTCACATCGGTTTCTCGGAGATGGCTAGACCCATTCGACTAAACTTGGCCTCAAATGAAAGGTATTGCATCCCCGTAAATGGCTATTTAATTTCATCCCGATCCGACTTCCGGTTCCGGAGTTACAGGTTGTGGCGTGCGATCACATAGCAAATTGTGATTCAAACCGATACTCCGATGAAAGCAAAAAAGGTAAAAATTTCGCTAAAATGTCTCTCAAACAACTTAAATTATCTGTTCTAGGTCACCGACGGCCAACCAAACTTTCGTTGACTACATTAACCACCATAGACGGTTCCGGAAGTGCCCGGGAAAAGCGGCCATCTTTCAAAATTTACGAACTCACATCAGTTTCCCGGAAATGGTTGGGCCAATTTTCACAAACTTAGTCCCAAATGATAGCTATAATATCCCCATAGATGTCTATAAAATTTCGTACGGATCGCTTATATGGTTCCGGAAATATAAACTAAACCGTCCGGTCACATATGAAATTCCCATATAAGCCGGAACTCAAATTTTTTTTCAAAGGGGGGACCTCATGAAATTTCAGAAATCGAATTCGTATTTTTGATGCCAAACATCTTTAAAATGCATGAAACGTCGAGATTTTATGTTATCTCGAAAAAATTTTTTTTTGTAAAAATCGACTTTTTGGGACTTTGCCGATTTCGCACCTTTTTGCCTTTCTCAATAGAAAGGTATTGCAATTGCTCTGAAAACCGACTTTTTAACGGAGGCCCGGGGGGCCGAGTGACATATACCATTCGATTCAGTTCGTCGAGTTCGGCAAATGTCTGTGTGTGTGTATGTATGTGTGTATGTATGTATGTGTGTGTGTATGTGTGTGTGTATGTGACCAAAAATGTCACTCATTTTTCTCACAGATGGCTGAACCGATTTTGACAAACTTAGTCTCAAATGAAAGGTGCAACGTTCCCATAGGCTGCTATTGAATTTCTAATGGATCCGACTTCCGGTTCCGGAATTACAGGGTGATAAGTACGAACACGCAGAAAATGTCGATTTTAATAAATTCTGCAATGAATGTATAAAGGTGAAAAAATTTCCAAAATATGACCACAACTGCTTCGATTTGTAGTATTAGGTCACTAACATCCATTCAAAGTCTATTTGGCCACATTGGCCACCATCCTCGGTTCCGGAAGCCCCGGCGGAAGTATCTAAATTCAGAATAACAGTCACATCGGTTTCTCGGAGATGGCTAGACCGATTCGACTAAACTTGGCCTCAAATGAAAGGTATTGCGTCCCCGTAAATGGCTATTTAATTTCATCCCGATCCGACTTCCGGTTCCGGAGTTACAGGTTGTGGCGTGCGATCACATAGCAAATTGTGATTCAAACCGATACTCCGATGAAAGCAAAAAAGGTAAAAATTTCGCTAAAATGTCTCTCAAACAACTTAAATTTGCTGTTCTAGGTCACCGACGGCCAACCAAACTTTCGTTGACTACATTGACCACCATAGACGGTTCCGGAAGTGCCCGGGAAAAGCGGCCATCTTTCAAAATTTACGAACTCACATCAGTTTCCCTGAAATGGTTGGGCCGATTTTCACAAACTTAGTTCCAAATGATAGCTATAATATCCCCACAGATGTCTATAAAATTTCGTACGGATCGCTTATATGGGTCCGGAAATATAGACTAAATCGTCCGGTCACATATGAAATTCCCATATAAGCCAGAACTCAATTTTTTTTTCAAAGGGGGGACCCCATGAAATTTCAGAAATCAAATTCGTATTTTTGATGCCATACATCTTTAAAATGCATGAAACGTCGAGATTTTATGTTATCTCGAAAAAAATTTTTTTTATAAAAATCGACTTTTTGGGACTGCCGATTTCGCACCTTTTTGCCTTTCTCAATAGAAAGGTATTGCAATTGCTCTGAAAACCGACTTTTTAACGGAGGCCCGGAGGGCCGAGTGACATATACCATTCGATTCAGTTCGTCGAGTTCGGCAAATGTCTGTGTGTGTGTATGTATGTGTGTATGTGTGTATGTGTGTGTGTATGTGTGTGTGTGTATGTGACCAAAAATGTCACTCATTTTTCTCAGAGATGGCTGAACCGATTTTGACAAACTTAGTCTCAAATGAAAGGTGCAACATTCCCATAGGCTGCTATTGAATTTCTAATGGATCCGACTTCCGGTTCCGGAATTACAGGGTGATAAGTACGAACACGCAGAAAATGTCGATTTTAATAAATTCTGCAATGAATGTATAAAGGTGAAAAATTTTCCAAAATATGACCACAACTGCTTCGATTTGTAGTATTAGGTCACTAACATCCATTCAAAGTCTATTTGGCCACATTGGCCACGATCCTCGGTTCCGGAAGCCCCGGCGGAAGTATCTAAATTCAGAATAACAGTCACATCGGTTTCTCGGAGATGGCTAGACCGATTCGACTAAACTTGGCCTCAAATGAAAGGTATTGCGTCCCCGTAAATGGCTATTTAATTTCATCCCGATCCGACTTCCGGTTCCGGAGTTACAGGTTGTGGCGTGCGATCACATAGCAAATTGTGATTCAAACCGATACTCCGATGAAAGCAAAAAAGGTAAAAATTTCGCTAAAATGTCTCTCAAACAACTTAAATTTGCTGTTCTAGGTCACCGACGGCCAACCAAACTTTCGTTGACTACATTGACCACCATAGACGGTTCCGGAAGTGCCCGGGAAAAGCGGCCATCTTTCAAAATTTACGAACTCACATCAGTTTCCCTGAAATGGTTGGGCCGATTTTCACAAACTTAGTTCCAAATGATAGCTATAATATCCCCACAGATGTCTATAAAATTTCGTACGGATCGCTTATATGGGTCCGGAAATATAGACTAAATCGTCCGGTCACATATGAAATTCCCATATAAGCCAGAACTCAATTTTTTTTTCAAAGGGGGGACCCCATGAAATTTCAGAAATCGAATTCGTATTTTTGATGCCAAACATCTTTAAAATGCATGAAACGTCGAGATTTTATGTTATCTCGAAAAAAAATTTTTTTTGTAAAAATCGACTTTTTGGGACTTTGCCGATTTCGCACCTTTTTTCAGTTCAATATTACCGTGGCGGTTTTTTTTTCAAAATTTTAGAACTCGCACTCTTTTAATGAATATAAACAACGCACACATTCTCGTGATTCATAATTGAGAAAGGCACAATTGCACCGCTAGGTGGATTAAAATAGGTGTTTCAGTTCAATATTACCGTGGCTGTTTTTTTTCAAAATTTTAGAACTCGAACTCTTTTAATGAATATAAACAACGCACACATTCTCGTGATTCATGATTGAGAAAGGCACAATTGCACCGCTAGGTGGATTAAAATAGGTTTTTCCTACACAATATTACGAAAGCTTATTAAACAATTTTTCCTAATAAGTTTTGTTTCTGAAGATCTTACATCATTTGATAAAAAATGATTGAAAAATCATAGATATAAGCGTAAGACAATGATTGAATAAGCATGTCAAAATGCCCTAGAAGGCAAACTTCTCATATTTTATTACTAAAGTCGCAAATGTTTCGTTTGATTCCTGAAACTTTTCCAAAATAGGAAAACCGCAAAAATGTGATTTGCAGCCTATAGAGAAAATGTTATTAAAAATGGGGAAACTTGATATACTTTAAAACCCTAACTTCCCATGTTTTCAAGATACGAGCATATTTCCATTCGAATAATAAAGTTGTTTTCATTAAAATGGTATAAACTGTAAATTTACAAGTGCAACTTTAAAAGTTCTAGCATTTAATACATTTTTCACTCATATTTTTTCATAGTGGCATTGGCAAAAACTTCAATCCAAGTGGGCGGAGGTCAAAAATACCCAAATAATGTGAAATTTGGCATAACGGCGTACTTTGATATTTTTCGCAATCCAAAGGGCTTTTAGGCTTTGAAAATTACAAAAAAAAAAATACAATGTCCTAGTGTCAATTCTTCCGGCTATGTTCATCATCATTCTCACATTGCAATCAGAAAAGTAAATATTTAAAGTCTACCATACTAAAACGTAGAAAAAGTTGCGAGTTGGAACTGGTCTTGAATACTGTCAATGTAGTCAACCTACAACTTCTGACGTTCGATATCCTACTACCTATTCATTTTTGAACATAAATATGCTAATATTGCGACTCCTACCATAATTTTTCAATGTTCGAAATAGTTTATCAGGACAGGAAATAATGCTACGAGGAATTACTGTTTTTTTTGTGACTTCAATTTAAAGTGTGACTGTAAATAAACAGTGGTCGCCTCTTGACTCTAAGCAATATTTTCGTAAGTCAGAAGTAAAGAATGGCGTTGAATCAGTTGAAAGATTTGAATGATGATCTAAGAGAATCGATTGTTATGTGAAGTAGATAGAATCATCTTTTTTCCTATTCATCATTTAATCATATACATACCTACCACGTAATTGTTGATCAAAATGATGATGCTACTTTTTGCGGTAAAAACATCCTGGCCTGGCTATCACATCCATGCTAGGCGCACCAATTATAAAATATGCTTGCTTTGATAAAAATCCCATCATTGACCACACGTATTCGACCTCTGGCGTTTATGGGTCAAGATACCTGTCCAAAATTCAAAATTCAATTATAATTGGCTTTTAGTGCTAACGGCAGTCAGTGGCGTCATCGGCTTTACGAAAAACACGGCTGGAACAGAGTGAATGATGTGAGCAAAAATAAGCATTTGTGATGTTCGCTTAATTGAACTCATCCTCGTGGAGAGTATCATCAGCGAATATAGCCGACCCCGCCGCCCATCGTATGTAATTTTTTTTTACCTTCTAGGAAGTGACCTCATCCCGGTCTGGCAGTCCAGTCATCTCAGCAAGCCATGTTGCTGAACTTTTTCGTGCTTGACTCCCATCGAGGAACTAGCAGCCGATGCAAAAAAAAAACTAACCAATCGAACGAGGAATGTGATGACAAGTAGGAAGTACCTGATGAGCAGTTCAGGAATGGGATATATTTTTAGCCGGTAGCATCACGACCACAAGAAGCATGATCGAATGAATAATGCCTATTAGCGAATGTAGTTGCTGTTTGGTCATTATGACAACACACTTTGGAATAATGCAAATTATATGGACAATTAATAATACGGTTTGAGGATACCGAGCATACTTAACAAATATGATCATAAAAATGGCAGTCGTGAAAATACATATTAACAGTATAAATTCTGCGCTTCAGAAAATGTTCTATAACAATTTATGGAATCTATAAATAAGTTGAAACGATCCATGAAAAAACGGAAAACAATCCATAAAATTGAATAACGAAGTGCACGAATTCAAATGATGCATGAAAAAAGGAAAACAAGAAATTAATGAGCGAGTGGTATTGTCAGTAGAGCGTTCAAAACTAGCGCTACGTTTGGAATTTTCGGGGAGCTCACCCTTCAAATGGTAGCTAAAGGTAATACAAATAATTTTCGAATGATAGTAATACAAGGTAATAAATATTCAAAGAGAACAACGATGAGATTTAATTAAGAAGTTTTTTTTTCAGGTAACATAACTCTCTGAAATTTAGTCAAACTTAACACTTAAATATCTAAGGATCCTAACTATTTTAGAAAACTCTAATAGTTTCTTTTGTTTCATTTGATTTAATGTTCCGAAACTTTGAAAATATGTCCTAGTTCAAACACTACAAAGATTGTTGATACTAACAAAACGACTAATAAATGTGAAATTGGAACCACTGCTGTGAACTTGCTGAACAAGATATTAGGTTTTACACCAACCGACATAACTCCACAAAATGAGCCGGATGAACTTCGTTTGACAATTATCGGTGGTTTGTTTACATGGGAGTTACGTGAGTTCGAATGTAACAGATGAGCACCCGTTGCACTCGCACTCACGCAACTGACAAAGTAAACAAACCACCGAGAATTGTCAAACATGAATTTAATTCATCATAAGTTCATTCGTGTCGTCATCTTGTAGAACTCAATTGAGTTCTACAAGATGACGACACGAATGAACTCATAATGAATGAAGTTCATGTTTGACAATTCTCGGTGGTTTGTTTACTTTGTCAGATGCGTGAGTGCGAGCGTAACGGTTGCTCATCTGTTACATTCGAACTCACGTAACATCCATGTAAATAAACCACCGAGAATTGTCAAAAGAAGTTCATCCGGGTCGTTTTGTGGGGTTATGTCGGTTGGTGTAAAATCTAATACCGCTGTATTTGCATTCAAATGACATCAGTCTGCCAAATCACACTTACTACTCACACTTACTACTTACTATAACCAACCTACCAGACGGCACGTGCCTCTATAATAACCCATTTTTCTAGCCTCAAACTGTATACTGCCACGCCGCAGGCATTTCTGATTGCCTCGAGAGCATAATTGAAATAATTGGCATAATAAGCTCCTGCACACTTCCACAAATCCAAACGGTTCTGGCTATTACGCAGCTATTTGGCATGACTTTCCTAACCTCTGATAGGGTCTTGTTGCAAACAGTGCCATTTGAAATGAAGAATTATGAGCCATTAGAGATTAACGGCATAAGACTCTCTTTTTACAACATCGAACGGTTTCGAATAATTACCCATCACAATTGTTTCACAGGTTGCTGCTACTAAGCGACTTTTTTGTGAGTTCCAATTTCTCTAGCTGCTGAAGTGTAAAAGACTAGAAGTAGGCTACAAAATAAGTTACCGTATGTAGTTTGGTTAGCATGGCTACGAGACCATATCGATTGTGTAGCAGGTTTCTCCACCATTTCAATCCTTTCAATGTTCTTCATCTAATTTTGCGAGACTGTTTGGTGCATCTCAGTGCGCTTACTGTACTGTGGACTAATTAGTTGTAGTTGAAAAGCTCCTTAAAATAAAGTTTCACTTCAATCGTGAAAACTATTGGGGCTGCAGTTTGCGAACAAAGGAAGTGTACGCCATCTTGTTGAAATATAGGTTTTGTGTCCTTGACACCCAAAAGTCGTTTTCCCAATTTTCTTCTTAATGAAGAATAATTATAATTAATAGTAAGAATTATAATTGGTCTTCACCAAAATTTTCGGCAAGGAGGCATAAAGCATAATACATCTTACATTGGCTTACTGAGGCGAAAAGAGTTCCGAGCTAACCAGTTCTCATCAGCTTTACAGAACTCATTTTCTTGTGGTACATTATGCTTGACAGGGGGTATGCTCAGGAGCACAAATTCAACGGAGTCTAGGTATAGCAGGATCTGAACTTCGGCTGATATTATCTCGAAGGTGGGTTACATGGCAACTAAAAACAATGTTACTGATAGTGTGGATCCCCGAGGTACACCATTTTCGGCCACTTTGCGGCTGGATAATTCTCCATTTGCAGCTACACGAACGGTTCTCTCATTTAGGAAACTAGAAAGAATGTTCATCATATGACCGAAGAGTTTCCATTTTTGAAGGGTTCGGAGGATGGCAGGGCACCATGTCGTTTCATAGGCCTTAGCTATGTCTAGTGAAACGATTTCCACATTCTCGTTGTTGTTCAGATATTCCAGGTATGCTATATGAAAATCGATGCCTTGACCGGCAATGAATAGTGCTGTCGATGGTCCAGCCGTCCTGTGACCTGGAGTTCGGTTATTAATCGGCGGTTTACCATACGTTCGAATAGTTTTTCAAGACAACTAAGCAGAGTAGCCGTCTGATTTACTACGATATATTCAAGGTAATCGTGTTATTCCGTTTGCTTACTCTTTTTTATTCATTTCGTTTATTTGATAGGCACAAATGCGTTAGCTTTTTACAGCTATCTTAATACGAGAAACAGGATTCGATATACAAGAGAGGAGACAAAAGATTTTTTTTATGAAAAATTTTAAAACTAGAAATTCAGTTTGATATACATGAGGAGGAGTAATAGTTTTTTAAGAAATATTTTACAGTTATCTTAAAACTAACAATATAGTTTGGTACACAAAAGGGGAACAAGTCTATGAGAAATTTCACAGCTATCTTAAAACTAGGGATACAATTCTATTTACAAGATGGAGAACAATAATTTAATAAAGAATGAATTACATTTTACAGGTTTAACCGGCATGGAAGACTAAACATTTTCCACAGTCAATAAGATTATTTTGACTCAATCGCAATTTTTTAAAAGGGCGTAGACGTTTCCACGCGCAATAATTTCAAATTTTTTTGTTCAATTACACTATTTTATACAGTAAAACTATCTGAGAACGAGTTACAGGGAATGAACACTTCTGCACGAAAAATATACACTGAATATAATTCTAAATGTCATTTTAAAATCAAAATGCATTTAACAAATATCTCGCAAAATGCGATAGTTTTCGAGATATTAGGAATTTTGCTCCAACAAGAACAATTAATTCATGTAATTAAGTCCTTTTTAAAAATTATTCGCGTTACTCCATCATAAATAGTCAAAAGTCTAATGTTTATCGTTTTACAGACGTAAAAGAAGCTTTTTCAGTGTATTTGGATCATGGAGAAGCTTTAAATAAAAAAGTTTTCCAAACAACAACTTTTGACAAATTTTCATAATTCATACTATTTGCAGTCAATGGTAGAATTTAATTTTTGACAATGATTCCAAACGCCATTTTAAATCTTATACTTATAACAAAATTTTTCTGAAATGTAGTAGTTCTCGAGATATTTTAAATTTTGTTTTTACAACCCAATTATTTTGTTTTATTACGACCTTTTCAAAAGTTATTCGCATTTCTCCATCAACGGCAATTAGTTTTTCCTAAGGCCCATAACATTTCCTATAACTTTCCCATTGACATCAAGGCGATATTGTTAACCATTTGAAAGTTATATAAAAACAATCAAAGTATTATTCAACCATAGGATCTGATGATTAAACTACATAGTTGAATTATATTTTGGTGGTTTTCATGTAGCTTTCAAATGGTTTACAATATCGCCTTGATGTCAATGGGAAAGTTACAGGAAATGTTATGGGCCTTACGAAAAACTAATTGCTGTTGATGAGGAAACGCGAATAACTTCTGAAAAGGTCGTAATAAAACAAAATAATTGGTTTGTTAAAGAAAATTTAAAATGTTTCGAGAACTGTTACATTTCGGAAAATTTTTGTTGTAAGAATTTTGATTCAAAATGGCGTTCAGAATCATATACAGAAATAAAATTCTACTTTACTTCTACTATCAAATTTTGAGTATTTGATCCAAATACTCTGAAAAAGCTTATTTTATGTCTGTAAAACGATAAACCTGAAAAAAGACAATTTATGATGGGGTAACGCGACTTTTAAAAAGGAAATAATTACATAAATTAATTACCAAAATTCCAAATATCTCGAAAACTATCGCATTTTGGAAGATATTTGTTAAATGCATTTTAATTTAAAATGATACTTAGAATTATATTCTGTAATAAATTTGTTTGTATGTCAATTAGTATGAGATTTAAAAACATGTATAAAGTTATTGTTAGAAAAACTTTTTTGGTTATAATTTTTCCATCATGAAATTACATTCAAAATATTTCTTTTCTCTTTACGTTTTGATGACAAAATATTAAAAAATTAGAAAATATTGTTTTTTTGCCTTTCTCATATAAATAAAGGCTATGCAATCACTGTAAAAATCGACTTTTTAACCGAGGCCCGGAGGGCCGAGTATCATACACCATTCGATTCAGTTCGTCGAGATCGGCAAATGTCTGTGTGTGTATGTATGTGTGTGTATGTGTGTGTATGTGTGTGTGTGTCATTTAAACTCACACAATTTTCTCAGAGATGGCTGAACCGATTTTCGCAAACTTAGTTTCATCTGAAAGGTATAACGCTCCCATAAGCTGCTATTGAATTTTTAGTTGATCCGACTTCCAGTTCCGGAGTTACGGGTTGAAGAGTGCGGTCACACAGCAAATTCCCATATAAACTGGTACCACCATAATGTTCAAATGATGTAAAACATATTAAAATTGATGTAACATTACTCTAGTTTGCGGGTCCCGATCACTAATGATCAATCAAAGCAGCTTTGACCACATTGGCCACCTAAGACGGTTCATGACGCCCTCGGGGAACCCGCCAAGTTCCTAAGCTAATATCACACCCATTCCACAACGAATTCTCTACCGATTTTTACGAACTTAATTTCAAATGAAAGATACAGTAATGCCATTGACTGCTGCTGAATTTCATTCGGTTCTGACTCTTGCTTCCGGAGTTACAGGGGTGTTAGTAAGGATACACTGGAATTTCCCATATAAATCGCGGTAGAATCGTAATACCTCAGAGGCTAAAAACTATTGAAATGGTCACCAAATTACTTCTAATCGTAGATCTAGATCACTGATTGCCAATCAAACATTCTTTGAATATATTGTCCACTATCGACGATTCCGGAAGTCCGGAATTCCGGGCATATTCCACAATTAAAGTCACATCGCACAGTGGTCGGAAACGCCAAAAACGTGAACTTAATTCACTAGAGGCCAAACCATCGAATATATTCACAGGGTGTCTTTGGAAGAATTGTTTGTATGAATATTCCCCACAATCTGATAATAATTGAAATTAGGCATGGCTTACTATGATCGAACTAAAAAAATAACTTTTTATGCTGACGAGGTAGAAAGTTGGTGTCTTGGAAAAAGTTTTAGAAATGCTCACAGTAAAGAATTTAGTTGAAGAACTTGAGCTTGTAGGACTAAAGGTTATCGAGTTATAAGGCGTTTTCTATGGCAACCCCCTTAAATCTAGTTTTTTTAATATAACTTTTTTCATTGTAACTTTTCGTGCAAACTATGTTCAAGACAAATGTTGAGGTACCAAAACTACATAATATTGTAGAAGACTGTATGTAAAAATACTCATTCGTTTCAAGGTTATTGACGATTTTTACATTTTTTTACACCAATTTCAACTACGTATAAGAAAGAAAGGTGCAAACCAAAATGCACGAACAGGCACTTTTTTCACTGTCTAAACTATGCACAATGAAGCTAAGAAGGTTTGGTGCGTGGCACTCTAGAACCCTAAGAATAGGGTAAGATTACTTTATCATGTTTTTTGACTTTTTCCATACAAAAATCAGCAAAAAAAAATTTGTTTTCTATTTTTTCCGTAAAATTTAGTAATTAATAGTATGACATCCTTTTGTAAGCATTAAATTCATTATGACATGTCTATTTGAGTATATATTAGTTTGGGATCTCCAATGATATTAAAAACTTCACATTTTTACTCCCACGTTTAAAAAATCTGAAATATTCAGGTATAAGTTAAAATAATACTTGTAATTGAATATCAAACCAAGAATTTAAAAAATTGGGGTAAGAAAATTAAAAAAAAATTTTTTTGCTGATTTTTATATGGAAAAAGTAAAAAAACATGATAAAGTAAGCTTATCCTATTCATAGGGTTCTTGAGTGCCACGCACCAAACCTTCTTAGCTTCATTGTGCATAGTTTAAACAGTTAAAAAGTGCATATTCGTGCATTTTGGTTTGCACCTTTCTTTCTTATACGTAGTTAAAGTTGGTGTAAAAAAATGAAAAAATCTTCAATAACTTTAAAACGAATGAGTATTTTTACATACAGTCTTCGACAATATTATGTAGTTTTGATACCTACACATTTGTCTTGAACATAGTTTGCACGAAAAGTTACAATGAAAAAAGTTATAATTAAAAAACTAGATTTAAGGGGGTTGCCATAGAAAACGCCTTATAACTCGATAATCTTTAGTTCTACAAGCTCAAGTTCTTCAACAAAATTCTTTACTGTGAGTATTTCTACAACTTTGTCGAAGACACCAACTTTCTACCTCGTCAGTATAAAAAGTTAATTTTTTTAGTTCGATCATAGTAAGCCATGCCTAATTTCAATTAATATCAGATTGTGGGGAATATTCATACAAACAATTCTTCCAAAGACACCCTGTGAATATATTCGATGGTTTGGCCTCTAGTGAATTAAGTTCACGTTTTTGGCATTTCCGACCACTGTGCATCGGTTCATCGGTGATGACTGAACCGATTTTCTCAAACCAAGTCTCAAATGGAAGGCAAAATATGCAGTTGAGTATTGCGTAGCCGCCCCTTCACCCCCCCCCTCCCCACCTTGCCCTTACACCTCCCTCCTTCATTACTCCCCTCTTCTTGGATCACCCTCACGCCCAGATTTCCTTCATCCACCCCGTATACCGAAATAAGATGAAGGATTTCTGACGCATCCTCCACACCCACTCTACTAAACCCCCATTCCCTACACGTTCAAACGCATTCCACCAACCTTTGCAAATTATAATCACATGAAGATAACATTGAACTCATGCTTATTAAGCTAATTAAATATTATTCTTTTGCCTTTCTTATATAGAAAGGTTATGCAATTGCTCCAAAAACCGACTTTCTAACCGAGGCCCGGAGGGCCGAGTCTCATATAACATTCGACTCAGTTCGCCGAGATCGCAAAATATCTGTGTGTATGTATGTGTGTATGTATGTATGTGTGTATGTGTATGTGTGTATGTATGTGTGTGTATGTGCGGATTTGTTAACAAAATGTCCACATCGGTTACTCGGAGATGGCTGAACCGATTTTTACAAACTAAGATTCAAATGAAAGGTATAATATTCCCATAGGTTGCTATTGAATTTCATTTTCAACCGACATCTTGTTCTGAATTACGAGTTGAAGAGTATGGTTACAAAACAAAATTTGTTGATTTTTCCAAATCGGTTTCTCGGAATTTTCTGAGCCGATTTTGACAAACTTAATTTTAAATGAAAGGTCCATCAGCTGCTGTTGAATTTTGTGTGGATCCGAGTTCTGGTTCCTGAATTACAGGGTGATACGTACGATCACGCAGCAAATCCCGATTCTAACGAATTCTGCGATGAATGTAAAAAGGTGATTTTTTTTTCCAAAATGTAAACACAACTGTTGAATTTGTAGATCTAGGTCCCCAACAGTCATTCAAAGTCTCTTTGGCCACACTGGCCACCATCGACGGATCCGGAAGCATCCAAAGTCAGAATAACGGTTATATTGGTTTCTCGAAAATGGCTAGATTTGCTCAACTTAGTCTCAAATGAAAGGTGTTGCGTCCCCAGAAACTGATATTAAATTCCATCTCCATCCGACTTCCAGCACCGGAGTTACGGGTTGTGGAGGTCGATCACATAGAAAACTCCGATTCAAACCGATACCGCGATGAATGCAAAAAGGTTCTCTTATATATACTTACCAAGTGTAATAAGGGATCATTCATAAATTACGTAACGCAAAAATTGCCCAAAATTGACTCCCCCCTCCCCCCATGTAACAAATTGTCACAAATTTATCCATCCCCCCCTCCCCTATTACGTAACAAATTCCCAGAAAAAAAATTTTTTTCTTCGGTGAAAACATGTTACGTAACGATCTAGCTAACTCCCCCTCCCCCCTATGTCACAACATGTCACAACTTGTTGTACCCCCCCCCCCCTAAAAGCGTTACGTAATTTATGAATGGTCCCTAAGAATGAAAGACATTTCCATAAAGTTATATTGTACGAACCAGCTATTAAATCATAGTTTGTAGAAATGAGAAAGGCACAATTGCACCTCTAGGTGGATTAAAACAGGTTTTTTTTTGCAATTTGAATTTTTATCATAAATTTTAATTTTTGTGAAAAATGACACAACATTTTTTTCAGTGCATATTTTTTTCGTGCAGAAGTAATCATTCCTTGTAACTCGTTCTCAGATAGTTTTACTGTATAAACTAGTATAATCGAACAAAAACAATTTGAAATTATTGCACTTAGAAACGTCTACGCCCTTTTGAAAAATTGCCCTTGTATTAGAATACTGCAATTGCCAGAGAAAATCATGGAGATTCATAAACCGAACACAAGTGTAAAGTTTCGTTCGAATCGACGATGGTCATATTTTGCGATCTGCCGGTTTCTCATGGAATCCCTCAGCTATCTTAAAACTAGGAATACAGAATACAAATTTGATTTTTTAAAGGAGACTTATGCTTGGTCAAGATATTCAGAGGGTGGCTTGTTCGTTTGCCTACTTGCAGTTGGTTGATGCGACTCCAAACTTGCGTGGTTGGTGTACTAAGGTTGATCATTTGAACAAACTCTTCCCAATATGCACAATAAAGCTAAGAAGGTTTGGTGCGTGGCACTCTAGAATCCTATGAATGGGGTAAGTTTACTATATCATGTTTTTTGACTTGTTCCATACAAAAATCAGCCAAATTTTTTTTTTTAATTTTTCCATAATATTTAGTAATTAATGGTATGACATACTTTTGTAAGCATTAAATTCATTATGACATGTCTATCTGGGTATAGGTCAGTTTAGGATCTCCAATGATATTAAAAACTTCACATTTTTACTCCCACGCTTATAAAATTTGAAACATTAAGATATATGTGAAAATAATACTTGTAATTGAATATCAAACCAAAACTTTCAAAAATTGTGGCAAAAAAACTTAAAAAAAGTGTTTTTGCTGATTTTTGTATGGAAAAGTCAAAAAACATGATATAGTAAACTTACCCCATTCATAGGATTCTAGAATGCCACGCACCAAACCTTCTTAGCTTTATTGTGCATAGCTTAGACAGTGAAAAAAGAGGGCCGCCTTAGGGAGATCTAAATTTTCCAGTATTCGGTGTGCTTTTCTCGCACTTTAATTTGTTTATAAAGTGGTTTGCCCGTTTTTGTCCGTTTCAAAGTTATCGGCATTGGAAAAAGAGCTATTTTCAATCAAAAAATGTGAATATCTCCACACATACTAGCGACAGTAAGTTTCCGTCTTCGGCAAAGTAAAGCAGTTTAATAGTCCAAACAATGTTCTAAAACATTTATATAATGGAAAAAATCTAGAAGAAAACTTATGATGAAAAAACAGTTTTTAAGGTGCCTTTTACAAATAATGTCCCATATCTCAAAAAGCTCAAAAGTTAGAGAGTTGAAGTCTTCAGGTAAAATGTTTGTAAAAAGTTTCTCTACAACTTTGCTGAAGTAAGTATTTGTCTATCTGAATTGTTGAAGAAAATAAATTTCGTAACTCACTATTAAGGGGATTAATCATCAATCCGATAAAACAGAAAGAAGGGGAGTTCTACTCCAAGAAACTTTCTCAAAGACATAATATTGCTAAAGTCAACCGTTTTGACGCAATCTAAAAAACCTCCTTTTTTGTTCTTTGGGACCACTGTGCACTGTGCGTTGGTTAGAGCAGCGTCTGCCATCTTAGTTCTACGCATTGAGTCAAATGGTAGCGCGACAATAGGGACACTCGATTCGAGTTTTCGTTGCGCTCAAACACGAGTATTTCGCAGTTTTCAGGGTAGTTATTATCTTGGTTCTTAACAACGAAGCAAAGCTTTTGATGCCAATTTGTACGCAATCCATCGATTGTAGACTGAGTGATTAATGAATTAATGATGCGCCCTCCTTAATATGGTGAAAATAGGCACTTTACCCTATATTGGTTCTTTAAAATCAAGCAAAGAATTTGATACCAATTTAAACGCACTCTATCGATTGTAAGCCGAGTAATTAATGAAATAGTGAAACCTCCTCTCTAATAGGGCCAGAATAGGCATTTTACCCTCTATTTATTTACGTCGATATATGAGAAAAGCGTAATCACATCCATTAAGCTTAAAATAGAATGCTCTTGCTTTTGCTACTGCTCTCGCGCTGGGCCGGTCAATACTAACGTAGTCGGTTGTAAAATATTTGATTGTATTCAAATGAGAAGAATCCTAAGCCTACCATTTAAAATAATAATATGAGAAGTGCTTTGAAACGGTTTTCTGTATTACAAATCTCATTAGAAAATATGCCAATTAACTGTCTCTGATAGCTTTGGGCAGTGCATCTTCTACGAAGTCCATTACGATCGAATGTGGCACAGTTTGCGATAAAAACGCACAACAGAATGAAGCAAGTACCTATTTGCAAAACTCATTTCTTCCCGGCGGCACATCCACCGCCGATCAACCAGTAACGGATAGAACCACTCCAGGCCTTAGTCCCAGTCAGTGCAGTCTGCTGCTAGCAATAATAGCATTTTAGCTAATAGATGATTTTTCACCGCTTCGGGAGATAAGCGCATTATACGTTCAATGGGTGTCTTTCAGTTCTTGGGATCCTCGGAGGAAACCAAGAATCGTTTAGCACCTGAGAAAAGAATGGTATCTATAAAGAAAACATTTACCCCGCAGCTATAGGCTGAACTATCGTGTTCATGTAAAACATATCCTCTTCACTTCATAGGCAATCTCTAATCATCCATCGTCAATTTACACGTTGGGACTCCGATGCTGACTTAAATAGCCATTGTGGAATCGGTTACTCCACGATGTATTTTTTTATATTTCCTCAGCAGCTCTCAGTGCCCAGTCCATAACTTACTAATTTTCATTGCGCGCAAGCAGATTAACGAACAAGCTAGGAAATGAGGCATCCGTCGCCTTTGCTTATCTAATCAATGACCTTCAAGACCTGAGAGGAGAATAGACGATTAGGGTTAGGTGTGTCTATTTTTACTGAGAGGCGAAAAAGTTCGATTCAAAATTTATTTAATCTATTTAATTTGTTGACTTGCTTCCCCTGAGTAAAAACACTCAGTCTCTGCTGCGAATATCAAATGAGCATAATTCGCCTATGGTATGCCAACAAACGATTGAAGAACCCATTACTCCCAGTGAGAAATTAGCACCAAATTATGCATGCTAATTGAAGGTCAGAGAACCTTCCACACGAGTGACTGGAACCGACAGCTCCGTAGGCACGAGCTTGCCAGCCAACACCAGGAAGTTTTTCCTTGTGCTAAAGCTAAGGAAATCCGAGTGCTTGAAAATCGAGAAACAGTTTGTTTATGCTAATGATAACAAAATTACTCCGGAATGAGTGCAAATTAAGCAATTACACATCATTACGATAGCAAAGTGGCGGCAAACCTGTAGCTGGTGGTATCCAGAAAATAGTCTTAGACCAAGAATCAATAGCTATTATCGAATGTTTGGCTGCCAGTAGTTTGCCATTCGGCATGATTCTGCAATTTTCAGGGACACGAATTTTTACTGGCGTCAAAAGTTGTCCCGGCGCCATCACCCATCGGTATGTAGGGGAAACGACGAAGAGCCGGCACCTAATTCAAGTCGCAGCACGCCGTCATATCGGTTTCAATTAGCCGGAGCTCCTGTAAGGATTAATTACGAAATATATTGTAAAAATCAGCGTGGAAGCTGCAATTTGGAGTCATTAAACATACAGCAGAAGGAGCTTGCGATTGCCTGTGCATCACGCTTCGTTGTTTGTTTCTTTGCAGTTATTGCTACACATTTATGATCTTGTTGTTCAGACTGAAGTAATATCAGTAGCAGTGAAATGGTTCTTCCATCAATTTAGAGAAGACTTCCATGCAGCCGGAAGTTGTACTTGCTTGGCGAAACAATGATTTTCACGCAGGTCGGTGTGAACATGGTACAGCGCGCAAAACATAACGCTTCTACAAAGTTATTTCCAAGGATGCTTTTGAAGATCAGTTTAAAAACATACAAATGAACAAAGGATGATTGTGCCGAGTACGTATTCTGTGAGAGAGGGTATATTAAATCGAAAATTTATTTTCACAAGGTTGGTGATAGCCCACATATCATAAATGTTCCACAAAAACGTGCGTGGCACTCTAGAACCCTATGAATAGGGTAAGCTTACCTTATCATGTTTTTTTACTTTTTGCATACAAAAATCAGCAAAAAAAATTTCGATTTTTTCCGTAAAATTTAATAAATAATGGTATGACCTTCTTTTGTAAGCATTAAATTCATTATGACATGTCTATTTGAGTATATATTAGTTTGGAATATCCAATGATATTGAAAACTTTACGATTTTGCTCCCACGTTTATAAAATCTGAAATATTCAGGTATAAGTGAAAATAATAGGGGTGGGCGTAGCGTATTGGTAAATCGATTGCCTTGTACGCAGCGCACCTGGGTTCGAGTCCCGACCCCGCACATAGGGTTGGAAATTTTTCCTAAGAGATTTTTCTAACCCGAAGAGGCGAATGACCTTAAGGTTAAAACCTCTATAATTGAAATAAAAATAAAAAAAAAAAAATGAAAATAATACTTGTAATTGAATATTGAACCAAGAATTTCAAAAGTTGGGGCAAAAAAACCTAAAAAAAATTTCTTTTGCTTATTTTTGTATGGAAAAAATCAAATAACATGATACAGTAAGATAACGCTATTCATAGGGTTCTAGAGTGCTACGCACTAAACCTTCTTAGCTTTATTGTGCATAGTTTAGAGAGTTAAAAAAGTGCCTGTTCGTGAATTTTGGTTTGCACCTTTCTTTCTTATACGTAATTGAAGTCGGCGTAAAAAAATGTAAAAATCTTCAATAACTTTGAAACAAATAAGTATTTTTACATACAGTCTTCGACAATATTATGTAGTTTGTTACCTACACATTTATCTAAAACATAGTTTGCACGAAAAGTCACAACGAAAAAAGTTATATTAAGAAAACTTGATTTAAGGGGGTTGCCATTGAAAACGCCGTATAAATCGATAACCTTTACTTCTACAAGCTCAAGTTCTTCAACAAAATTCTTCACTATAAGCATTCCTAAAACTTTGTCGAAGACACCAACTTTCTATCTCGTCAGTATAAAAAGTTATTTTTTTAGTTCGATCATAGTAAGCCATGCCTAATTTAAATTGTTTTCAAATTGTGGGGAATATTCATACGAACAATTCCTCTAAAGACATCTTGTGAATATATTCGATGGTTTGACCTCTAGTGAATTAAGTTCACGTTTTTGGCGTTTCCAACCACTGTGCAGTGTATCCCCAAATTATAAACAAGAATCATAACAAAAACTAAATACGTCTGGGGACCACCCAAAGATTTTTGGCGCGAGCTATTTTTTTGTAAACACAATTAGTTTCATGCATACGATGTTTATTATTAATGATTTCAGGATACGATTTTCGTAAACGGCTCAGTTCATGGAATCACGATTTTCTTTTCATGAATTTATAAACATATGAAAAATCGTTTCAGTCATCATCGAAGTGGCATTAGATCTGGAATATGCCCGGAACCCGGGACATCCGGAATTGTCGATAGTGAGCAATACATTCCAAGCATCTTTGATTCGTCATCATTAATCTAAACCTGCGAATCGAAGTAAATTGATGTTCATTTCAAAATATTTTTAACCTCTGAGGTGTTACGAATGTACCAGTGTATATGAGAAATTTCTATGTGACAACCTGTAACTCCGGAATCAAAAGTCAGGACTGAATTAAATTCAATAGCAGTCAGATAGAGTATTATATCTTTATTTGAAATCAAGTTTATAAAATCAGTTATGAGTTTGCTGGGAAATAGGTGTGACATTACTGCAGGAACCAGTTTATATGGGAATTTGCTGTGTGAACACACTCTTCAACCCATAACTCCGGAACCAGAAGTCGAATCAACTAAAAATTTAATAGCTCCTTATGGGAGCGTTATATTATTCATTTGAAGAAATTGAGTGACATTATTTGACTCACACATAGAGATGGGCAAACCGATTCGGTTTGGAGAGTTAACCGTATCCGATTCACTCACTAAAATGAATCGACTCTTTCAATCGATTCAGTGACTCGTTCTAGTACTGTGAAAAATGATTGCTTGAAATAAAACGAAAAAAAATGCAGGCTTTAAAAAACGCTTTCGTGTTACACATATTTAAAGAAATTTTCTATTATAGTTCTATTTTCAATATTAGACAATATTGAAGTTTTAGTTGATCAGACTTCCGGTTCCAGAGTTACGGGATGAAGAGTGCGGTCACACAGCAAATTCCCATATAAACTGGTAACCCTATGAAGTCCGAATGACGTAATACATATTCAAATATGTTCAACATTATGTAGATTTGCGGAGCTAGATCACTAATGACCAATCAAAGTAGTTTCGACCACATTGGCCACCTATGACGGATATTGATGCTTCCGGGGAACTCGCCAAGTGCCCGAGCTAATGTCATACCTATTTCCCAGCGAACTCTTAACCGATTTTTACAAACTTGATTTCAAATGAAAGATATAGTACTCCCATTGATTGGCATGGAATTTCATTCAGTTCTGACTTTTGGTTCCGGAGTTACAGGTTGGTTATTGCGGTTACATAGAAATTTCTAATAAAAACCGTAATCTTAATACCTCATAGGTAAATCTATTGAAATGAACAACAAATTACTTCGATTCGCAAGCCAAGATCACTGATGGGACCCCCCCCCTCCTTCCAGGTCCTACTGTGAGTTGGGGAGTATTGCTAGGATATGGTGGGGTTTGGATTGGACTCTGCCAAACCTCTAAAAGCCAAAACTCCGAAAGCAGCTCCGACGAAGCGAGTCTGTGCCGCTTCTGCTAAGATCCTAAGTTTCCAATAGTCTGATTCCAATAGTCCAAGATCTTAGCAATAAAAGCACTCTAGCCAACCGACATATCAGGATCGACGCAAATAACATCCTGATTAGGTACAACAGACAGGACATGGATCACGAATTGGACGGCGACTTTGGGCAGACAGGCGTGCTGTTCTGCTCCCTGAGTAAAGAAGGATGACACCGACGTGAAATGGCGAGTGTGCTAACATCACGGCTGCCTCCGTCTCAACAAAACCCTGGCAGGTCTCCAGGTACGTTTAAAACTCGTAACCATTTAGTTGGTTACACTAGGTTCGGTTAGAGCATTCTCGATTTTACACCGATCCGGCTCTGAACACTACTCCCCATGAAGGATAGTGTCAACCCATGCTCGACCACCCTGCTTCATAGATGATCATGGGAACACGAAAAGCGACTATGTACACCGAGTTGAGATAACAGCCCGGAGTTGAGACCCAATAAAATGGAGAAAAACTAGAAACTAATATATACAGAGCAGACATGGAGAATCCGTTCGCCAGAGGTAGGTGAAGGACTTCCACAAGTTTGTGCTTGCGAGAAATAATGTCCATAATGTCCATGTCTGCCGTGAATGAGTATGACACGGAAATGCGGAGAGCTTATGTAGCTGAGCGAGTATTGGCGTCGGCTAAGGCTACTATCTTCCTAACCCCTCCAAAGCACGGTAAAGAGAAGCAGATTGGAGTGGAGATTTCACCAGTTTCCATGATTCCAAATAGGACAAGATCCTCGCCAGGAGACGGTAGACCAGGCGGGCTTTCACCTCGAACATATGACGAGGAACCGCAAGAGCCCGGACAGGTCTACACTGTGTGTGGCACATTGCTAGAGACTGCACAAAGCAACTAAAGTGCATGATCTACAAACCGGAGGACGGATACGACCCCACGACGGGAGGCTTCAAATGCCCAGCGTACATAAAGGCGAAGACAGACCAATGATGGTGGAGATAACCCAGCTTAACCTCAATCATTGCGACATTGCACAGCAACTATTGTGGCAGTCGACAACAGAAACGAAGTGTGACGTTGCAATTATTGCAGAGCCGTATCGTGTTGTTCCCGATAACGGTAACTGGGTGGTGGATAGTGCAGGGATGGCTACAATCCAAGTAATGGGCGGGTCCCTTGTCCAAGAGGTGGTGGATAATACACACGAAGGCTTCGTGATCGCCAGCATCCGCCAGTCTGTAGCTACTATTCTCCCCCAAGATGTACACCAGAGCAGTACAATCGGATGCTGGACGCACTAACAGACTCGTTAGTCGGACGAACGCCGGTTGTGATAGGAGACTTTAACGCTTGGACCGTAGAGTGGGATGGCAGGCTGACCAACGTAAAAAGTTACAGCTTGTTGGAAGCCTTGGCGAAGCTGGATGCAAGAAGGTTCCGCTACCACATTCCGTAAAGACGTAAAGTCGAGAATCCATCATCGACATAACATTATGCAGTCCTTCACTGATAAATAACATGAATTGGCGGGTTAGTGAGCAGTATACTGCCCATGACCGCATATTTGTCCCGTTTTTTATGAGATTTCCTATCTTTAGAAAATGAAAGACTTCGACAAGGACCTTCTTGTGGAAATACTGCGTGCTGATAGCGTCACTCCAATTCCGAGTGCTGATGAGCTGTCGGAAACAATAGCGAGGACGTGTGATGTAACAATGCCGAGGAAAATGGAGCCGAGAAACTACCGGCTTCCGGCGTACTGGTGCAACGAAACGTTTAGCATCCTCCCGGCTGCCTGCCTAAAAACCAGAAGACCCGTTCAGAGAGCAAGATCTGAGGCAATCAGAGAAGAGTATAAGGTGACATTCCGGGTGGCCAGGGCCACTTTTAAACGCGAGATAGTGCTAAGCAAGTCCACCTGCCACAAGGAGCTGTGCAGAGAAGTAGACGCTAACCCCTGATTCAATGCTTACCGTGTCGTTATTATACCCATGATCAAGGGTGCAACGACGCCAGCCGAAATGTGCGACGACAAACTGAAAATTATCTTGGAGGGTCTTTCCCGAAGCACGACCCAACCGCATGGCCGCCTACACCGTATGTTGATGCAGACGGTGGAAATGCTGGTGACAATCGAATTTTCAACGAGTTGTCTAAAGGCAAAGGACTGAAAGCGAAGAAAGCTCCCGGACCGGATAGTATTCCCAACGTGGCACTGAAGACTACGATCCTGGCGTTTCCGGACATGTTCAGGATAGTCCTACAGAAATGCCTGGACGATGGCTACTTCCCGGATAGATAAAAGTACCAGATGCTGATGTTGCTGCCAAAACCAGGCAAACCACCAGGTGATCCAACATCGTATCGGCCTATTTGCCTGCTGGATACTCTTGGTAAGCCCCTGGAAAGGGTCATCCTCAACAGGCAGACCACCTACGCTGAAAGTGAGAACGGACTATCACAGAGGCAGTTCGGGTTCCGGAAAGGGATATCGACGGTGGACGCCGTCCGCACAGTCATTGCGAGCGCGGAGAAAGCATTGCAGCAAAAGAGAAGGGGTAATCGATATTACGCCGCGGTAACGATTGACGTGAAGAACGTGTTCAACGTTGCCAACTGGGTGGTTATCACTGTAGCGCAGCAAAGAATGTCGAGTCCCGAACTCTGTGCAAGTTTCTGAACACTTGAACTGCCCAATGGAATAGAGACGAGGAAGTGGAGATGTTGACGGCGGCAACAATAGGCATCGTGGAAACCTGGATGGCTGACGTCAAGTTGCAGCTGGCTCACCACAAGACGAAGGTAGTGCTTGTCAGTAACCGTAAAAAAATCCAGCACGTCGAGATCAGTGTCGGGGGACAATCCATCCCATCGATGCGTGCGATGAAGCATCTGGGTGTGATGGTCGACGATCGATTATATTACAACAGCCATGTCGACTATATATTAGAGATGGTCGGGTTCGGGTTTTTGGACCCGAAACCCGGACCCGACCCGAACCCGACGGGTTTCGGGTCGGGTTCGGGTTCTATAAATTTAAACTTCTCGGGTTCGGGTCGGGTTCCAGGTTTTCAAATATGAAATTCTCGGGTTCGGATCGGGTCCGGGTTTTTGGAATTTTGAACTTTCGGGCTCGGATCGGGTTCGGGTTTTTAAAATTAGAAATTATCGGGGTCGGGTCGGGTTCGGGTTTTGAACAAAACAAACCAACCATTTGTTGACGCTGTTTGCATCTGTTCACAAAACCCAGTCTAGTAGTCAATTATGCTTCTTGATACGAATGGATGACACATATAACCATTCTAAATATTAGCGCCTTTGAATTGTTAGATTTCGTCGTATTTTCTGGTTCTCAATTATTGTATTTTTTCATTATTGTATAAAATTCCCGCTCTTCAGATTCGCAAACTGCCTGAATTTTATTTTTTAAACGTACATTACGCTTAACAATACGTGTTTCAAATCTAAAATCTCTTTGCGATTTATTTTTCATGACAATTAGTAATAAATCAAATCAACAGGAATTTATCCGAAAATATTGGATCAACTCTCTATTATGGAATATAAATTTCGACAGATACTTTAATACCGATAGGCCACGGTTGGAGTATACGCGTTGAACTCGGCTAAAGCGTACAGCTAATCGTATCTACAGCAAACCGAGTAGAAATCTACGGGAAATAGAGACAATAAAAAACTATCTATTGATCTGCTCCTGATTGGTCGTTTTGACTGTCGCGAGAAATCGGAAAGTAAGTGTCACGAGTGTACTGAATAGTAGTACTTTTTGCTACATATTGAATTATTATTAACAGAAACATGAATTAAAATGATAATTAAATTTCAATGCACCACGATTTGTATATTCTTGGCATAGTTGCGATCCACGAGATGCTTTTCAACCATTTATTACAAAGGCCGTTGCAGCCCTAGGACGATTTGACGATTCCCATACTCACACATTTGGTGGTACTTTGGTGATATTATAGCGGCTCAAATTGCATCGCCATTTATTTTTTAAAAGCAGATAGTTTATCAGGCCTTAACAGAAAACCTAGTGGATTCCATTTAGAAAAAAAACTTCCGCCAGGCTTCGTTATTCAGGACACTCATATGAGCGATCAAAAGTAAAAGTCGCAAGGACTGAACATGCTCCGGAAAACCCGTTTCAAATACATTTGAATATAAAAACCGAATATGAACTTCAACTATAAAAATCGGACTGGGACTTTCCTTTGTAAGAATCGGATAAAAAAAACTTCAGTACAAAAACCGGGAAAAATATATCCGATTCTTACAGAGTAGTTTTTGTTAGCCGACTTTTAATGTTGAACATCAAGATCCTTGTGACGTTTATTTTCGATCGCTCATATGCTTGAAGTTTATTTCCGATTTTTGTATTCTAATGTGTTTGAAACGGGGTTTGCGAAGCATGTTATATCCTTGCGACTTTTAATTTCGGTCGCCCATATGATGATGATATATCAAATCAGTGGTACATATATGAAACAAGCACTTTCTGTCAGATTGTCCCCGGACTGGACCGTTGCATGATCCGAATTTCTTTATGAAAATACATGAATTTCCACGATCTTAATGAATTGATTGCAAAAATCTTGTGTGCTCTGTTGAAGCCATTGACGGAAGCTCGGAGTCGTTCCGAGAGCTCCATTGGAGATGTCGAAGCATGTGTACTGGCGCGCTTACCATATAGTCTGAAGCGTAAAATAAATTA
The DNA here is from genome assembly GCF_030247195.1 of Topomyia yanbarensis. Lineage (NCBI taxonomy): Eukaryota > Metazoa > Arthropoda > Insecta > Diptera > Culicidae > Topomyia > Topomyia yanbarensis. Next base: position 182,767,998 of record NC_080671.1, on the reverse strand, counting down.
GATACCCCATCATAAATCGTCCTAACACTAATGTGACATAAAGAACGCGTCAGAGAATCTTCTTTGACACTCTTCGACACATGTTTGACCTTACCAACTAGTAACGTGCGTGACGTCATGTAAACTGTCGTGTACGAATTGCCATAGCATTATTTAATACATGTAATAAATTATATAAAACTGCCTTGCAAGAATGGTTTAAAAAAATTTAAAATTTTGGTTAAGTACAACGGGCAAGGTTGTTTGAAACTATCACTGTTTGTTTCCCTATGAGTTAGCCGCCGATTTATCATAATTTCCGGTTAAGATATCGACGATTTATAAGTTTCTCGGAACACTACAAATTCAAACTTCAATAATAGTAAATATATATGTGGATTCTACTCGCCAGTGATTCGTTTTGCCATAGGCAAATATGACTCAACGCATATGGTGTTACTTCAGATTCGAGTGATTCTACTATTCTTAGATGAGCATAGGGTCCTGCTCGGGAGCCTGAAGTTAAAAATCTTCGAGACTTTTGGATGATTCTCTGTATTAACAAGTTGGGTTCGGATCGGGTTTCTTAAATTTTAAATTTTAGGGTTCGGGTCGGGTTCGGGTTTCAAATTTTAAAATTCTCGGGGTCGGGTCGGGTTCGGGTTTTAAAAAAATTTCATTCTCGGGTACCGGTCGGGTCCGGGTTTTTCAATTTTAAAATTTTCGGGCTCGGGTCGGGTTCGGGTTTTTCAAATTTTACAATTTCGGGCTCGGGTCGGGTTCGGGTTTTTCAATTTTCAAGCTCTCGGGTTCGGGTCGGGTTCGGGTTCGAAAAAAATGAAACCCGACCATCTCTACTATATATGTTAGAAGGCTGTTATGACAACTAACGTATTGGCAGGGATCATGCCAAATAACGGTGGAGAATGAGGCAGACGTCTCCTGGCGGGTGTCTCATCCACAAGACTGAGGTACCGGCCTGGGCTGCTGCACTGAACTCAAAGCGAAACCGGATGAAGTTGACAAGCGCATTTCGCTTAATGGCTGTTCATCTCGCAAGCGCGTACATAACGGTATCGTCGAAGGCGGTATGCGTAATTGCCGAGATAATTCTCACCTGGATCACTCTGGCTGAGGACGTCGAATGCTACCTGAAGAGGAATGCACGAGATGCAAGGAAACTGGTCCGAGCGGACTCGTTGGCTAAGCGGCAGTAAGGGTGGAACAACGCAGAGAAAGGAAGGTGAACCCACCAACTCATCCCAAATGTGTCGGTTTGTGCGCCCAGGTAGCATAGGTAGCATGCTTCCGGAAGTATCATGCATCGGTTTGGACATACCCCGTCACCCCTTTGCAATGAGTGTGTGAACGTGCAAGAGACACCGGAACACGTGTCTTCGAATGCCCTAGGTTCGAATAAGTTCGAGGGAGTATGCCTGATGTAATAGTTGACAATATCTTCGAAGAGATGTGCCACGACAATCATATCTGGGATGCTGTCAACAGAGTGGTACGAATATTCTCTCCGAGCTGCAGAGAAAATGAAGAAGGGACCAACAAACCACAAATCGGGTTTTGGAAAAAAAAATCCGCCGCTGGGGAACTCTCCGACGTTGTAGATTAGGTCCACCACCGGGGACAAGTTGACTAGTACGCGACATAGCACCGGGTTCTGGGCGTCGGGGCGCCATCGAATCGGATATCAGGCTTTACCGGAATCGCCGGACTGACCTCAACACCCTTTCGGGCAGCTCGTGAGCAGGCAAGATCCACCATCGAGTAGACCGCGTCTAACAGCTAACAGTGGGTCGTTGGGGCGCCAGTGAACCGGAAGATACGCTCCACCGGAAATTGCTGGCCCATTGAGTAGGCTAGGTCTACCGCCGGAGACTAGATTGAGTAGACCGGGACGAAGCAAGGAGTTAAATGGCTCACGGAAACGAACATCGGTATCGGAAGCAATCTAACGCCGGGGAATTCACGGCAGGATAGATTCGCCGTCGTAGACTACCCGACAGAAGCGTGACGAAAAGGAGAGCTCATTTGCTCACGAAACAAACACCGGTACCGAGAGAAATTCCCTTGTCGAGGAACTCTCAGTCGGAGTATGATAATATCCGAGTTGATCTCGATAAAGCTGGCAAATCGCTCAAGGAAGCAGGTATCGGTGTCGGGCTAAATTCCTCCGTCGGGGAACCATCGGTAGTAGTAGTGTGAGTTCACCGTCGGGGACTATCCAAGTAGATCGTGATAAGGCCGGGAGCTGAATGACTCACGGAAACATGAGCTAAATGGCTCAAAGAATCAGCACCTAAATAGCTCACGGGGATGAGAGCTAGCCGGCGACGTAATAGATGGAGACAAGAAGAATCGAGAGTTAATTCAAAGCTCAAAGGTTGAGCCATTTCATAAACCAAGAGAGGCTCCGTGATAGAGCAGAAGAAAGAGGTGAGACGAAAGCACAAAGAGCCCCCTTCCCCCTCGAAGTAATACCTTGGTGTAGTTCCGTGGGGAATAAGTGCGAAAAAACAGTAAGGAGTGTTTTAGTGGCTAGGCACGAGCGTTAGTCGTGAGTCCCACACAGTGCCAATACACTACAGGTTTTGAAGCTTTTTAAATGTTACCTTCAAAAAACACCAAAATTAAATAAATGTATTATTCAAATATTATTCTGGAGTGGTACCAAGGCAACGGGGTCACTGTCGTACCCAAGGACATATATTCAAAAGAGTAAATATATTGAGCTTGAGGTTGTGCGTCCACCCCTGGCTGCTACTCCGTTATTGATCGGGACTAGTTGAAGTTGCACAGGGAATCAGTAGATAATTATGTTTGGGATTAGCGAAACATTTTTCAATGTGCAACTCCTGGTAATCCTAAAGTGTTTCTGATCAATACCGGCGCCGGCCAGCCCGAACGTAGATCGCGGAAGGAAAGGGAAGAAATTGTTAGTCCGATACTTGCTTTTTCTAGAGGCCGTATATAATACTGCGCACTCTACAAGTATATATTCAAAAGAGTAATTATATTTGTTATATAACTGGATGGTTTGAAAAGGAGCGATAAAATTTTAAATATTTTAAATTAATTTCGAAAATGTTTTCTCTATTTCCAATGGAATGGCTCAACCTCAGTGACTGACATAGCCACGGCACTGTATATTGGTGAGCTTCTTTGTCTTTATAATCATCAACAATCAGTGTTTTTCAGACTACAACGTCCATCCTTTTTGACGCTTTATCTTTGAAAAAAGTATGTTCAATGCGTTACTATGTGTACCTACATCCATTCATACAAACAACAACTCTGACTTCCTTACGACTAAATCGCGTACAGCAGGCCAGCCTCGATCGATTCTCCTGGCTGGGAGCAGAGCGATTATAATTATTCACTGAACCGAAATCAAGCGTCAAATTCAATTTGCTCACAATGAAAGGGTGAGATTTATTAAATGTTCATTCGACGGTTGTAACACCATTATTATTGTTCCTACATATGCATCAATAAACTCGTACTGGTCAGTTTTTTTTGCATCAAAAGGAAACAACTTCATCAATCAATGTTCTAAATGGAAAAAAATAAATTAAATCAGTCTTGCTTGCCTTGGAGAATCGTAGGCGATGTAGGCGAGAAACGAATTAAAAGAAAATCCAAATCGTCTGTTGAATGTGAATCACTTTGGACGAAACGTTTGCTCTTCCTGCGGTTGTTAAAAATTTGTGCGACCTACGCAGAGTTTGAGAAGAGTTTACGGAAATCACACATTGGCTTACTTTTTTCGAGTAGGAACTTAACAAGACGATCATGACCGGCCAGAATGTAAGAAGATTCTTGTGATCAACAATGATCAACGGCCTCTGCCCTGGATCAGCAATCATCAGGAATGGAGGAGAGGGCCTGAAAAAAGCTACAATCTTGAGAATTGCTACAGGTTTTCTATGTGCGGGTTTCGATATAATTAGAAGTCGATTAATTCGATGTCTTTATTGTGAGATTGTTAGAATTGTCTAATTTATTCGATTTGCTGTAGCGAATTTGTTTTTCATTGCTTGATGGCGCCAAGAGTGGGTTTTTTGCATAAAAATAATTGTTCTATTTCATGACCGTAAAATAAATTTTATCTTAAATTGAATAAGTGGGTTTAGCTATCGTTAACTTGACTGGAAAAGGTCATGTTTTAAATAAAGACGAACATAGACCATGAATGCTAATTTATACCTTCGACCACTAATTATGTACGTGACTAATTTCAATTTTAGGCACGTTCCAATGAAAATTGAAATTTACAGGCCTTCAAATTCATATCCGAGCAAAAAATCTACACGTGGTTTTCTTCATTGGCAATTATTATATTTGTGCTATTGAGAAACAGAATTTTGCAAGTACATAAACAATGACAACATAATCGAGAGTGATGTTTCTGAAAGTAATAAATTATTCTCGAAAAAGATAATTAAAGAATACTCAACCGGACAACAATATTGTGGTTTGCTTCTCAAAACGCAGGTCAACGAACAGGAGAAGTGTTCACTGTCCTGGTCATCAACCGGCTCTATCCAAAAACGGTCAAAAGTTGTGGGAGTCGATAAAAAGCCTCGTCGGTCCGCTGGCTGACTTGACTAAGTGCCTGCTGAGAACGTTCGACAGTTCCGTTTCGTTACTTATTTTTCTTGGTATAAGAACCGCTGGTTTAAAGCGACAAGCTTTGTGAATTAACTTCTTTTTCCATATATGAGTTGCTAGAGGCATCGAAATAGATAGTTTTAGATAAAGATTTTTTTTCGCGATGAGCTACTCACTGGACTCCGCGAGGGATCACTAATTGAATCCTTGAGTAATTCCCGGAGATTTTACACGTACTTCCCCAGTAGAGCGCTTTGTTTTATTGGTACACCACCCCGATCAGAAAGGCATAACAGAATTGTTTCAAGAATGAAACAAACTTTGTTATTTGTTTCAGGGCTGGATATATATTTGTTAGTGGGAAAAACTACGACAAATTAAACAGATATTTTATATCAGGTTTATAACTAGAGCTGAAACAAATTAAGGAAATACTTATAAAATACAGATTTTACGAAATTTCACTGTGCTATATGTATAAAAACTACAAATCTTTTAACAATATTTAATCAATTTGTGTTCGTATCTTACACACGGAAATAAATCTCGTTTCTAATGCAGGGTTACTTTCTGTTTTCCCTAGAACACTAACACATTGCCGAAGAGAATAATTGAGGCACATCAAATACTGTTCAAATTTCCGTTCTCAAAAGGAAAAAGTGATGAGTTCCATAAGGCACCTATATTGAAAAAAAGAGAACATGAAGATATAAAAAGCTATTGTAGTAGTTTTCTCTACCTAAATTTGTGACAGTCCGTACCAAGTGGATTGAAAGATGTACATTATATACCATACGGTCCGTTCCATACAATTTTTCAAATCTCTTAGCGAACAGATTCATCCTCTTGTCGCATGTCGCTGTAGTAGATTCCGTAATGCTCATCTCTAGTAATTCAGAAATGGTGGTAGCAAATAGCATTATATGATTGAGGTATTTTGGGGGCAATATATCATGGAAGCACTGATAAAAACAGTTTAGGAGTATGGTTTCCCATTCAGAAGCCTTAAATTTTTGAGTTTCTTCAATTTTGCGTAGTCGTCTTGGAAAGCCACTTGGTAGACGAATAGATAGCAGTCGCCTATCTATTAACTTCTTGTGATTTCCTACGTAGTATGGATACTGCTTTTTATCGTTCTCAGGACTCAACAGCAATTCCCATAACATTTTGGTGATCCCCAAAAGTCCCATGTACAAATAATCTATCGGTAATCCGTCAATAACGTTAAAATCTGGTACACCAATAAGTACACATATTCCTTTTATTCCATATATAGGCTCATGTGATGTAGACTTATGGACTTCTTTCGTCAACTCTCGTGTCTCTCTGTCTTCTCTAATCTTTGCGTACTGACAGAGATATCGAATCTGATTATTAATCAGTTTTCCTGGGTGTAAGCAAGTCGAACATCCAAACCATCAACTATATTGTTTGGTATTTTCGAAATATGCAAATAAGCCAACTGTCAAAAACGATTTTAAGGAACAATCAGTTAATCACCAAGAACAGATGTCAACATTTCTCTTTTTTCAATTAATGTGTCCTAAACGTGCCATTTGAGCTGATTTATTCTGATTCCCGATAGAGTGAGTAACGACGAGTAGTCTGAAATTGCACCACAAAGTACATTTTGGTAATTGACCTACGTTAATTGGTCATTAAATGAGAAAAAAAAGTCGTTTTTTATTACTTACATCGATAAAGCTGATTTTCGTGATTGCAACAATGTTTTTTTTTCCAACTCAGGAAACGTGAAAATAATATTAAAATTTAAAATAAAGAAATATGTTGACAGTCTGGATTTCACTCTAGGAAGGATTTGACATATCGAATTTCACGACAAATGATGCCCTGTCAGAAAAAATTAAGGCATGTTTTCTCGGTTTTCCCGCAGGGTTTCTTTTATTTGACATAAACACCATACATTGCAAATAGTTTTTTTTCATTTTGGGTGTTGTCCTGATAGACTAGATGTAAACAACCGCAGTTTTCCTATGTATGGTTGCCAAGTTTACATAAGATTTATTTTAAAAAACCAAAAAATCGTTTTCCTTATCGCAACGATTTTTTTTAAATAATGTTATATTATGTATATTGGACCTAAAATTTATCGAATGGAACGGAAAACTATATATAGCTTAATGACCCAATTAGGGCATTAGGCTTTATGTAGTTTTCCGTTCCATTCGATAAATTTTAGGTCCAATATACATAAAATAACATTTAAAAAAAAAAATTCGTTGTGATAAGTAAAAACGATTTTTTTTTGTTATGTTATCTTATGTAAACATAGACAACCGTACATAGGAAAACTTCGGTTGTTTACATTTGGCCTATTAAGACAACACCCAAAATGAAAAAACTATATACATTGAATGGAGTTTATATCAAATTAAAATAACACTGCGGGAAAACATGTATTCATTTTTCTGACAGGGCATCATTTGTCGTGAAATTCGATGTCAAATGCTTCTGATAGTGGCAAATCAAAACTGTCAACATATTTCTTTATTTTAAATTTAATTTTTTTTATTTTATCGATGTATGTGATAAAAAAAGATTTTTTCTCATTTAATGACCCAATTATTGGGAAACACGCGAAAGTTTATAATTTCCGAATTTCATGTAATTTCTCTATGATTTACTGGTCCAAATAATGTAGTGATCAACATGGAAACAATGCTTATAATGCTCACAATATATAATTGAAGTATTTTTCACTAACACTTCTTTAAACTATATTACACTTTATCAGTAACAGAGAACCAAAAAAGTGGTTGCAGGCGAGAACAATGAGAATACATATTGTTGCCTGTCTTATAAACAAAAGATCAAGCTTTCAAATACATATTTTTAACCCAATTGTTCGCACCTCTAATAGTATTGCGTCTTGAAGCACGCCTTACTGGTTTCAATTAATTTTGTTAGTCACCATTTTGTTTTACATCGTGGCGTCTAAAATGGGTCGCAAATATGTAAGCGTGGCTAAAAGAAAAGTGCTGTCGTCGGCGAATGAGCGGAATTTATCCTTTTTGTGCGACGAAATGGAAGCGAAAAACAGGAAAGCAAAAGTGAAAAAATGTTCAAAATGCGAGAAAAGCAAACGGATGAAATTTCGGTTCGTGAACGCACCATGGTAAGGCAAATATTGACCTTCTAACACTAAGTTAATAATAAGATTTATTTATTTCAGGCTCAACAAGCTCACGGTGCTCCGTTAGTGACGCACGGCAAAAGGGCATCAGAGAATTCGTACCAAAATGACCACGAAACGGTAAAAGCTATCCGGGGAAGAAAATTAAGCGTTCTCGTCGCAGTTCCTATAGATTCTGTATTTGCGGATTCTTCGGAAGACGGGCAAAATTAGAAAACTGATCAAGCTCCTATGGTCAGAAGGAATGCTGTAGGTGCCCGTGACGCTGTTTGTCGACCTCCGGATAGCAAGTAAAAGCTAATAAAGGTAACGGTGACTGGAGGTCAAGCCAGTGGCGTAGCCAGGGGGGGGGGGGTTTTGGGGGTTAAAACCCCCCCCCAAACCAAAATTAATTGGATTGAAAAAAATTGATGCTGACGAATTTAATTTAATATTACACAAAATATTTTTGGAAAAATATTCTCTGATCACTACATTGAGAACTGTGTTTAAAGTGTCATGAGAACTTTTGGAAAATTGTGGGAAGGGGATCTTGTAACTTATCTCTTAGCCAAAATCCCATAGTTGTCAAATTACTTCAATGTAAAATAAAATAACTGTCTGAATTATTATGAGCTCATTTTTGGAAAGATGCTTCAAAATATGGATTAAAGACAATTTTTCGAATGGGAATCTAAATTTAAATAGGTTGATTGCATATAAAACATAAGCTTGTTTACCGAAAACTTACATACATTTCAACATTTGCTGAAAATATATTTTTTTAGATTGTGTAGAGTTTAGACAACAATTCAATATGGTTGACAACAAGAATAACATTTCAGAAACTAGTTGAAAGCTGATGTAATTTTGTCTCTAGCAGGTCAGGATCGGTTTTATGAGCATTGGATTTTTGTTGTATTATCAACTATATGAATAGCCTCTTAGCAGGATGCAATGAATGGCGTACTAAAATTTTGTGTGCTACGTACTAGTACTGTAAGTTGTGAGGTTGACTAATGAAGAAAAGTAAAATTGCTGTATCGATTTTGTTGGCTATTTTCGGCAAATTTGAGACTAAGAGAAACGAAAGCAATGAAATTGAAAGACGGATAGGTATTCTAGAGCGAATCAGTTATAAACTTAGAACGGAAAACTAGAACTAGGCAGGCTCATATGGGCATGATCGAAAGGAAATGTGAAGAATTCTTTGCCTTATGCATAGTAGGAGTTGGGCGTTGCACCCAAGTCTACCGCATGGTCTATGGTAGAACATAACTCATCATCATGTTTTACCGCCGGCGTCGGCGGTAAAACATGATGATGAGTTATGTTCTACCATAGACCATGCGGTAGACTTGGGTGCAACGCCCAACTCCTACTCTGCATAAGGCAAAGAATTCTTCACATTTCCTTTCGATCATGCCCATATGAGCCTGCCTAGTTCTAGTTTTCCGTTCTAAGTTTATAACTGATTCGCTCTAGAATACCTATCCGTCTTTCAATTTCATTGCTTTCGTTTCTCTTAGTCTCAAATTTGCCGAAAATAGCCAACAAAATCGATACAGTAGAACCTTGCGGCAATTAAAACATAGTAACATAACAGAAAAGTAAAATTAATGCTCGATAAATTTTTAACGGTCACGATCACATTCATTCGAAACTGCCAAATTTCGATGTTAAGTAACATTGAAGAATTTCAAAACGTAAAACTGTTCATCTGCTGATAGAATAATTTTGACGGTTAATCCTCCTAGAAGTAATTATAGACAAGAATTACTCTTCAACCAAATTTGGGTCGAGACTTGTCTCCAGCAAAGTTTTCGAAAGTGCTATTTCAAACAACTTTGTCAAAGACATAAATATCCCACATATTCAGAGTATCGAAATATAGTAGTAGAAAACCTTTACAACAAGCTATTCTGAAATTACTGTATTTGATAAATCTCTTCTGCGGTAATTAAATAATAAATTCACATTGCGTTCAAGGTGCCTTTGAAGCTTACAAAAAAATAAGGGAACTGGATTTAAAACAAATAATTCCCAGATATTAAAAGGACTCAAAAACACAAAGAGTGATTCCATTTTCAGGAGCTAGCATCAATTCGGCGCAAGCTTAGTCCGCCCACCAAGATAGTGTCGGATTCTGATGAGATGAAGTCGAAACGCAAGTTTCAGTTCCATCCATCCATAATTTAGTTATAGGTTTTGTGTTCTCAACTCGCAATTATTGTTTCAAACAATTTTATCCGTAGCGCAGAAAAAAATAGTTTTCACCTAAATTTTTCTTCACTAAGAAGAAATAGAGCAGGCCCAGTCCATTTAAATCCCTATATGTTGAATTCATGTAGCCTTCATATTTTCAACAAAATTGTTTGAAATGACATTATCAAAAACTTTGCTGAAGGCACCATGTCTCCTAATATTTTTGAAAAATTAATTCACCATAATTACCTCTATGAGAGTTAATCACTAAAATTTCTATATCAAAGTAGGCGCTGTTTTATGTTGACAACTTCCCGAAGTTGTCAAACCTTCAAAGTCAAGGATTATTATATTAGGTGATCTTGAACGTTGAAATTTTTTTAGATCATTTATCCCACTTTAAAAGATCGCAATTTTTGACTTCATTGACATATTATACAAGAAAATAATCTATAGAGGTTTGAAAACTGTTCCATGTTGATCCTTCTTGTTTGTAGACTGGAATGACATCTGTTAGACTACTTATGTTTTTGAGTTTTCAATAATTTATCAAACTCATATTAAATTTTAGCATTTTTTCAAAAAATTTGCGATTTTTATCAAAACCCCCTCCAAACCAAAATTCTGGCTACGCCACTGGGTCAAGCAGATAGAAAAACGATATGCGTTCGCAACGTTCAACCATTTTCTGCGTCTCAGAATACCGCGGAAGGCGGCCAAAAACTAAAAATTGCACCAGAGACCGTTCAAGTTCAAGGCCCTGTGGGGAGAATTAAACTTCGACACGTTCGCGATGCAGTTTCTCCTACGAACTCATTAACCAAGAATCTCCCAAGAGTTGATAAAAAACTGCCTTTGCAGGTAAGTAACACTGCACCACAGACAAGAAGACCTAACATTGAATGAATTTCTCGATAAAACATCGTTACGCTCATTTTATCAGAACTCTAAATCCACATTTTGCACAAAATTTTAACACTCATTTAAAGTGTATTATCCTTCATGCTCTGGAACATTTTTTTTTGCAAAATTGCGTTCGAGTGTTATGTCTGTTAGTCTTTGATTGCATGTAACATATCATATTAATTGTTTATCGAACAAACTAAAAATGAATCAATATTAAGAATAGCTTTTCTTATTTACATTTTAACGACATTCAATTAGCTAGAGATTACTGGGTAGGGAAAGTCATGAAAATTAGAGCCATAGTACTCAAGTGAGAGCAAGCAGGGATGTTATGCACCTCAGAGCAAATAAAGAGAAGAATAACAAACGCTCTTTGCACTTTTCATGCGAACCACCGCTCTTCTCTTTCACAATAAACCTCTTCACTCCGATGCGTGTTGCTCCCACACGTGTATTTTACTCCATGGCTGCACGCCACAAAGAGTGGAAATATAGAGGCTCTTTAGTGTGTATCTTGGTCCCACGCGCACGTAAGTAGAGAAAGCAACCATAAAACATTTTTAAAACGTTCTTCCGATCTAACTTTATCTGAATTGTAGTTTGATTCGCATACCTACCTGCTTGCCAGTGAGGGGAGGCACAAAAAAGTAGCTCTTCAAGGTGACTCTTTGAACGAAATTGTGCAACTCTTGGTGCACAGATATTACTCTTTTTCGTTTTCAAGTTTCTCTTTGTGTGGTCGTTCTGCACATAGCAGTGTTTTTGTGCTGCTCTATTTTTAATCGGTGTATTTCGCTCTTTGTGGCTCATTGTGTGAGCAAATAACAAGCCTGAGAGCAAGGATGTGAAGTAAACAGATCGGAAAACTAGAAGTGGCAGGGTCACTAGAACAGGCTTAATATCGTGCGGGCTTAATCTTTGTCTTCTGTCAATGAGGGTCGAGCTCAGGCAGTATAACTACGAATCACCCGAGTTCACTAACATGTGTCCTGGTAATGATAGACGTGTCCATCTTTACCGTGACAACCTTATTTCAGGGAAAACGAATCTACGGTGCTCGATCTGCCCGGAATAGAACTGCGAACCCGTTGTTTAAAAATGTCTGTGACATGGGAAAAGCTTCCCAAGAAACCGAACAAAAGCTTTCTATAAAGGTGATTTGAATGTCTTTTGATGATAAATTTTCTATGATTGCATTTATACGATACAAAGAGTTCCTATTTTAATTTATTTTCATTTGCTTGAGAATCTTAACACGGAAACTCCCAAAAAGGATATGACTATCAATAGTGAACCGGAAATGGATACCGAAGATTTCGACACATCGGATGTGTGGACGAGATCTGTGAGTTGCAGAAATTATAATCGATATGACAATAGAAAAGCCCTGAGAAACAATTCATTCTCTGACCATATTCGCAACGGATGTAGTGGTAAGAATGCCTGAAATCAAGTAATTTTTTAATGCACATATTTTTTTATATTTTTTATCTAGTATGTAATTGCAGACATCAACCGGACATCGAATCAATCATAAATGAAAATTTCAACTTGATCAAACTAAAACGCTATCTAAAGGCCAAATATGATGATACTTTGAAGAGATGCATGTATCTTACGGATGCGTTGAGCAGTAAGCTTATCGGAGAGCCTCGAGCTACGGTTTTTACTGAAGTAGATGGATATCCAAACAAAGAAAGCCTTCAGATGTTTTCTGAAGCCGGAAATAAAAGTGATTACATTTTTATCAAACTTCTTATGTTAGAGCTATGGCCTGATGGCCTCCAGCACCGTTCGGTAACAGGCCGTACATCGAACAACACGCTTGGTCGAAAACGCCAGGGAAATGTATCGGAACCGTCTTTTCAACCAATGAACAACAAACGAACCGCGCTTGAAGCTGAGAAAGTGGAGTATATAGCTGGTCTATACTTGAAATAATGTTTATCATTTTAATATACTTATAATTAAATATATTTTCAGATCGTCTATTGGAACATAGATTATTCATAGGAGATAGTCCGTCGACAGCAAAGAAAAATGCAGACGAATGATATCGGCTTATGGCAAGAGTTATTTCCTACTACGGAAAAAAGCATTGAACGGAACCGACCTTAATCCTCGCAGCAGTTAAGAATTATTGGCGTTGCATACACTGCGTGTATGCGACACACTTGAATTTCGTTTTTTTTTATTTCACTGACGAACATTTGAATTTAATGTATGGTAAAGATGTTTTTTTTAAAAAATATGAATATAAATTATTTACGTTCTGATCGGGACAGCACTTTTTAATGCTCAATTTAAAACACGTTTAAAACTGTTTTTCAAATACATAGAGCAGGACTGGTACTCAGATTGGATAAACTGGGGAAACAATGTTAAATCCAATAATGCTTGAAACATGGCATGAATTTGAAACTAAAAGAAGCCCAGCTCAAACTGCTGCTGGGAGCGTAAGTTTCAGTTCCAAAATTCACGGCTCACTTTCATGCCCCTATTCCCCTTTAAAAAAAATTAAAGGGTTGTGTACAGGACACGACCATGGTGACATTAAAAATGTAGCTTTTTTCAAGAGCGTACAAATGTATTTTATCTATCACACATATCGACTCAAGTTCTTGCTCACTCGCCTGTTTTTTATGTTACAATTTGCTATATACCCTCCCCATTAAAACATAATTTATTGAAGGTCTTTTAACGGTAATCTATCAATTAATCAAGTATCTCACTAGGTGATTGGCATTATTTGGCTAATCCATCTAGTAAAAATAGGCTGGTCTGTCCAGAAAATATATTTAAAAGAAAAGTTCCATATTTAGAACCGTGACGAGGAAGCCCACGCCCAGCAACGGAAATATACAGATTCTTCATGAAATATGAAATTCATTTTCCATTTAAATTTTCAATAATGTATTAATGAACTTAAGTAAACAATCTTAAGGTTAAGTATTTCTTGATCGATTAGTGGTGAAAAAAATGAAATTATTTGATAAATTACATTGTTATGCAACGTTCGCACTACCAGTTAAAACGGGTTTTATGCTATCTTGGTGACATTTTCTCTTGTTGCTAATTATTAAAACGTGTTATAACTCTGTAGAGTAAACATTGTATTATTAAACCAATTCTGCAGCGTTTTATGTTATATAGGTGTTTTATGTGGTAATAGGACTGACATAATTATATCTTCAGTACAGCGGTTTGTTGCATAATTTCAAACAGATATATTTTAAAATTTAAATTAGTATACCTAACCGTTCTATTTGTTGTATACTTTAAAACGCAATTAGAACTGTGTTTTAACTACATAGGGCAGGACAGATACTCTGACTGGATAAACTGGGAAAACAATTTTAAGTCCAGTAACGATTAAGACATGGCTTGAATTTGAATCGAAAAAGAACACCCGCCTAAACTGTTGCTGGGACGGTAAGTTCTGTTTTAAAATTTTCCGTTGTGTACAGTACGAAACAAAAGTGTTTGAAATTAGAAAACAAAAAGTTCTGCTGGGAATGTGATTGTTTCCGATGCAATTACACTCAGGTTTTTTTACGCAGGGGATACAGGCCGTGCAAATGAAAACCGCCTAAATTTCAAAAAAACGCGTAAATGAAAACCGCGGAAATTTCAAAATTCGCGTAAAAAATACCGCGTAATAAAACCTGAGTGTACTCCCCTATATAAAATACTACGCTGCTGAACAGTGCAATAACTACAGAAGCACGTTGTCAGATGCCTTACTGATAAAAAAACATATAACCAAAATATGAAACATATGAAAACCAATAGGCTCTTTACCCTAGGCAGCTACAATGCGCCGTAAACATGGATTAACAAGTTACAACGCACACGCATGCATAAAAATAAATATATTTTATTCAAACGCAACACTCTTAAGCAGCACACACCGTATTGAATTAAATCCAAACCACCCCACCCACCCACTTTGCAAATCATTCTGTGACACCGTGCTGGTACCCGAAAAATCCGCACACGGCCACCGCTGCCGAAAATGCATAGCGTCTACCGCTTATTGTAGTGGCCACACGCTACAGCCATAATCTTACCCGTTCGACATAAGAACAAAAACTGATTCAAACGGGTACGCGTCACCTCTATTTATAAACTAACCGTATATGGTTTAGTCACATAGGTGCGAGTGTGTGCAAATGCCAACGTTGCCGAAAATCGATAGCGCTTATTGCATCGCCCGGAGACGATGTTGTTCGTATGAGACAAGAGCAACAACTGATTTAAACGGACATGCGTCGCTTCTATTTATGACTTTTCGCCTTTCATTGAGTCACTAAGCTGCCCTCTTTTGACGGCTGTGTCTGAGAAATCTGCCTCACGAATGGTAATTTTCCCGTTTTTCGTGAACTTTTTAATTTTACTAATTTCCAAAAGTCTACTTTTATTGGGGAGATATTAAATTATTACCAATATTTAAGTTAGGTGTTTCTGAATCGGTTGGTGTATGAATGATTAAAATCCATCTAGTAATATCGGAGTTATAAGCGTGCAAACCTTACATAGTTTCGTTACATGGGAGATAGTTTAGATTTTAGAATGACACCTAGCCCCAGATAGTGGAGTAAGACATTTTTAATGTCAAAAGCTACGTAGCACGACAAGACCCGCTAACCCCCCACCCCCTGTCGTCACACATCATCACAAAATACAACACTCCCCCTCCTCCAAATAATGCTACGTCATTTATGGATGGTCCCGAACGGAAATAATCACTTGTTTTTTTATTATTTCACACATTAAAACTGGTATACGGACGGCGCCGGTGGTTGAGTGGTAAGTGTGACCGCCACTCATTCCAGTTGGCCTGGGTTCAATTCCAGCCGAGGTCGTTGAGATTTTTCTGAGGTGAAAAAATCTGATGTCACGTCTTCCTTCGGAAGGGAAATAAAGCCGTTGGTCCCCGGTCCATGAAATTGGTGGATCGATATCTAGTCCAGGCAGTGGAATCACCTCTCTGGCGTCGGTAAAGAAGAAGTATATCCAACTTCTATACTCTACTAACAAAAATATCCTCCTCCCGTGATGCTTGTGGAGTGCGCAGTAGTATATACGGCCTCTAGCAAACGGACTAACAATTCCTTCCCTTTCCTTCCGCGATCTACGTTCGGGCCTAACCGGCGCACAGTGGTCTTCAAACAAAAGTCGGACAAAACCTCAAATGTTACTTAATTTGGCTGAAAATCACAATTTAAGCTAATATTGAGATGCTGAGCTCATATTTGATGTCAAAAGTCGTAAAATATTAAATGCATTTTTCCATACAGTGTCATTGAACCTTTCTTATAACTATGATCCCGTTTTCAAGACAGATTTTCCGTTACTGTTCACCAATGTCAGCAATATCATAAAAAATGAAGAACACTACTTTAAATCCATTGTATAACGTGTTGGTTTACTGTAGATTGTCTAACTAGTTTACACAAAACACCATGCGCCTCCATATCAGCAACAAAACTTCAAAATCTCCTTAGACCTTTTTGCGCACCTAGGCGCAGAACGAGACAATGATATTCTAAAAGTAGAGGTTATTTACCATAGAATTTATACTATGTGACCGTTCCGAAATGATTCCGAAATTTGTACAGAATACATTAGTGAAAAAAGTATTTTTGATCTGACCACCTCAAACCTATTTAAACTAAAAAGTCATAGTTCCAAGCAAATTTACCAAATGTATTTTATTCACTAACCAAGTTCTTTCTTTCTCTACACAATGAAACTAGTAGTGCTAAAATCGAACCAAAACCAAAAGAGCAACATGCATTTGAAGTGAACAGAGCAATGGTGGTTTCAGAAATGAAAATCTTTAAAAAGTCCGGACTTTGCTACATTTAAACTCATGTTAAAAATCGTGTTCTTACCCAATGATCATAAAACTTTGAATATAATACATGAGAAATTTAGAAAAAAAAATTAAAAATATCAATATTTTAAAAATAAATTTTTGAGGTTTTGGCCAGCCTCCAGCCACTGTGCGGCGCCGGTATTGATCAGAAACACTTTAGGATTACAAGGAGTTGTACATTGAAAGATGTTTCGCTAATCCCAAGCATAATTATCTACTGAATACCTGTGCAATTTCAGCTAGTCCCGATCGATAACGGAGTAGACAGATCTATAATATAAAACTGAAAATTTCAAAACTAGAACTTTAGTATTAGGAAGTGAATTTTTACTATAACGTGATAATTTTGTAACATATTATGTAAAAAAGCTTTTTCAAATGCCGTGTCAAATAAACGTTTTATGAAAAAAATGAATTATGGAAAATTGAATTGGAAAATAATA
Organism: Topomyia yanbarensis; assembly: GCF_030247195.1. Classification (NCBI taxonomy): domain Eukaryota; kingdom Metazoa; phylum Arthropoda; class Insecta; order Diptera; family Culicidae; genus Topomyia; species Topomyia yanbarensis. Next base: position 182,750,828 of record NC_080671.1, on the reverse strand, counting down.
TTACCTATTTCGTTGCAAAACCCAATATTTCATTTAGAGAGCGTGGGCTTACCCCTAGGGGCAGATCACTCTAAGAATGTATAACAAATTTGCATCAAATTGAAAAAAATGCATTTAATTTCCATTTTTGCATCAGCTTTGCACTGCCTCGCAGAAAAGTTTGTTTAACAAACGTCCTACGCTGATCCACTTTATTCGACGTTTTGTTAAATGTAGGGCTAGTTTTTCTGTAGGGTTTTGACGTCTTACACGCAACGCAAACAACCTTGCACGCAACGCAAAAACATTGCAGGCAACGCAAAATACATTATGAATTTCTAATTTTGATGAAAATAAATGCATTTAATTTCGCTGATTTTTAAAAATGCATCACAAGTGATCTGCCCCTAGGCTTACCCTCAGTAGAGCGTTGAGTGTTTCGATTATATTTCACAAAGTTGCTAATTGTAAGGGCATGTTCAGGAGTGTTTCAGTTTTAGATTCATAATTTTGACAGTTCTATAATATGAAACTGAAAATTTTTAAAACTGGAACTTGCTGTCCCCAGCAGCAGTTTTAGCGGGTGTTCTATTCAGTTTAAAATTCATGTCTCGCCATGCCTTCAGCGTTACTGCATTCGAATTTATTTTTCCCCGGTCTATCGGGTCTAAGTGTCTGTGCTGAATACTTTCCATGAATTTAAAACACAGTTTTAAACGTGTTTCAAAATCATCAACAAATAGAACGGCGTCGCATAACAGTTTTATATTTTAAAACAAAACTGTTCGAAAATATAAAACAAAACGCTCTGCTGGGGATGTGAATGTTTCAGTTTCAATTGTACTTTGAAACTCCTATACAAAATAAAACGCTCCTGAACATGCCCTAATCGATTAATACTAAGAAATAATTGATTAATTGAAATAATCGATTAAATTAAAAGCATAGCAGAGAGCATTGTGTTGTACTAGAATTTATAATTTTGCTTTTGTCGGAGGGCAAATAATACATTATGTTTACGGGAATGGTGTATAACAAATTGTAATATATGGAATCAGGGAGTAAGGTAGTATGTGCCGTAACCTGTTTTCAATGAAGACACACAATTTTCAATATCACCGTGGTTATGTCCTGTACACAACCCTTTTTTATTTTATAATTCGTTTATTCAATTCGGTTCAATGCGTTAGATAAACGTTGCTGTGTGTTTTTATAAATTTACATGATTTAAACAATAAAAATGATGAAACGTTAATGGTTGTCCAACTTATCTCTCGCGAGCGTGACTAGTGATTGCGTGTGGATACCTGCTTACTTGGCTGGGAAATATTTTTCCTGACCAACAGCGTCTTGGTGGTCGTACATTTATATTTCGTACACTTCCGTGTCATGATCGTGGTGAATAGCATGTTCATGTTCGCGAACATCAAATTTCATGCTTGTTTCATACTCTTACAGGTGGTGTGGACTACCTCAATGATGGTGCTGGCTGTTAATTTTGAGATACTTGACACAGCTTTTACCGTCAATATTACCTGAACAGCAGTCACAAATACGGCAATTGTTTGCGGTTCTGGTAATAGTATTGGAGACTTTGGATATGCAAAGATGTAATCTGTGTAGTAATACTATCCCATTATGTTTTGTACGTGCAGTATCAGGTAGGAGGTAATGTGTCGGTCCACCTAGATTCTTACCACAAAACACCATTTGAAATACGGGGAATCACTTCCTAGAATGATTTCCATTTCCCGGTCCCGGTTCAAGTAAGTGTTTTAAGCTACAAGTTATTATGCAAAATGACTGGTTTCGCCTGGGCTAATTTGTTGAACGCTATCAGCACTGAATGCCTGACATGGTAGAACTTGATAAAGGTGACTTCCGCCAACATAACCTCCATTTCCTCCGTCCCGTCAGCAAATGTTTCACATCACGAATATGCGTCTTATGCGAAAAGGCCGAAAGTTAATAACCCCCATATTTGACTGAAGCACCACTTTTTGCTTCTGCGACTCACTCAGGAATCAGGAATCAGAATATATTGGCTCATATGGCACGCACCCCGCTTGTGTCTTCCATTGACATTCTCTCATTAATTTGTTTCCAACGAAACAAGGTACAAATTTGTTAAGAGTCACCGAAAAACATATTTTTTCTTAAGTGTAGTTTTGAAAGGATTCGAGGTGGAGGGTGCCTTTAGCTCCTTTGCCTCCCCTACGACTGCGTGCCTGTTTGCCGCAAATCTATCAGAATCCTAATCCCCAGCAAAGTTTAGCCAGAAATTGAGCGGGAATTCTTGTTGGTTCTGATTAGTGTTCCGACTCCAGTGGCACAGTGACACCGATTCTAGTTAGAAATTTACAAAAGTATTTCAAACTTCAAACTACACACAAATTTGCGAAGTGTCAATAATTCCATCCAAACGAGCATGATGGTTTTGTGAGGGGAAATATGAGTTTATATTCATGTTGGTTAGTTTTACTGTTTTTGTCTCCGCAAATCTGCGTAAAGTGTCTGTAGTTCTAATTCCTCTTTGAAGGATGGCGGATTGAACTCCCAACCACATCGAGTACCAGGCCTGAGGATACAGTCATAAATAAATTCGATTAAAAACAAAATCAAAACTTTTGATTAATTAGACTTCGAAGCTTAATCACCCAGTTTTACCAAACTGTTTCCTAACTTCATGCATGGGGTAATAACCCACTTTAGTGCTTCCGTTAATTACTCGACTTACAGTCAATAGAATGCGTATTGATCAACATCTATGATACAAGTGAAATACTCGTGTTTAAGCAAATCGAAAACTCCAATGGGGTGCCCCAACTTTTGCCTCATCATTTGTGCCAAAGAGTGAAACATAGTGAAAATGAACTCAGCACCCTTCTTAATTGTCGTTCGTGCCTGCTCATCAGAAACAGGAACCGAACGAGACCCACCCACGACCGACTGTCATCGGAACAATAATTATGGCGCCTCCGTTCAGAAGTTTATTGGATCGAGCAGTTTTTGAAATTAACCAGACCGCCAAGGCTACCACGAATGCCTGCTGGTTATTCAAGCTTACTTTTATGAACATACCTATAAGAGTGCTGACGGGTATGTTCTCCATAGAAGTTGATCCGTTGGATACAATTCATGTAGCTTGACTCGAACCAACCGTTATTGGCGTCGGCGTTTAATCTATGAGACGACGGGTTACTTCTATACGAACAACGCATGCACTGGTGGCCCACGCATCGGGATCTAACCCGATGTAGTCATAAAATATGACGAGTGCAGATTTCAGATGGTTTTATAATAAAGAAACATCTCCAAACTTCAGTTCAAGTACAGGAAGGCTAATTTTATTATGTATAATAAAATAAACGATTGAATAGGTTACGACTTCCGTCGGCCAATCGTGATTCCTAACTTTTAAATTGTTTGTAGATTGAAAATATCCTCGCTGTTGGGTCGCCACTATTCAGTCTCACTGCACTACAGATGGGGAAAATACTTTGCCTCGAAGAACCATTCCTGAGTGAAGAGTTCTGTAAAAATAATTAGTCCACATAAAGAGTTTTTCCGCTCAGCTCATTCAATTTCGTTAGAGATGCCGCACATTTCCATTCAATCCTGCATCAAAGTAGGGGTAACCGGGGCTGGTTGGCCAAGTGCCTTTTCTGAAAAGGCTATTATGCGCAGTAGCGACATCTATAGTGATTTTGGTGGAGTATTAGGTCACCAATGCACCGACGTAATTTCGGGTGTTTTGGTGGTGTCGTTTGTACAGGACTCCGTTTGTTCTTTTTTCGGCACTGGTGAGTAAATTTCTGTTTTTGAAAAATAATATGTGTAACGCGAATCACTTTACATCCGATTTCCAATAACTTTGTACTGCTGGAAAGGGTATTCAAAACCCAACAAAATGGTATAACGGTTACCAGTGTAACCTTATATTTGTTTGTGTGAATCGTGATTGTTCTCGAAAATATACATTGGGGTAGGTTGGCCGAGTTGTAAATTTAGTGTAGAGTAATGTTGCACTTTAAATAATAATTTAAAATTATTACCAAATAGAAATAAGAGATTAGAAACATTAAAAGTCAGAAATTGTTTATAAAAAAGTTGATTCCGATATTTTATGAATTAAATACCAAGCAGGAATTTTTTCCTCCTGAGGAGCTTCTAGCAGGATTTGTCACAGATCGACTCAACCCCGAACAAAACTCCTCCATTATCATAGAATCTGCTGCAGATGTAAGCCTCTCTGAAGACGTCAGACCTCTTCCCAAGGCGAGTGCACGATCTGATTCGAAGAAGTGGCAAGTTCGTAAACGCCGATCGTCTCAAATTTTGACCGATTCCCCAATAAAAGCAGTATTGGAGGAGAAGAAAAATGAAATCAAACGTAAGCGTACGCTGGCGGAGGAAAAAAAATCAGCGAGAGCTGGTAAAAAGTTCAGCTGCCGAAACTAAGTCTACAAAGGTTAAAAAGACTAAAAAGGGAAGAGTGGATTTTATTTTCTTTACGTATATTCGAAAAATGATGTTTTTTTTAATTACTAAAAGTTTTCCACTGATACATTTATATACATACTTATTTTACCAAACTAGGCCAACCTACCCCAGCCCTAGGGTTGGTTGGCCGATTTTTCTTTCCGCTTTTGTTTGCTAATCACTTTTTCCCTGATTTTTTATTCATGAATGAAAAAAAATACATATGTACTCAAGGGTTGTATCTTGATGACAGCGCAAACCGGTTTTCAAAAAGTCTAACCAGAATGAGTACAGAAATTCCGAAAGCAAAACTCGGCCAACCAGCCCCGGTCTCCCCTAAACCATACAATATATGATGAAACCTATTTTATCAATTGCGACAAGTATCTAAAATACACTGAAATGGTTTTGTCGTGGAAAGTTTTCTATCAATTTTCCACGAACATTTTAAAATAAAAAATTCGGGTGAGATGCCGCACCGTGGTCTTTAACTCAAAAATGGCGAAAAAAGTATTTTGTGGCTCTCGTCGATGTTTTCGTGATTAGATGTCTTCAGCTAAGTTTCATGAAACTTTATTACAACTATAAAACAGTTAGCACCTTAAATTTTTCTTAAGGGGGTAATCCCATTATCAGAAATGTTTTTTATTCAACAATATAATATTTTTCTTTCGCAACCTTGTGTAATCGTTAAGTTGGAATAATTTTTATCAAGGGTACCCTTTATCTATGTATTTGTGGGAACGATATATATCTTTGTGTTAGTAGGTGTTCCTCAAAAGCTGTTTTTTGCGGTTTTTCTGTACAATAAATGTATACCGCTTTGTGAAAACTTCATTTTGAAAAAATGCATTGTTTCGTTGGAATTTTCGGAATTGATATCAATACAAAAATAATGCGTTCGCGAAACTCAGTGCCTGAAACTTTAATGAATAACTCTAAGTAACTAATACTAATAAATCGGCCCAAAAATGCATATCGCCCGTTGAATATATAGATAAATAGACTCATAATCCTATATGCACCGGTGTTAAGACCGTAAGTTTGTGGTTATACCGTATTAGGAAACTAAACCTGATGGTAATGTTCATTTAATGACAGTCCGACGTGCAAAAAATACATTTTTGCTACGCATCTCCACCATCGAGTGCGACACCTCAACTGCAATTTTAATGCGGCATCTATCCCAATTGTAGGGGAGAGATGTCGCACAATATTTTCCTCAGAAATTGTAGATGACCGTGTCCATGATCAGAATGTCTCCTAAAGGTCCCAACCATTCAACTGATACATGATTTACCAAAAAAGATCGCCGCCATTCAAAAATAAGTGAAATTTTAATGTTGAACTGAAAATTTTCGGCACTTCGCGATGCAACTGGGCGCACATAATCATTAATAATATTTTTGTGGGTTAATAATAAGGATTATTTTACATCACCAGTGTTCTAATTCTTCGAAAGAGAAAACAAACTCGCAGTCATATTATCGTAGTAAATAAAGACGCTGAATCCCTCTAAATAAAGACTCCCCATCTCTATCTTTCTTCTTCTAGTTCTGGTTATTTACCGTCGGCCTATTTCCGCTACGAGGCCAAGCACCGACGCCAGAGAGGTGACGACTCCTACTATCTAGACTAGATATCGACCCATCAACTTATGGACCGGAGACCAATAGATTTATTTCCAGAGGGGGAACAACTTGACAGCTCCTATACAAATCGTTGAAACCACTTTTTTTGGGTCTGTGGGTCTAAAATGGCGGATAAATCTTTATTCAAGAGCAATTTCTAAAAAAAGCGTAAACGTGTTCACAGTTGAAATTTTCTTGTTCAGATTTTTTTACTTCCGATAATTCATTTTTGAAGACTTTTTGGGTTTGGTGTTGTTTTATGATAAAAATAATGCATCTTTATTCCGATGCATTATTTTTAAATGATTCATGATTTTTTGGAATCATCAGCATACAAACCAAGCGGCGCTTATGCTAGTTAGTGAACATCTTCATTTAGTTTTAAGATATTAGGTACTAATATTTGCATTGCAATGTAAACAACACACACAATGATACTGGACTGTTTTTCTCCCTATCCGATAGAAAATGAGCAGTCATCAGTTCTGAATTTTGTGGAAACCTTTGCACCGTAAATATCGCATGAAGTCAGAAAAAACAATCGAAGTCAATCCCGCCTTTGTAAAATACGAAGTGAAATATGATAATCACAAAACTAAATGTATTTAAGATTAACGACAAACTTTCGAAAATTGTCATATGCGAAAGATATTTCAAGGGCGACGGGAGAAGAAAAAGTTCACACTAGAAGCGCACTCAAATCAAATCATGCATATTACATTTTACATTCGGCACAATTTGTAATCCTTTTATGAAACTCCAAAATGACGAATTAACTTGTTTGTATTTATATTAAATTATTACGCTGTTTTGAAATGATCATCTTGATTACCGCTTCCGAATGTAAATAAAGAAAACAAGTTCGTAAAAGACGTCACGGAATTATTTTCTCGCATAGAAATTTACAGTATCGCAATTTGTGGACGGCGTTCTATGGTGGTGACATCATTCGAAACACGGTGGTTTCATGCAACTTAGGCTAAACGTCAAGTTGCGGGAGGGTTGTTTATTTTTCACCTCAGAAAAATCTCAACGATATCAGCTGGGATTTAACCCGCACCAACTGGAGTGAGTGAGTTTGAACCGGAGGGGGAACAACTTGACAGCTCCTACACAAATCGTTGAAAACACTTTTTTGGCTCCACGGGTCTAAAATGGCGGATCAATCTTTATTCTACACGGTAAAAAATTGTCACGTCTAATTCAAATGATGTTGCACTTGAATCAGTTTATCATGTATCACTAACAATTGAAGTGATTTAGCATTGATTTTCTAAGGATTTATAACTCGTATCATAATGACCTGGTCTTTGAAAGCTATTTAATAGAAATGATCTTTAAATTGAAATGAATATCCGTTGAATTAGCACCACTGTACTAATCTATTGAATTTGAGTGGTTCCATCTTTAATTACAAGTGTCAAAACACTAAAGTCTTTAATCGACTACAAACGTATGCTCGGAAATAGGAGCAAAAATGGAAAATTTGAATTTCTAAAGTAATGTAGAACGTGAGTATTGTATATTTTACTTGTAGTTAATTAATTATGTAATTATTTGCTCTCAGGTAATCCATAATGGGATATACCGTAAGGAGTACGTATATAGTTAAATGCAAGATCTATTAGAAGCAATGTACAACACATTTCAAATGAAAGTGATTTGCTGTTGATTTCGTAGTGCTTTTAAATGATCCATTCCAACAGATTGACACATCGCATTGAAATGTTGAACAAGTAGTGCGAAATCAACTGCAAATCACTTTCCATCAACGTGAGAATTTTTTACCGCGTAGACCAATTTCTAAAAAAGCGTAAACTTATTTACGTGAAAATTTTCTCGTTCAGATTTTTTTACTTTCGATAATTCATTTTTGACGACTTTTTTGGGGGTTTTGTACTGTATTGCTATAAAAATAATGCAACCGTACTCCGATCAATTTTTGGACTCATCGGCATACGAACAAGTTGTGTGCATAATAGTTAGCGAATACCTTCATTTAGTTTCAAAGTATTATGGTAATAATAGCACCGACATGACAACTAGAACGATTTCGGTGAAAATTTTTTGGCAAATAGTTTAAACTACAGACACTTTATATAACAGACTAGCGGAGAGAAAAACAGTAAAACTAACAACCATCAATGTAAACTGGCATCACGGAAGCTCCCATAATTGCATTGGCTTCCTCTTGTACTTCTTCTATCAAAACCCAAACGAGCATGGGCTGCACTTTTTGACAGTCCGTTTGGCTGTAATTTTTGACATTTCGCTAGTCTGTGTAAAGTGTATGTAGTTAGTACCTCTTGAGCCATGAAAAACACGCGAGTCCGTCCGTCTCAATTAGTCTCTGCTATTAATGTCCAATACTTGACAAACATATGATTACAGCCTAAAAGCCAACTGTCAAAATCCACTTTTAATGGAAATTCCGGACAAGCAGTTACTAGCTGAACACATTTCACAAAGTTTATGAAAGAGAAAACTTTTCTCTTTCGTTTACTACCAACATCTGTGATTGACATGTAACGGTTTGTCCGGAATTTCCATTCAAAGTGGATTTTGACAGTTGGCTTATAGGCCGTAATCATATGTTTGTCGAGAATATGACACTGCTTCACGAGGCTACGATGCATACCCTTCCCTAATAACCAGCGATGCCACCTGTTTTTTGAAATGTCTGTAGAAGAATAACTAAAATGTCTGTAAAAGTCTGTAGATGGTTGTGTAAATCCTAGTTACACTAAAATTTTACTTTAAAAATAGATTGAAAGTAGAATTCTATTGTAAAGGAATCACTCGTATTCGAAAACAGTTATTCTAGTGCAATTTTACTAAACACTATTACCCTTTTAAAAGTCTGTAGATCTCTGGCTACGTCTGTAGGAGACATCAAAAGTCTGTAAAATACAGACATGTCTGTAAATCTGGCATCGCTGCTAATAACCGTCCAACCAGAACCTCCCAAGCAGATGTTATAGAGAACATCATGACAGCACTAGGGCAGAGAAGAGAACCCGCTTGGAAGAAAAACGGGCAGCCAGCAAAAATCCGTCAGGATTCCGGCAGCTGTCAAAATTATCAAAATGGCGCTGCCAGAATTCAGCTATACTCCTTCCAGTTATGGCAGGCAGATTCGCCTCACCGGTTCTGTTTTGTTCATCGTTGTTTCATTTTCGCCATATTAATATTTTTCCAAGAAGGATAGTTTTGGCAGTTAAAAAAATAGGAAGAAACAAAGATTTTGGTTTTAAACAAGGTAAGTAATATGGATTTCATGTCTCCAGGCATGTTTTTATTATAAATTTACATAAAATTAAAAAAAATTAAAAAAAAAATACAAGCAAAACCTGAAGCGGTGCAAAACCGGTCCTGCCGGTGCGTGCCTGGCAGAAATCCGGCAGAAAAAACCGTTAATAACCGTAAGGCGAAAAAGTCTGCCAGAAACGGTTGTTGCATTTGAGCCGGCCGGCTCTGCCAGCCAGACCCCCAGAAATTCTGCCAGAGTTTTTATTTCGCTGCCGGCTATCTGGGGGGAATCCTGCCAGGCACGTCCGAGCGGGAAGTACCACTTCGAACAAAAAAAATCACGAAAGTTCTCACAAAAGCGAATCGGATTTGTTGCTGGTTTTCCTTGGTTTTCTTTGAGAGTGCATCCGTATGACGTTTCAACTAGTATAACTTTTGAAACTGGCTCGTATAAATCGTTGCAAGCGGCAAGGTCGAGCTTCGCTAAAGCGTACAGTAAATAACAGAAAATGTATTATTGTATTTCGTATCATAGATTTTACTTTTCTGATTGATATTATGCTTATTGCTGTATGTAATTAGTGAACGCTAGTTTTCTAAAACGACATTATCTGTTATTTTTGTGGGGCGTCCGGAAAATCATCCAGTTTCAACAGAATGTTCTCTAATTACCTGGCCCGACGCAAATGCTTTTTATCAATTTTGCATATTGAAGAGTAACTCGTAAGGAACCTTTACTAAGCAGCACATGATTGTAGAGCCCCCTTTCTAAGTAGTGGAACGTGATCTTCCGCATGGGTGGTGTCATAAATATTACTTGTGATAATTAAGCTGAAGAAATAAACTTTTTTTTTCTGAATTCCAATCCAATGCAGTGAAAGCTAATGTGAGTACTTAAGGTCACAAGAGCACTTAGCACATATTAGGGAATCCAATGGAAGATTTTGTCGCGATAACTCTAATTTGTAAAACAAATATTTGTAATTCTGCTAACAAAAAAATTAAAAAAAGTTCGATAAAACGTCAGCTGCGTCGGAAAAAATGAAAACAGCATATGGCTTACTCTAGTAACAGTTGTGGATTTATGATAGTTTTATAGCCCCTGGTAAAACTTAGATTGCACTTGTCGCGTGCTATAAAACTTCAATTGTTACTTGTATTAATGACGTATACGTATACAATCTCGCCATCGTCGGTCTTAACAGCATTTGAGTTGTTTTCTCTAACAGTCTACTAATTTTTAAATTTATTTTAGAATTTTTTTTTAAATTGGCTGCTGAGTAACTGATTAGTATTTGCTTCTCGGTACGCAGATCTGAAAAGTGTGTAGCAGCGATGCCACAAGTACAGATTTATCTAGAAAGGTACAGATTTTTCGAGTGTTACAGATTCTGTACGATACGGATACCATATTTTTGTAAAAAAGTGCAGTTTGGTACAGTTTTTTTTTAATGTGACATGTAAAATAATTTAACACCGCGATGCATACCAATAAACAGGTTGTAAATGTTGAGTTAGACCGCTGACAGCGTGATGGCGAGAAACAGAGCTGGAGCTAACACTGACATTAGGATGCGGAATTCGAGAAACTTGTTTACAGCAAATCAAAGGATTGATGTCAAAATAGGTTTGTTGCCGTACCAGAAGAAACTGGAAGTACTTCTTCTCCGTTTCTACTTCTAGTAGCAAACCGAATAAAAAATTAGCAAGTTTTTTTTGTTCCTGTTTGCTACGGAGCAACTAGGAGCAAGAAGCGTGTATTAAAACAAACCTAATTGAGTTCTTGTCGGCCGATCTCACGAACACTACTGCAGTTTCTTGGTTGAAAGCAATCCCATTTATTTTTTCCGTTTTGTTTATTATTTTCCACCAGCTAGTGATGTAGTATTTGTGTCATGTGACGTGTACGTACTTGAGCTGTAGAAAAGTCTATGAAAGCCGAGCGGATTTGCGCGGATTGATAAGCCGCTTACATAGTGGCGGTGAGAAACTGTGTAGGGGCTGGTACTGACAGTAGGATGCGAGATGCGAGAAACCTTCTTACAGCATATCAAATGAAACCTGTCAGAGTAAAAGCAGGTAGCCGGTGCAGATCCGCTCGGCTTTCACTCTGACATCATCCCTTTGGTTAGCAGCAAGCAGGTTTCTCGCATTCTAATGTCAGCTCTAGCCCCAGCTTAGCTTCTAACTGCCACTCTGTAAGCACCCATAGGCTTCATTTGATTTGCTGAATCCAGGTTTGTCACATTTCGCATGCAAATGTCAGTACAAGCCACAGCCAGGGTTGCCACATTCACAAATTTTTCTTTAAAGTCACAGATTTATATAACAATTAGGCAATCCATTAGACGTGTTGGATTAGCTGATTATTTCTTGATTGTTTCTTCTGACGTTACTCCGCACTGCTAGGCACAACGTCCGACAAAACCATTGATTCGATCTAACATCAAACGAATTGGTACTAATGAAAGATGTTTGTCGGACGCGTTTTTCTGTTCGCAGAAGTAAAGCAAAACAAACTTATTAACAAAACCCACCACTGAGTTGTCAAACAAACCTCTCCTAGATTGCCTAATGAAACACAGCTTCCAATTTGGCCCTGGCCGCAGCTCAGCTTAGGCTGAAAACAAAATGACAACGAGAATTTGAACGGGAGCTGATTTTGACATTACCCAGTCAAATACTCCGGAATTTGGACTGATTTCTGGCGAAAGTTTATCGCAAATGAAAGAACTGATTCCGAGTCGGAATTTTTGGTTTTTCGTAGCCAAATATCAGCATCAGCACCAACTCAATATATCACTATCTCGAATGAAAAAAAATTATATAAAATGATTCAGTTTGTCATTGTGTTGGTACAGAATACGAAGAATTTTCAACTCCCAGTGCAGATTTAATTGTGGCAACACTGGTGAGTAGTCAGAACGATTGTCGTTTGCATTTTTCATACGTATCAATCCGCTGAAGTTTTCGAGCCCATCATGGTTTACAGACCTTGGTGACATTTCGTAAAAATTTAAATGCGACGTTAAATCCTTGAAAAGGTACTCATGAGAATTTATAAAAAGCAGCCTTTAATATTAAAGATTGAAAATAATTAAAAACTAATTTCCTCCACTTTCATAAGGACCAAAAAACTTATATCGAATCCTGAAAAAGGAAAATGGCTGGCTAACAAAATCCTGTTTGTGTTTGAATTTAATTTCCTTGCATGGTAGTTCTCAAAAGAAAGGACGCACAATAACCATTGGGAAGATATCCATTGAAAATCTTTCTTGGTCAGTGCGCTAAGAATCAACTGTGCAGTCAAAAGTTTCGATATTTAAACGTAAATGTATGCTAACATACTTCATCATAAAATCTTTCGGTTTTTCGATGGAAAAGGATAGGTTAATATTTAAAGTTAAATATCCGATTGCAACCCAAAACGCACTCAATGTTTGAAAGATGGGTTAATTAATGCATGACAATTTTTATTTGGAAGAACATATTCTAACCATCGTATAATTTTGAACTAATGTATTGATTAACAGTGTATTTTGCAGGGCTTCGACACCACGTGCCGCTAGTGATTTTAAAAAGAATTGTGAGAAGTTTTTATTTCGAGTGGCCCTTCTCTTCTCTGACTAGGGGCAGATCACTCTAAGAATGTATAACAAATTTGCATCAAATTAGAAAAAATGCATTTAATTTCCATTTTTGCATCAGCTTGGCACTCCCTCGCAGAAAAGTTTGTTTAACAAACGTCCTACGCTGATCCACTTTGTTCGACGTTTTGTTAAATGTAGGGCTAGTTTTTCTGTAGGGATTTGACGTCTTACACGCAACGCAAACAACATTGCAGGCAACGCAAAAACATTGCACGCAACGCAAAATACATTATGAATTTCTATTTTGATGGAAATAAACGTATTTAATTTCGCTGATTTTTAAAAATGCATCACAAGTGATCTGCCCCTAGTGACAGCATCAGAGTGCCAATAATTATCCGAAATATCAACCGTCTTAACGCCCCTGCAATTACAGGCTGGAAGCGAAAACCACTACAATGAACCTTTTCCCTTACTATTTGCTATCCCGAGATAAACTAGCGTTTCGTCGATTTGTTGCTATATGTGACACAAATGAGTGCGAACGAAACAAAAATAAACGTCAAACAGTTTTTTCGCTTGCACTAATGCAAAGTGAACATGCGCGTAATTCGGCGCACGGCTTGGTGGCGCATGGCTGAAATGTCTCGATGTGGATTTTAGAAAAAATCGCAATAATATAAGAAGGGAGCAAGCCGCCTCTAAATGAGCCAGTATAAATAAAACAATAAATAAATGTTGAACTTTTGACTTAACGAATAATTGTAATTGATAGTCTTTACAGTGTGCTTGTTGCGATCTAAGACAAGACGTGACAATCGGCTTCTTATTTTTCCTTCGACATTCTTCTTTTTGGACATTTCCGCCCTGCCGAAATCTTCCGAATAGTGTTCCTATTTTTATTAATGAAAATGGAGTCTTGTTAATTTATTTTATGCCGGCAATATTTTGTATCTTGAATCCACTATATTTATGAAAGGACACAGATAAGGTTTGATGAAGCCATTTTCTGAAAAAATTTTAGATTATAGTGTGGTTTCTGTCTTACTTTTGTTAAAGTTAATCAACCACGTATGCGGTAAATACATGATAAATACTTTTGTTAAAGTTAATCAACCACGTATGCGGTAAATGCATGATAAATACTTGTTTCACTTTGTCGTACAATTTCTGTTCTATTTAGTCATTTTTACTTTTTTAACGATAATAATTGCTATCCCTGCAGTAACATCGCGTACGGTGCAAAAAGTCAGAATCATCCAATCAGGAGCTGGACCATTCTGACGTAAAATTGGAACAAAAACGCCCCCTCCCTATTGTCACGTCTTGTCTTAGGTTGAGATTGATACAAATCTTCTTAACCTTTATCTTGATACCACAGAGAACAGATGTCCATCTTCAGCATTCAACTTGTGTAAAATCTCTAACGGTTTCGAAGGTAGTTTGGATATCTAAACCAGGTGCGCTACTGTCGTCATGTTTTTTGTGGCTGAGTTATTCCTCTACCCAGTCAAACTAGTCCGGAACCGATTCGGACTTCCAGCATGAATTCCAGCTCAAATGCGTCAACCGATAGAGTCGGAATCGGTTGTTTTCTTTGAGCTAGATTCCATGCAGAATCCATCAAGGATTTCGAACCGGTTCCGGAATCGATTTGACGGATAGTTGGGATAGGTTAGTGTGGCGGCGCTAGTGTTTTTAGTATATTAATTCAAATGTTTACACACGTTTTTTAAATATTTTTGTTCGATCATGGATGTCTGTTCTCTGTGTTGATACATTAAAACGCAACGATCTTAGGTTAGCAGGTCTTGATTGCTGTAGTAGACAATCAAGCTTCAGTTTTTGGAAGGATATGGATGAGAGCAGACGAAAAACCTCTGGTCACGACACCATGTACTTTAAAAATGAATAATCAGTCTAGTTAAGCTACCGCATTATGCCCTAAATAAAAATAATTTTAACCTTTGTGAAGGCAAGCTAAAATCCTAACATTAAAGGGCAAGCCGGACCTCTCAGGCCCGTCTAAATTCAAGCTCCTTTTTGCCGTTCTGCACTGCACTGGGGGCGTGTCGGACTCGAATGGTGACCAGCCATTAATACCGACTAAACTCCATTGGACTCCGCCATCATTCCTCCCAGGAACTACCTCTCGGTATTACTTCTGGGGAGATGGCTGTACTAAATGTACTCATTCACTCTCACTCACGCGTTCATACATCCTGTATGAGGCTTACTTGGGTGCTCTCTCAATCGCACTTTGATTCACTCTCAAACACTCCCACATGAGGCTGACTTTTGTGCTCACCTTTTACGTTCCATGCGAGGCTGACTTGTGTGCTCACCTTACTCGTTCCTTGCTAGGCTTACTTTTGTGCTCGCCCTACCCATACCATGTGAAGCTGACTTGGGTGCTCACCCTATCACCTGATTCACTCTCAATCGTGCCACTCTATTGTACCTTTGTCTTTCCCTCTGGCATCCCATGTGGGACATTTTTCTTAGGCCCCACTTCTGACATACCATGCGAGGCTGACTTTTGTGCTCACCTTTTTCATTCCTTGCTAGGCTGACTTTTGTGCTAGCCTCTACCAACCTGTGAGGCTGACTTTTATGCCCACCCTTAACATGCCGTGTGAGACTGACTTGGATGCTCACCCTTTCACACCTCTGCCACGCTATGAGGCATCGATAGCTTAGTTCCAACATACTACGCTACGACCCTCCCGTCTTGGCATGAGGCAGTCCACTTATACGCCTATACACTCACTCTTCTGTCTTGCTTCGGGGTGGCTGGGTTTACCCCTTACGCGGTTGCCATTCGCTGCGCCAACCTACCTCGGCATGAACAGACCATTCACTCTCTTATTTTGCGCTTGGCCTTTTTCGCTCCAGCTAACCAATCACTAGTTAGCCGTGCCCGTCGTCTGTTGCTCGGTTCGCCAGATTACCTGTAGCCTACTGGCAATCTGGATGGTAGCAGCCGAGACTGCGTTCCACTTCTCCACCGATTGACACATCCGCTGAATAAGGGTATCAGGGGTTGTGTCCCAGCCACAGACGTCAAGCATTGCTCTTCTTTCGACGTCGAACCGATGACATACGAACAGTATGTGTTCGGCAGTTTCATCTACACCTGGGCAGTCCGGGCAGACTGGGACCTCCGCGTGCCCGAACCTGTGGAGGTACTGACGGAAACAGCCATGGCCTGACAGGAATTGTGTCAGGTGGAAGTGAACTTCCCCATGGGGTCTTCCCACCCAGCTCGATATGCTAGGTATCAGCCGGTGAGTCCACCTACCTTTCGAGGAGTTGTCCCATTCACGCTGCCATCTGGCGACCGAGGTCGCCCTGGTGCGCTCGCGGGCTCCCCTATTTCCACGTAGCTCAAAGCACTCCTCATCTTCCCGAATGACCAGCCCGACTGGCATCATGCTCGCTATCACGCAGGATGCATCGTGTGATACCGTGCGGTAGGCAGATATCACTCTGAGGCACATCACGCGGTAGGTGCTCTCCAGTTTCTGTAGGTAACTGGTTACCCTCAGTGCTCTTGACCATGACGGGCCGCCGTACCTGAGGATAGATACGGCAACGCCTGCCAGTAACCTACGTCTACTGGCGCACACCTTTGAGCTGTTGGACATCATTCTCGATAGTGCCGCAACAGCAGTCGACGCTCTCTTGCACGTATAGTCGACATGGCTGCCGAAGGTCAGCTTGTCGTCTATAATGACTCCGAGAGCTATTTGCCAACTCGGATGCGCTAATTGCCCCTCAATTTGCCAGTAATTTGCTAGCAATTTGGGGGCTATTTCAAATGCAACATTTGGGCGATTTGCCGCCGTCATTTTTTAGCCGCTTTACCCGCCCTTAAACCGCTCTAAAGCGCGCAGGGAACGCGCCATTTAATCGCCCTTAATTGCCTAATATGAAATTTACAGATAATAGTTATTTTCGGATTCATTATCTTCTCACATAAAATTATCACTACACTAAATAATCACCACCAAACAATAGGAAGAATCAATGGTGAAATAGGCATTGCACACCAAAACTTACCACAATCTGACTTTTATTAAGAGTTTAGGTCAGAGATCTTGTTCCACTATATTTACACACGATTCCACAATTTCCCACATTCGTTGGCTAAACGAAGTGCGATAGACAAACAAAATACAAGCGAGAACACTCCAATTGTTTAAAAAAACTATTTTAAGCTTAAACCAACATGAACCGCCATGTTTGAAAAACGCAAAAACAACCAAGTCCTTTCCAGCCGCCAGAAAATTTGTCTAAGTGTTCAAATCGCCTTTAAATCGTATTCGCAAACTGCATTTGTTCCTAGGGGCAATTAGCACAGGCGAGTTGAGTTAAACGTCAAACTGTTTAAATAGCCTGACCATGCTCGTCCGCATTTTTTTTTGACCGGGATTAATTTCTTCTGATGCATAACCGGAGTACATATTCATATTTTTCTGCATCAGATTCATCGTCGGAAGCAATATCATTCACATCTTCTTCCTCGCTTTGCAAATCAGTTTCGGAATCGTCTGCTGTTGAATTTGCTCGAATTTCTTCCATTATTTCAGCATTCTTTGAGACGATTGAAAACATGGGCATATCGTCTTATAGCCATTTCAATTTTTTGTTGCTTTTAGATCCTACAATTTGAATAATTATGACAACTATAACACAAAGAATAGACAACAAAATGAGACAATAACGACAGAGTTAGGTTATGTTGTATCCAATTGTCAAGTAGACCACAGTGGGTGAAATAAAAGTATTTATCCAAAAAAATATGACACACGTCATTATCGTATGCTATTTTTACATTTCTTATAAAAGAAATGTATAGAATTCGCTCAAACTTTCAAGATTTTTTTCTTATAAGAAAAGGTAAAAAGATAAAATCAATCAAAACATGAAAAAAATTCCTGATAATATGAAGATGAACTCATCAAAACGTTTTTTCAGATAATTATTAATGTATCAAACCCGTGGTAGTCCTAGTAAATATTGCATGCACACCGGGCCTGCCAGGCCCGGCTTGCCTTTTTGTGCATGTAAAAAATTCAAACAGCTGCGCATCACTCCATAGATGAAAATTTCACAATTCTTTATTTTTGTTATGGATTTCAAAGCTACTTATCAAAATTTCCATGCCCAAGCTTGTACTGCATACACATTTTTTTGTAACTAAAAAATTGTAACGTGCCGGGCCTCTGAGACCCGATTGCCTTTTTGAGGGTTAAAAAAATCTTGCAAATAAATAATAATAGTAATGAAAACAATAATAATAAATCGCTTTTAAATTTCAAATTGAGAAAAAAAAACATTTTAGCACATTCAATATTACCCAACCTTTGAGTAATCCGCATTTTACCCAATTTTGAAGGATATACATTTGGATGAGTTTTATTTGATGATGGGTATTTTTCCACCAAAAACACTTTAGTGTGTACGGCAACTGACAGCATACTTGTTTATTCAGTTGTCAAAACAAGCAATTAGAATCGCGATTAAATTTTGTCGATTTACGAGCAGAAGAAAAATTTTATTTGCCAAATCGTTCAGTTCTTATGTTTTTGCGCTAATCCAAATTATTTGCAGCAGTCATTGTTCACAAAATTTGCATCTCAACCAGTTCGACCAATCCGAATCGTGAACGGAACACCGCTCTCCGAAGCAGGATGAAGATCCACTTTCGCGAGCAGTATGGTTCAACTGGGGAGGAAATTCTCTACGTAACACCAGACAGTAAGTAGCAAACAAACTTTTTTTTGTACGCTCAAGATATTAAAATTATTTTTCCAGATCAAAATTCGGTTGTCCGGGTGAATGTGAAGGGGGAGAAACCAAAACTTCGAAAGCGATTGAGCTTGAAACGATTTTTGCAGAATCTGTTCCTACCCGCAGGCTATCCAGACAGTGTAAGCAGTGATTATTTGGCTTACCAGCGATGGGACACCGTACAAGCCTTCTGCAGTACAATTAGTGGTTAGTATGAGAAGGATGCTGAAATAGTTTGTTGAATGTAATATAATTTTATTTTAAACGCAGGGACCTTGACTACACACTCCATTCTAAAAGGGGTTGGCGTTGGAAGTGATATGGCAAATCCGTTGTCCGCCACCGTTACTTGGGTGCTGAAAGATGGTACGGGACATTTTGGTCGAATTCTATTTGCCTGGTGGAAGGGGTAAAAATAAATTAAATGCGCTGCATAGCGCTGGCGGGTGTAATTCTTGACGATATTTATGTTTCAGAACGGAGTTGGACATAGATTCGAAAAAATGGCGCATACGGGCCGATATTCTTAACGATGTGGCCATGGCTATTGATCTGTTCGTGTTACCGTGCTATCCGAAAGCAGCTACCTTTATACTGTGTGCAACAACTACGATGAAAGCCATTGTCGGTGTGGCTGGTGTAGCTACACGCTCGGCTTTAACCCAACACCACGCCATTCGGGGTAATTTGGCTGATGTGGCGTCTAAGGACAGTGCGCAGGAGACCTGTGTAAATTTGATCGCATCGTTTTTAGGGTTGTTCCTGTTGACCCACGTGCAGGAACAGAGGTTAGTGTTGTTTCTCCATTTTTTCGGTTTGGGCGCTATTTTCATTGTAATATTTTTAGGGTTCTCTATGGTCTGTTCCTGTTCTCAATTCTGTTGCACATATATGCAAATATTAAAGCAGTTAAAGCCGTCTGTCTTCGCACTTTCAATGAAGCTCGCTATTTAATCACATTGGAGGAATACTTCAAGACTGGAACGATGCTTTCTCCGGAGCAGGTGAATAAGCTGGAACGGGTTACAATCGGCCAAACGGTTTCGCTCACGGCTCGAGTAGAAATAGGCTGCTCTGCTCGTGAATTAGCGCAGTATTATCGCAATTGTTACGACTTGGAGAACGTAATTGCGTGTTTTGACTCGCGGGAAAAGTTTCTCATTTCCGAAACGCGTCGCTACGTTGGAGTGTATTTGCACTTTACTGTCAAACCGTTGGACATTATCAAATCATACTTTTACGTGGCATCGTATCTACAGGACAAGAATCAATTACGCGATCGCTACTGGGAGATTCAGAACAAGTGGAACGAGTTCCTCAATCTAGCTCAGTGTGAGGGTTGGAACGTTCAAGCGCATCTGTTAAAAACCGACGAGTACCGTTTGGATTGGAGGATATAAAAGATACGTTTAAACACGGCCAGGAAGCGTCGTGGCTACTCAGTGAGAGAGATTTTAATTTAAACCAACCGTAGCAGTAGAACACAACCAGAAGGAACAGTGAGCAATTAATACATTTCAAAACCTTCCGTCTTGTAACTGACACGCGAGCGACTTTTAGGGTGCCAAACAAGCAATCTAGTCTCAATTATCGTAATTAAGAAACGCACTGCAAGCATGTTGGACCAAATTACCGAAAGAAGTTCAAATTAAAGAAGCATTGAATACGAGACATCGAAAAATAATATAAGAGCACAGCGTTCCCCAGCGTCACTCTAAATCTAACAAATTTTAGGAAATATCCTATTGAAACGAATAGCGTTAATAGTGCTATACAACTAAGCGAAACTGAAGAATACCGCAGAAAATATTTTTCTAAACATTCCAATTAGTGAGTGCTTCGGCCCGATGGCGGGCCAAAATTGCGACGTAGTGTATAAGAATAGGTCGAGTTTAACCAAAGGTTTACCAAGTCACCCGTAAATTTGTTTGCGATAGAATCGACAGCAGCTAAGAACCCGAATTTTACTACTTTCGCTTCAACATTACAAATCAGAATCCTAGCGAGACCGTGTCGCGCAGGTTTAAGCCAAACTCACATCTTTCCGATCCGATTCAGTGACGGTTCAGTACCATGGAAGGACACTAATATTCTTTCATGCAATTCAAATGTGAGCATTTATATACACTTGTCCGGCACGGTACTGTACTGAACCGTCACTGAATCGGATCGGATAGGTGTAAATAGTGCTTTAATTATTAGTCATATCATCACAACGACTCCTTCCAATAACGGTTGAAAACGCGTAGCATTTGAGCCAGCGAAATGGTGATCAGTTGCTGGTAGTTTTAACATAGCTTCTCAGTCCACTCCTAAAACACATCAATTTGTAGTGATTTACGTATCAAAAACGAATATCAATTTCAGAAAGTAGAAGTTAGAATAGAATTGCTTTTAAACAAACGAAAAATTACGCTCGATGCGATTTTATGCTTGGTTTTGTACCTCGCATGCGTTTTATACTCCCTTGAGTCGCTTATAAAATTTTAATACTGCTACGTATTTTCTTTTTCTACGATGACATAGAAAGCAATTTACCTTTTGCTATTCCACTTTCAAATTGTATAAATAGATAGTAACCCGTGATTAACTTTCAAAATTTTCTTGAGAGCAACGTTATAGACACTCAGCCTTGAATCATCAGATATTGGCAGACAAATGGATTTCTTTTTCCCTCTTCATCAAATGTACCTTCATCATAATAATGTTTGTCTTTTAAGCGAAACCAAAACTGCCGATTTTCATTCCACTTTCCCGCCCGTCTGTGACAAATGTTTCACTATATCCACCCAGTCCCAACCCCTCGGTCGATTGCCTTTGTTATCCACTCGATCCCACTGCTTCCGTTTCTGTGCTTTGGTCAGTTGTTCCTTCTTCTGGTTGCCTCCTCCACCACCAGTCCCACCAGCGCTGGTTCCCCTTTCGTCGGGATCCGCTTCGTCCGAACTACCCAGCTCTGCGCACTGTTGGTGGTTCGTCCCGATAATCTGCTGATCAGCCCCGCAGTTGAAGTTCTCATCCATCAACAGTTCATCGACCTTGTCCTTAAGGCACTCGAATAATGTGTAGGTCATACCGCAGCCAAGCCACTGTTCCCCTTCTTCCTTCAGAATCCCAATGATCTTATCTTTGACAGAGCGTGAACTACATTGAAAACACCGTGAAAGGTGGTTGAATACAATGGATATGATTAGGCTTACACGTTTTGATTGTAGAACGTATCCATGTTGATAGTGGGAAGCTCATTTGGGTACGTCTCATGCCAACAGATTTCTAACAGAAATGATTTACCTCCTTCTTCGCCATACTGAAAGAAATTGGCAGTTGAGTAAAGATTTATTTGAAACTTTTATTCTACCTTGTATTGAAATGTTTCCGCACTGATTTGCTTAAAGGAATTATCGCCTTCATAAATGGAAGTTAGCGCCTCGCGTTCTTCAGTCTGCAATTCCTTTGTTTCGGACATTATGGAGGTGTAATTCTTCTAAGCGGGACTGTACAATGTTTAACTAACTATTAACTATTGCTATCGGTGTTCACTGGAATCTATTGAGAGCAAAACATATTTTTTTGATTTTTTTACTAACAATATAAAAATACAGCAAATATTACAACACCATGCATGCCTGAGTTTTGTTTACTTCTTGTTTTCTTTTTTGATATGTAATAAGTGACATTGACAGTTAACGTATGCTGTCAACAGAATTTACACCGTCAAGCGGGATCGTCCCTTTACACAATATAGTATAATAAACCGTTTTCGCATGTTTTCACCCAGTAAACCAAGAGGCGAGTAGGCAGGTTAAACTGAATGCTGGCACTGAGAAAAAATCTATAGTATATATGACTAGACTTTTATGGTTGTTTTGACTATTTGCCAAAAAAGTAGGAATGACCATGAGATTGGTAATACTAAACTTCTGTATCGTAAACAATACTAGAAAAATCGATTACCGCTCAACTATAATGCTGGTATTTATGACAATTTGATCATGGTCACTCCAACAATATTTGTCATCTTAAAACTGATAATGGAATAGTCTGAATCACTATTAAAATAAAGTTAAAATGAAAATATGAGCATCTTAAATATAACCAGTGTCATTGTTATAACTACTTTTTGTGTCATTGTTCTCTGCACAATGTATTAATAAGTCCCAAAGACTTAATGTATAGATGTTATGAAAACACAAAGGTTGAATTAACTGAATACATCGTTTATGTGGACGAGACCCATGTCGTAAGCACCATTTGCGTATAGTGCTTTTCAGCTGACTATACTTTGTATTATTATCAACTATAACACTGGTCAATTTTTGCGTTCCCAAATGTATTCCTACATGTCGCGGCCATTACAGTGAAAAACCATATACATAACATACGGGCGTGCTTTGAAGACTTCGATTTTTTTACGATTACTATAATTTTGCGGTAAGGCGATGGCCTTATAAATCATCACATAATCGAGTCCTAGCCGGAAAGGGTTCTTAGTGACCAAATGGGAGTTAGCACTAGTCTTAAAGGTCTCTACACCAAGAATCGGCTTAAAAGTCTGACGAAACAGAAAGTCGCAACGGAATGCAGTACCAAGAGTTTGCTTTACTCATTAGTATTGCACCAGGTGAGTAAATACTGTAATTTTATATGATAATGAACTGTAACGTTCTCAAACCATAAATTTTTCGATTTATATTTTTAGCGTGACTGCAGAAAAATGAGACTAAAAAGAGCTTTTTTAAGATCATTATCGAGGATTATTAGATTAGATCGTCGTAAGTTTATCGAAGCAGTCCAATGCTACAATGAACTGTCCTACCGATCTATTGTGGAAGAAAGTGGAAGCAAGTACTAATATGTACCGTTATTGCTTCGGCTGGTCAACAAAAATCGCGCAGGCTGGCTACTCTTTTCAAAGATGAGCGCTGTCAATATCTTCCTGCGTATTCTATTTTGGAGAAAATGTATTTGGATCGTATCATTCGTCGATCAGAACAGCAGGATTTTGCAGTCTTGCTTCAGGCTCACCAGAAGGCAAGCACCATTGATGGTTTTACCATCCTCGGTCGAGCGGTATTTGGGCACAATCTATTGTCTGCTGGTAAATTGCCACTGTGATTATTATCTAAATTATTATTTCAATAAAAAATATACGAAACGCTTTAATCCACTCTTACTATCCATCTAGTTATATTAACAGGCGTCATTTTCAGAATAACAATATCCTTTCTCAAAATAACTAGTCAACAAATGTCAAAGTCCCAATGTTTTGGTTATTACAAACAGGCCTTGGTCAGGATTACTATGCTTATTGTTATACCAAGCAGCCCACTTATAATGGTCATTTTGACAATATAGTGTTCAATTTCACTATTATGATAAAACGTTAGGTCAACATAACTACGCATATTGTTACACTGAACATTCCACTCACAATAGTCATGCTTGCAATATTACTATTATGGTACAAAGCTCGAGTATAGTGAAAGTGAGCATGGATATAGTCAAGGTGAGCTAATGCTATAGTCGGTTAAAAACCACTATACTCGCAAAGTCTAATTAACCTCCTCATATGGTAAGTGTTACTATATAATTTTTCTTAGTGGGCGATCGGTACACTCAAAGAAAAGTAAACGTTATGCCTATTGATTTTACACATAGATTTTTGCAATTAACGGAGGCATATAGACACTATTTGCTGGCACATAACCCTAATGTGTGTATTTACAAGAAATATTAATCTTACATTACCATTTCATAACTATTAGGCACATAAAACCCCATTCTATAACAATATGCACATATGACACATAGAAGGTATATGTGCGTATGATAACAATAGCATTTCTTCTTCATATGAATTTTAAGCGGTTTGAAGCAAAAAAAATAACGTTTGGATTTTTTCAGTGTAGGCTATTGTTACTTTGTTCTACACGCGGAATTTTATTTATGCATCGATAGCATACTTCTCGACAAACATATGATTACGGCCTAAAAGCCAACTGTCAAAATCCACTTTGAAGGGAAATTCCAGACAAACCGTTACTAGTCGAACACAGTTCACAACAGTTTATGAAAGAGAAAACTTTTCTCTTTCGTTTACTACCAACATCTGTGATTGGCGTGTAACGGTTTGTCCGGAATTTCCATTCAAAGTAGATTTTGACAGTTGGCTTTTAGGCCGTAATCATATGTTTGTCGAGACTTTTCTATCTGCCTCTAGTTTCTTCTGCTGTAAATTTTATACATTGTACATATTCAATATATTCTTTCATTGAATGCTTACTAGAAGTGTCTGCTAGAAAATGCATAAAAATCACAGCAGAATAAAAAAGACAGGAATAGAAAGTATGCTAACTATGCATATTATTATTTCTCAGTGTAGGCTACCCGCCATAACTTGCCGTTCACTCATTCTGTCGCTCCTGTCATCCGCTATGGAGATATACAGATTTTGACAGTAGTCAACATATGACGGGCCTAGCCGCATTGGGTTGCTTAGGTTTGAACAGAGGTTGGCTAGGAAAAAATGGCTGCCTAGCACCCGGCCAAACCATTCGGAATTTGATTCGGAATCATGAATGGAGTCAGTATGGGTTCCAGATCAAATGCAACAACCGATTCCGAAACCGATTGAGCTGGAATCGGTTGTTGCATTTGAGTTGGAATCTAGGGGCAGATCACTCTAGGGTTGTATAACAAATTTGCATCAAATTAGAAAAAAATGCATTTAATTTCTATTTTTTCATCAACTTTGCACTCCCTCGCACAAAAGTTTGTTTAACAATCGTCCTACGCTGATCCACTTTGTTCAACGTTGTGTTGAATATAGGGCTAGTTTTTTGTAGGGTTTTGACGTCTTACACGCAACGCAAAATACATTGCACGCAACGCAAAATACATTTTGAATTTCTATTTTGATGGAAAGAAATTCATTTAATATCGCTGATTTTTCAAAATGCATCACAAGTGATCTGCCCCTAGGTTGGAATCCATTCTGACTCCATTCAGAAATCCGAACCAGTTGCGGAATGGGTTTAACTGGGCAGGAGCTTGCGTTCACTGTAAAAGTAGTGTGGGCAACAGAGATAATTGTATAGAGATGCGCCAAAGTTCCAATCGAACCCAAAACAACGGTTCCAAACGAGCAATGTAAACAAATATGACGGATTTAGAAAGTAACTCGTGGGGAGTAGATTATGTTTACATACATAGAGTGAAAACTTATATACATAACATACTAAATAACTTTAATGATACAAATGAAGTACGAGTAAATTTAAACACATTTTAAACATTTACAAAGCTTTTGATCGATTGTCTAGTCCCATATTTTGTATAACTGGTAGTCTACCGTTTTACGCATAATTGTCACATGTTACTTTTTGATCATGTTGGGTGGATTAAATAAGAGGCTTTTCAGCAACACCCTAAGGAATGTATTCCAAACGGTATCAGCTAAAAGCTGATGTAATTTATTAATATTATGCTTAGAGTAATATTCAAGCTTACTTACATCGGTCAATTATTGTATCTCGTTAATTCCCAACAATTACGGCTAGATTACAGGGCAATACGCAAGTCACGTATCACCTAACCTCAATCGTGCACAATTCGAACGGTTGAGTGCGTTTCTTGGCCTTCCGGCACCTGTTTAGGTTTTAATTCAGAAATTGTACTCATGTAAATTCGTGCTGCCATAGGATCTACTTACGGAAATAAATGTTTGCTTATATCTTCACGAATTCAACGTTCTATTTACTTAAACTTCCAACAATTTCTATCTATTCTTTTTTCTTATACCTTTCTCTCATCTCTACGTGACGTCTATGTTTTTCTATCCTACCATTTCAAACGATCCTTTTTTTCCTTTTTCTATCCTTCCATTTCAAACGGTCCTTTTTTCCCTTTTCCTATCCTTCCATTTCAAATGGTCCTCACTACATCAAAATTGTCCACCGACAGGTGGTAGACCGTGGAGTTGGAAGGGGTCAGCGGGACATACCGTAACACTCCCCGACCCGTAAGGCTGGTTAGCTATCTCCGGTTCAGCTTTACCTTCTGCTGTTCCCGGCTGAAGCCCCACCTTTTCTATGTCGATCCGCGCCAGCTTTGCAACAGGTCGATGCACCATTCCGTCGGGAGTTTGCACCACGGCATCGCGAACTCGCCCATCTCGGCCCACCACGACCTTGGCTACACGTCCTCGAATCCATCCGTTGCGTATCTTCTCCTCTACGATGATCACCGAATCTCCTACCTCGATCGGTTTTGTCTCCTCAAACCACTTGGTACGACGTGCGATGGTAGGAAGATATTCCCGCACCCACCGGCGCCAAAACTGATCTACCATTGTACGGCATAGATTCCAGTCGTTCCTGCAGGCTTGTCTTGGATCCGTAAGCGTCTTCGGAGTCTGCGTTACGCCGCTCGAGCTCATTAGAAGAAAGTGGTTCGGTGTTAGAGCCTCCTGTTGCGCCGTCTCCAGAGGAATATATGTTAGCGGTCTCGAATTGACCACACTCTCAGCTTCCACTAGCAACGTTGCCAGCGTTTCTTCGTTCGGCGTTCGAGAAGACTCCATTGCAGCAAGAGCGATTTTCACCGACCGCACTAGACGCTCCCAGGCGCCACCCATGTGAGGTGATCCAGGTGGGTTAAACACCCATTTCGTGTTCGCGTTGGTGAACGTTTCGGCAAGCTGGCGCTCGATTTTGCCCATCTCCTGCTTAAGTTCGTTGCTCGATCCCACGAAATTTGTGCCCCTGTCGCTGCGGATCTCCACAGGTGCTCCTCTGCGTCCGATGAAACGCCTGATCGCCATCTTGCAAGATTCCGTTGAAAGTGTGTGAGCGACTTCG
The DNA here is from genome assembly GCF_030247195.1 of Topomyia yanbarensis. Lineage (NCBI taxonomy): Eukaryota > Metazoa > Arthropoda > Insecta > Diptera > Culicidae > Topomyia > Topomyia yanbarensis. The sequence goes on along the minus strand of NC_080671.1, from coordinate 182,723,243 downwards.
AGATGGATTGCTCGTGTGGTCATACACGTGAACAGAGCTACCCATCGTTTTGCAATACTTCGGTTCACCCGCACGCCGATCGGCCCGAAATAGTCGACGCCTACGTAGGAAAATGGACGTACGTACGCCTGCAACCTGGCCGCCGGGAGTGGAGCCATTCGGGGTGTCGCCAGACTTGGCTTCTTGACTTTACACAAGGCGCACTCTTTAGCCACCTTACGCACGAACGGGCGCAGCTGCGATATGTGGAAACGCTGTCTCACTTCGTTCACGACAGTCTCGCCATTGGCGTGAAGAAATCGTTGGTGGTACCATTCAACCAGCAGTCTAGTCACTGGATGGGCTTTCGGCAATATTACTGGAAACTTAGCGTCAAACGCGGCGACGGTCGCAGCAGATATCCTTCCATCAGAACGAATAACACCTGCTTCGTCCAAGTACGGAGACAGTTTGTATATTTTGCTGGTTTTCTCTAGCCGCGCCTGTTGTCCTGGCTGCTTGTCCCGCATTACTGACAAAGTCGCCACCTCGTCCGGATACTGCTCACACTGCACCCAACGAAAGATTGTGGTTTCGACTGTTGCTAATTCCTCTTGAGTGAGTGGTCCGTCCAGTCGAGTCTCTCGTTTTACCGTTCGCCGTAGATTTTGTACGTAGCGATGAACATGTGCTACCGATCGATACAAATGCGTCAGTTTCGAGAATCGCTCCCACCTCACAAGTTGTGGCGGTACGATAACCTCCTTGTGCACCAAACACGACCTCAGCTCTTCATCGGTCGTCGCGCCGACTGAATCTGCATCTATGGTCCATTGATCTTCTGGCAAATATAAATCGTTGTCACCACGGAACCAACGGCCGCCTGAGGACAAACACGGCCCTTTTCCCCACTTTGTCGCATCGTCGGCGACGTTCTTTCTCGATGATATCCAACGCCATTGCTTCGCCTCCGACTTGGACAAAATCTCACCTACTCGGCAAGCTACGAACTGGCGATATCTTCGATGATCTGAATTTATCCAAGCCAGCACCGTCTTAGAGTCACACCATAACACTGTCTTCTCGACTACGAGCGAGTGCCCAGTGAGGATGGTCTTCATCAAGCGAACTCCGATTACCGCTGCCATCAACTCCAACCGTGGGATGGAGTGTGCCTTCAGTGGAGCCACCTTGGATTTCCCACCGACTAACGCAACAGAAATCCCATCCGGAAATACCGCCCGAAAGTAAGCGACACACGCATAAGCTTCTTCGCTAGCATCCACGTAGATATGCAGTTGCAGCGACAAGATATCTTTCACCGAACGTTGCGGAAAGTAGCAACGCGGAATGCTAATCGGGTCCAGATGTTTGAACAAACTCGTCCACCGCATCCACTTTCCAAGTAACTCCTCCGGAATTAGTTGATCCCATGTCGTCTTCGCCCTCCACAGCTCCTGGATTAGTACCTTGCCGTGAATGAGGAAAAAACACAACAATCCTGCCGGATCGAATGGGCTCATCACTACTCGCAGTGCCTGGCGCTTAGTTGGATGCTCCGCACCCACCGCTAGCGTCGTTGTAAACGTGAAGACATCGTCGACCGGCTTCCAGTACATCCCGAGCACGCGTTCGGTTGAACTGTTCTTGTCCAGCTGGAGACACTTTTCTGTGACTGGGTCTCTCTCCCCGACCCGTGCGAGAACCTCGGTGGAATTCGAAAGCCAGTTCCGCAGATGGAATCCGCCGAGAGAGTGGACCAGTTTGACTTCATGTGCCAGCTTCACCGCTTCGTCAACGTCGTCAGCGCTGTCCAAGTAGTCATCCACGTAGTGCTTCCGGATAATTGCGTCGGCTGCAACTGGATACTGTCTTGAATGCTCCTTAGCGTTCAAATTCTTCACGAATTGTGCCGAACACGGTGAACACGTTGCACCAAACGTTGCGACGTCCATCAAATACACATCGGGGGCTTGTGTAGGATCATCTCGCCAAAGCAGTCGTTGCGCATGTCGATCTTCTCGTCGAATCCGAATCTGGTGAAACATCTCCTTCAGATCCGCGCACAGAGCGACCCGTTTCTTCCGGAATCCGTATAGAACATTGAGCAACGTATTTAGCAGATCCGGCCCTTTCAACAGCATCGTGTTGAGTGCGACTCCATCCACTTTGGCCGCTGCATCGCAGAAGATACGAACCTTGGACGGCTTCTTGGGATTGATGACCACTCCTAAAGGTAAGTACCACGTACGCCGTGGATCTGAATCATCGAGCTCCTTCCGGGTCGCTTTGTGTATGTACCCTTTCGCTTGATACTCAGAAAGCTGTCTCCTCACACTTTCGCCGATGAGTAAATCCCTCTGCATACGCCTTTCCAAACACTGCAGTCGTCGAACCGCCATCTGGTAGCTGTCCGGGAACTCGAAGCTATCGTACTTCCAGAGAAGCCCAGTTTCGAATCGCTGTCCGACCCGCTTAGTAGTTTCCATCAGGATCCGATTTGCTCGTTGAGTTTCCGCGGACTCAGGATGGGCGACTTCCATTATACCCAGACTCTCGACTGAGAAAAACTTCTCCACGAGCTCATGTAGGGTCTGCTCGGCCTCCTGGCACTCGCATATGTGGAAACTATGAACGATATCCCCTGACTTGTCCTGGTTGGATCCGTAAACCGTCCATCCCAAACGTGATTTTGCTGCTATCGGCTCTCCCGGTCGGCCATCTCGTAGCTTGAGTGTCGATGTAACGTGAGCGTTGTCGTTTCCGATGAGGATGCGCGGTACCGCTTGATCGTAATCATCGATCGGTAGGCCCTTTAGGTACGGAAAGGTTTCTGCGAGTTCCGCGTACCGCAAGGATTGTCGTGGTAAGTCCAGCTTGCTTACGGTGCGCACGTCCGACAAAGAATGTTTGGATGCCCCTGACCGTCCTGCTATTTCCAATGCGACCCGTTGAGAATTAGCTTCTGACCTCTTCACGTTCGCCGTCCACTGCAAGCACAATGGTTGCGGATCTCCTACAACCCCAAGGTCCTTTACCAACTCTTCGTCAATCAGCGTTCTCTCCGAGCCGTCGTCCAAGAAAGCATACACGGACACAGATCGATTGTTCCCATACAAAGTCACTGGAATAATACGAAAAAGCGTAGTCTTCCCAGCGGAATGATGGTTGGTGACAGCTTTGGAACTACTTGTCTTAGCTTCACTCGATTCTTGCCTGGACCCATTCTTCGCCGAATTTCCGTCGTTCCCAAACTTCTTACAGCCATTTCCTGGCGTCTTTCCGTTTTCCCTGGCCTGTTAACTCCCTGGCCTACAACTTTTCACTTTTTTTCATCAAACAGTCCTTTTTGAAGTATATTTTTAGAAAACACATCCAAATCATACAGTTTGTTCGAAGACTTCGTGAAAAAATATCAAGTCTGTTTGTCTCATTGTTGAAATGCTACGCATAATCACAGAGAACAGACATCCATCTACAGCATTCAACTTGTGTAAAATCTCTAACGGTTTCGAAGGTAGTTGGGATATCCAAACCAGGTGCGCTACTGTCGTCATGTTTTTTGTGGCTGAGTTCGACAGAATTGACAGCGGTTATTCCTCTACCCAGTCAAACTAGTCCGGAATCGGTTATTTCCTTTGAGCAAGATTCAATACAGAATCCATTCAGGATTTCGAACCGGTTCCGAAATGGATTTGACGGCGCTAATGTTTATCGTAAATTAATTCAAATGTTTACACACGTTTTTTAACTATTTTTGTTCGATCATGGATGTCTGTCCTCTGTGGCATAATTTTCCCACTAACAAAGAACCCCAAACAAATGCACAATAAAAAAATAATTACGAAATACATTACGCTAAATGCCGGAAAAATTGATGGAAAAATACAGGTTCATTAAAAAAGAGATGGCAGTGGTAATATTAATTTACTGCAGTGAGAACAATCCTGTAAAGCTCATCATCACTATCGTCGTTTGCATAACATGGCGAACGTATCTAGGATAATGAGTCCTATTTTCGCAATGTTCCTATAATCACGCTACCCATTTGAAGCCGTTGGATAGTGCAGCGTTTGTTATGTTTTTTCAACAGATTGGGTCAAATGTTAGGGCGGAAATTGGGGCACTCGATTCGAGCTTTCGTTGCGATCAAACACTAGCATTCCATCGTTTTAGGCCATTTGTGGTATTAGGTTGTTTTTTAAGTACGAAGCAAACTTGTTTAAGCCAAGTTATACGCACTCCATCGAGTGTAGGTAGAGTAATTAATGAATTTGTGACATACCCTCCTTAATAGGGTGAAAATAGGAACTTTACCTAGGGGCAGATCACTCTAGAAATGCATAACAAATTTGCATCAAATTTGAAAATTTCCATTTTTGTATCAACTTTGCACTCCCTCGCAGAAAAGTTTGTTTAACAAACGCCCTACGCTGATTCACTTTTTTCGACGATTTGTTAAATGTAGGGCTATTTTTGTAGAGTTTTGACGTCTTACACGCAACGCAAAATACATTACGAATTTCTATTTTGATGGAAGGAAATGCGTTTAATTTAGCTGATTTTTAAAAATGCATCACAAGTGATCTGCCCCTAGCACTTTATCCTATTTCCAATTTTGATGAAGGCAAGAAATCTCCCGAGTAACAAAAAAAACTCACGACATACGGTAAAAAATGAGTAATAAACATCGTTTGCATAGATCGTTATGGGGGACTGATATGCGTGGAATCGTCCGGTTTCTGTTCGATTTCTCGGCATAACAGTCCCACTTAACAGTTTTCGTCAAAAATAAAATAATTGGATTTCTTAAATGAAAAACTGGACTGATTATGTTGGAAACGATAGCAATGAACGCAATTCTAGACAATAAAGCATTATTTGTTGAACTGTTTCCCTCCAGATTGCTAATACAATTTTCATCTTCAATCGCGTTTTTTTCAGTTGGCAGTTTTGCAACATGGGACAATTGGGCGTAGAATGGCAGTTGATGCAGTGTCTGAACATAATAAACCTATCGACCAGTTTTCTCCTATTGTCGTGATATTCATCATAAATATTAATTTTGAATGGCATCAGCAAAGTTCCAACTGTGCGACAATATTGTTATTTTTTATTAACTGTATTTTCGATATATCCTCTCTGATGCAACGAAAAGCATTTGCACATGCTCAGTTATCTGGATCAATGCGTTTTCGAGTTGCATGATTGAGTATTTTGCGAAATATTTCTCAATAGAAATTCGTCAAGCATTAATTAAGAGAGCAAATTACTCGCTGTTTACACAAAACTCCTGGTTAAGGCTAGTTCTCATATCGGAAAACGTGTCACGGGATTTGTGTCCCTGTATATTTTAAAAGGAGCTCGGGATTTCAAAACCCATAACGGGAAATGAGTCTACACAAAAATGACAGTTTTCCTGAAGTGTAAATCCAACCGCGGGAACATCGCGTGCATTTAAAAATCTCCATACATAAATCCGGCCGGAAACAATTCAACACAAATTGTTTCCGACGGAAAAAATAGTATTTTTATAAAAATTGCAATTCGCTGCAAGTTAGATACTTTTTGTATTTTTAAGATGCAGCAGAATTTTTGGTTTGACAGTTTGGAGAGATCTCGGCGGGAAATTTTCCCTGATCAAAGCCCGACGCAAATCCCGTGCGAAATCCTGTGATCCATTTCCCGAACTGTAAACAAGCCTTTACTAGAACTAGCAGGCAAAATAACTTGATAAACCGTGCAGTCAAATTCACTGTTTTTCTCTCCGCGTGTGAGGACATTTTGAAAATATTGATTCTGTAGAATTCAAATGGGATTGACATATTGAAGAAGTCTTGTCAATATGTTTATTGACAATATTCTTGTCTCTTGTAGGCAGTGTTGCCACAATTAAATCTGTACCGGGAGTTGAAAAATCTTTTCTATCTGTACTCTTCTCTAGAAAAATCTATACCGGATTCTGTACCCAAACAATAACAAAGTTGTTTTAAAAAAATCATTTTTCTTATACTGATTTTTTATTCGAGGAAACCAGACCAGAACTCGGAATCGGTTGTTTTATTTAAACTGGAGTTTTGCAAGAAAACAGTCAGAAATATGGATCAGATTGACTGGGTAATGTCAATATCAGCTCGCCGCCACTTTGTTTGTAACCTAATACCGCTGATAGAATGGCGACGAGAAGCTGAGCATTACCATACATGACGATGCGAGAAACCTGCTTGCAGCAAATCAAATGGAGCATGCCAAAGTATACGTAGACACTCCGAGTAGATCCGCTCGGTTTTCACTCTGAAAGGGGGAAAAGGGATGATTTTGCTGGAAGCAGGTTTCTCGCACATCGCTTTCTAATGTCAGCTTCAGTTTATTTATTTATTTATTTATCAGTTCAAGTTCAGTCAGTTCCACTTCATCTTCTTGCCATCACTCTGTCAGCGGCCTAACTCTACGTTTACCTGCTATTTACTGGAATACATCACAGTGTTAAATTACATAACCTTGCTGTCATATAAAAAATCTGTACCAATCTGTACTTTTTCACAAAAATCTGTAATCTGTACCGTACAGAATCTGTACCAGAAACACTTCAAAAATCTGTACCATTCTAGATAAATCTGTACTTGTGGCATCACTGCTTGTAGGGTTCGCTTTATGATTTTGTGTGTAAAGTGTTCAAAATTTGATATTGCGATTTTTTCTAAAATCCACATCGAGACATTTCAGCCATGCTCCACCAAGCCGTGCGCCGAATTACGCGCATGTTCACTTTGCATTAGTGCAAGCGAAAAAACGGTTTGACGTTTATTTTTGTTTCGTTCGCACTCATTTGAGTCACATATAGCAACAAATCGACGAAACGCTAGTTTATCTCGGGATAGGCAATATTTTCCTCCCAAGCTCACAACAAGAAATCTCATGTTTTGACTACATGCACATTTTTGAGTAATTGAGTGACTGCCACTCAATATTGAGTTGTTATGAATGAGCGTATACTCCAATACGAACTCTCCGAATAAATGAGTGAGCTAGATTTACCGTGTAATGCTGTAAGTTTTTGTTGATATCAAAAGCGCGCAATTTTATGAAAACAAAGTAAAATTTACTGTTATCATCTATTTGTAATTCGTATTTTATTTATAGTGATAATTTATAATAAACTGTTTTAGAAAGTGTACTCAATGGAGCCGGATGAGTTGGAATTTATTGGTGAAAACTCGACTATCGGTATTATTCCCAATTTCAACCATGATCCGATATATCTCATATCTGGTGCGGTTGGTCCCTTTCGGGGTGGACATCCGATACACATCCCACTATGGTTGGCAATTCATCTGAGACAGCAGCAAAAGTGCCGTATAGTGCCACCTGAGTGGATGGATCCAAGGCTACTGGAAGACATAAAAGAGGAAGAGAAGCGGACTAGGTAATTACATCTCCAAAAAATGCAGAATTCTCTATAGCTCACTATCTTTGCAGGAATTTTACCAAAATGCCCAGCGAACACTATATGGTGGAGGCGAAGCTAGTACTCAACACCGCCCCAGAGGATGTCCCCCAGTCAGATGAAATCAAAACCCTTATAAAGGACATTTGGGATACTAGGTGTGCCAAACTGCGAACGACGACCGATGTATTCCTGAAGGGCGAAGGAGAAATGATAAAGCTGGATAATGTAACCATAGTAGAGCTACACACTATCAGAACTTTTCTTCTGCATTCGATGGATCTACTCTCGCGGATACAGCAGGCCAAAAAGGGGTCTGGCGGAAACATGTCCTTACCAAATCAGACCCTGATGATGAGCAGTATGAGTGGGTCACATTCACGACACTCACAGTAGGACTCAGAAGCGTTCGCTTTACCTGAAGTCCTATTTACGGTTTACTTTTTCTTAAAGGCAATCGATATTTATGTAGTCTATTAATCAATCGTTACAAATAAAAAAAAAACTAGCCCATGATCAACGGCCACGTTTTTCTTAACCGTAAAATAATAGACGGTAACACTAATAAAGTTACTGTGGTAGTGTTCATGTTGCTTCCCTCAGTATAATGAATGGCGGCGATTAAAACAATGGGTTCAGTGGATTTTGCGATAGTTTCTTTTCAAACGTAGTTCCCTTGATCCTATCTACGCTGATCGGTACTGATTTGTGAATAATAATCATTGCTCCTACATATACATCTAACCTTAGTAGTGATTGTTATAGTACGTGTTATCATTTTCAGTCCAGAAATCAGTTTTCGTCCAGCTTTCTGATAATGATGCTTCCTTTATTATAACTAGTTAGCTCTGCTTTGTTTTCACTATTCAGTAATGTTTCGATTATAGATAATAGAGGGTTATTAAGGAACCGGGGATATGCCAAGGTCGGGAAAAAATTGATATACAGAGGAGAGTTTACGCGTAAAGCTCGCATATCTTTGTTATGCTTTCTCGGGCAATACGGGCTACTAGATAGTTGTCTAACCGAGGGAACATTTACAAGAAGAAAATTCTTTGAGTGCTGTCGTGAATTTGCTAATAGTGGATGCGTATATCGGCATCCTGGAATTCATTCCGTATGGGTGTTGGATGGAACAAGAATTCACTGCCACAGTCGCATAATAGAATACTTGCGATCCATGGGCATACATGTAGTTTTCCTGTCACCATACACTCCGTTTTTCAACCCAATAGAATTCGTATTCGGTTACTGCAAGAAAAAACTTCAGCGAAATTATGAGGAAAACAGATCCACTGACCTAACAATAAACATTTCGGAAACATTGAACATGTTCTCTGAATTCGATTGCACACGTATCTACAGTAAATGCGGATATTTTCCTGGTGGGAAATTCTATGTTGCCGCAGGACTTCAACAAAACATAAACTATTTGGGGTTCGGCGATAAAAATGAAATATTGGTAAACGAGTAATTTTTAATACATATATTTATATATGTTTTATTTGTTTAAAAATGAACAAACGTACTTTTAAAAATCGATCGCTGTTTCTTCGGACTGTGAGTTAGATTATCGCATTGCGTATCACTCGCTACACATGGTCAATATCTAAACAATCAGTTACATCTCCCGCTAGTTGACGCCCGAAGCTATCCTCAGCCACGACAACCGCACCTTCTACATCCGAAAGTAAATTCGCATTAGTAGATTGCAATATGCTTAACGCATTCAATCGTAGTTGCACTGCGTTTGCACAGCCTGAAGGTTTTCCAATGCCTCCTTGAATCCGAGATTGACATTATGTGCGATTCTTATATCATTCTGCGTGCTGTTCAATACATTTTGGCTTCTTGAGGGGATAGTTCAGAACAAGTGAATTAGATGTTGAGGAGGTCCTCGCGTTTTTAATGTTTCCCGCTCAAACAAATCCTTGCTGAGCAAAAGAGAAGCCCATACTGACCAATTTATATCCGCAGAACGATATATGTCTTTATACATCTCCTTTAGCTCTTTCGTCAGGCTATTGAGCACCTGATTCGATGCAGCTCCAGCTCTATCGCGCTCCTCAGGCTTCAACAATTGCGTTCGTAGCAAATCGTACACATTTGCTGATGCAATAGATTCAGGATGTACAAATATATTAACTTTTTTTGTAGCAACTTTTGTAGCCTTTCTGGTTTTTCAAAGAATTGAGCCGGTTTGTAATTTCGCTTTGAAGCTTTAGTTTGAAAGGTGACGAAACTATCGATGTCCTGTAGACCTGGTTCAGCATTTTCGTGCCAATGAACTGTAAAACTGCTGGCATCACCTTTAGGGATGGGTCAGAAAACTGCTTCTCGGCGAATATGCGACCTGCAACAGTCCCATACCGTGCTCATAACTTCTTCAACGGAATCACAATTTATAAATAACTTTTCAACCGATGGTCCTTTCTTATGATCTCTTATCCGAGTGTAAACGGTAGCAAAGAAAGAGTATAGTTTACGTTTTTCGGTCGAATCTTCTTTTTCTCCGAAGTTACTGGTCACTGAACCATTATCCTCCATGGTGCTGCTGGCATTTTCTAGCAAATATTCGGCTCCGTATTCCATTTCACCTACATCCTCGACATCTATATCGTAGTCCATATTGGTCCAATAGCTATTTCACAATGCTAAAAGAGAAATATTAATTATGAGAAACTAATAATAACACTTATTTCAAGAGTGCTGATTCAAATGGTACTTAGTGACAAATGTAAACAAACTGAATTATTTGCAGCGCAGCACGTGATTACAACATAGCTAACGAATACCGAAAACCAGGATTCATTATACCAACAAGCATTATATAAAAAGTTGCAAAGTTTTCATGATCAATTTTATTCCGAATTAAAATAAAGAATAATTAAAAAAACAATTATTGTCTAATTTCTGTTGTGTTCAGGGTTGCCAACCTTCCAGATTTATCTAGATTCTTCCAGATTTTTAAGCGTCGTCCAGACATACAGATTTGTTTTTCTGATCCAGATTTCAGAAAATTTGAAAAATAACAAAATGAGATACAAGAATGCATCGTTGATTTTTAATCCACCTATTCGAGCTACGATTTTGAAAACAAAATATTTTAGAATTGCTGGAAACACAAAACGGCAAAGTTTTTGTTCGCTAAAAGCGAATAAATTTTGTTGAGTTTGCATCAGTTGGAAATTTCAACGATCCAAGATGCTGAAAGCTCACAGCCTCAAATTCAATCCTCAAGCTTTTTCAAAAAATTAGGCCATCCAGACAATTCCAGACTTTTTCGCAAATTGTTACAGACTTCTTGGAAAAACACTTGGCATCCCTGGTTGTGTTGAATATTGCAATGAAGATTTGGTTCTACGACTTTCCCTCAAAAACCATTCCACAAAAACTAAAATACCGAAGTGTTTTCTCCAGAAAGAACTGTTCTCCAGAAAACTATTCCCTCGAAAGCAACAATTCCTAGAAAACTTTATTCCAGAATATACCCTTTCTCAGAAAAGCCTTATCCAGAATGAACCAATGCTCAGAAGATCCTAGATATAACCATTTCCCAGACATTTCAAAGCAATATGGGTGATTTTGGGAAAGCAACCACATTGCTTTGAATTGGTAAACATCTTCATGAAAATCAAAAATCTTATTCTGAATGTTTGCCATTTTGCTTCCCACAAAAAGTTCACTGCTAGCAGCATTAGACAATAGCAGTATTTTTGAATTTCTTTTAATAAAATAAATATACACGTAGAACAAATTGCAGAATTCAGTACAGGTGTGTTTTTGAGAGCCATTTGGCAACAACCATAGGAAGCGGTAGCCCCTCTTTCTAGAATTTAACAGAATAGAACAATGTTATGTAAGTGAGGTTATGAGGTGAAACTAAAATTTTGTTTATTAAGGTTGGACAGAGAATGAGCAAAAATCGAAAACGAAAAAAGCAGTTCTTTTCTTCACGGTGTGTTAGATATTCATTAAAATCAATCAGCTTATGAAGAATGTTGTTACAGTTGTTACTGCTGATTGATTTTGATGAAGATCTAATACACGGTCTGGAAAAAAACTGCTTTTTTCATTTTCGATTTTTGCCCATTCTCTGTTCAACCTTAACTAAGTCAAGAAACTGATGCGATGTAAAACTGCTGAAGATGAGCCGCCGAAAGCGTCGGCTCCTCGCCAGCAAGCCAGTTATCCATTCGCATACCCGGTTTACTTGAACATATAAATTGATTCCTTCTTTCAAACATGAGCAGTTCTTTAAATCTTTATGCCAAATAATTCTTGTACGCAAACTTGTGATCCGTTCGTCTGCCCGGTTTAGTCAAGTATAGGTGTTGTTTCTTTCTTTCGAGTTTTCCTTGTATCTATATTGAAATCGAAACGAATGCACATTTTGATAAATGGTAGCGGTTTCTAGCGGAATTCAAACCGCTCCGATGTCTCAAACAGACTGGGAGCATCATTGGAGATCTGTATGACATACCTGGTTTGGCAGGCTTTCTGTATCTGTGGCTTGAAAGGCGAATTTTCCGTTGTTATCGGGACCGTCAACCAGGAACGTCTTCAATCATTTAGCCGTTTTTTGAATACGATAAATGGAACGCATCAAATAAGAAGCTTTGATCCGAGTCACTATCTCTAAAATCTGTAAATAAACATTACTTAACTTCAAAAGTATATCAAAACAAATATTCAAAAAAAAAAACACAGAAGAACAACTCATGTTTAAAAGAAGTAGTTTTTGATTTATAAAATGAACATTACAAACAATCAGTGCCAACAGTGCAACAAAACACTTGAAAAAATGTCCCAACTTTTGAGAATGACTATCCTGTGCAGCAATTCATTTCGATTTTAATATAGATTCAAAGAGTTCGAAAGAAGGAATCTCGACAAACATATGATTACGGCCTAAAAGCCAACTGTCAAAATCCGCTTTGAATGGAAATTCCAGACAAACCGTTATTAGTCGAACACAGTTCACAACAGTTTATGAAAGAGAAAACTTTTTCTTTCGTTTACTACCAACATCTGTGATTGGCGTATAACGGTTTGTCCGGAATTTCCATTCAAAGTGGATTTTGACAGTTGGCTTTTAGGCCGTAATCATATGTTTGTCGAGGAATCAAAACCTATGTTTGAATAAACCGGGCAGATGAAAAGATCACAAGTTTACGTGCAAGCGTTATTTGGCACACAAATTCACAGAATATCTCATGTTAGAAAGAAGGAACCAATCCCTATGTTCGATTACACCGGTTATACGAGTGGACAACAGGTTTGCCTGCGAGGGACCTCCGTTTTCGACGTTACATCCTCAACAACTTTACACTGCATCCGTTCCTTGAATTAGGTAATGCGCAAACCTTTGGCTTCACCACAAAAAATGAATAAAAAAATTAACTTTCTGAGGAATGGGGCATTCTGGGGAATGAATTTCTAGGGAATGATACATTGTGGGGGACGGAGGGGGAGCTTGGGTTGCTTATCTATCCTTCCGGCCATCGTATAGTAGATACACTTAATATGTGTATCTACAAAAGCGATAAGCAAAGGGGAAAGTAAGGGTTATGTTCGTGGTCTGGAAGGAGACTTGCTACAATATACGGGTCATTCCTCGCGAAGTGATCAAGGCACGTGTAATCGGCCATCACGGGTTTGGACCGGATTTGGAGGAGTTGTTCATCTGGGGCCGGAATGTATAAGCCCAGGTTTTTGTGTCGGTTTAACCACTCCTCGGGTCATGGGGCACCCCCCGTTTTGGCGGGTTGCCAAGGCCCTTAATTTTTCTTTGATCGTATCTCCGGTTCTGTTTGCTCTGGAGTCTGACCGCGGGATGGCTTTTGAGGAGGTTCGGGGGGCTGGAAAGTGTGTTGGTTTTTGGCGACAGTGTTGCCAGCTGTACGGTTTTTTGGTTGAGTATTGAAGGTTGATTTTTTTCTCAATGCATATATTTTGGTTTTGAGAAGTCTAGTGCCATCGTGTTCCTCGAACATTTTTGCATAAGGCACGCTTATAGCAAATACAAATTATTACATATTTGTATTTGCTTATAGTCTCAGTGTGGTTTGAGTGGGTCCTGGGATGCACCGTTTTGAAGGGAGGGGACCGCAATTTCCCATATAAAATCGCAAGCGCACAACACTAAAAGCAACTTGAGTATTCTGAGTTCAAACATAATTTTTCGTGAAGTAGACGAGAAATGATGACAAACTACGTTTTTGGTTTGCTTCTAGCAGATCAGGGTCGATGTTTATGATCGTTTGAAGATTTTCTTAATTTTGGCCAATAAAAACGGATTTTCATATGAGAGAATGCGAGTTTTTCCCTTCGGGCGGTGTATCTCAGGATGCGCTCATGTTGTATTGAGATGGTAGGTGTTTTGTGTGGGAGTATCTGAGGAGCGCGGTGGCATTGGAGTTTTATAGATTGGAATATATGTGTTGAGAGTGGGATAGACTTTTGGTATTTGGCTGGGGAAGTCGCATGGTTGGCGGCCCTGCCGCCAAGGATTAGAAATTTTTCTAGACATCTTGAACAATTTTCTTCAGGGGCCGTCTTGTGGTTTGATTCTGGAGTGGATGGAGCCGGAGATGTGATCAGGGGGGAATCAAGGGTTTTGGCGGTTTGCCAGGGCGGGGGTGCTCCATGACTCGAGGGGTGGTTCAACTGACACAAGGATTTGGGTTTTTGTGTGTTGGCCCTGGATGAGCGGTTCCTCCAGGTTTGGTTCGGGTCCGTGACGGTCGATTTCAAGTTTGCATCTTTTTTCGATCACTTCGCGTGGAATGACCCATATGCAACTCGGTGCAAGAGAACGAAACGGAAAGCCAATAGTCCAAACAGATCAGGAGCCAGGAAGGAGGACTACGAACAAGAAAACAAACAACAGATGAGAAATCGTCTACTTATTTATTATAACTACGATACTAATCACGATTGTTTTGCTTTTCTTGTCTCGTTTCAGCAATTCAAAATCTCTACTATCTCTTCATTTTCTGCCTCCGACTATCCTCTATGTAATGTATCTGAAACTTGAAGGACTGGTTAACAGCCGGTGCCTGCTTGTGGAAGAAACTGGTGTGCTATACGGACTAGCACATACGAACAGTTAGGCTTTGTAGGTCCTCATCTTGACAGAGTCTAGATGGGCGGATGAACGTCTGCCAGGGTGTGGGCTGAGAAATGACAATGACAATAACAACGGTACATGCTGGGGGACGGAATTCGGGGGATGGCTTTCTGCAAAATGATTTTATATTTCTTTTAATGACCCATTTGTACCTATGACGGGACTTACCAATAGATGTTTTCGTTCTCATTTTTTATGTTCCTTTTATCTTTCGTCTCACATAACCTCTCTTTCTGCCTCACATAGTTTAAATGGACTGGCTGCATTTGGTAGTATCAACGCTGCATTTGACGTTCGATTTTTTGCTAGTCGCATGTCTCGTCTCAGATTTGTACTAGTGGTGACTATATATCATATGCCCAGAAAACAATGACTATTCAAGGAAAACCTGTCATCATAATGTTACTAAACGAAACAACTTCCATTATTTTGATTTGTATTTGTGCTGATTGTTCGCCACTATTAATATGTTATTCTTAAATGCTCGATTGGTTAAATACACCCTTAGAACTATTTGTTTTGAAATTGATACCTATCATCTCCAGTGCAACTGCCCTTCACTCGAAGGGCATTGAGAATCCCATTTAATTAACCTAATGACTCGAAACGTTCGCTTATAACCTACAATTTTTCTGCAGACCTCCGTGTTTAATAGCTGAGGGTAAAAACTAGAAAACTAGATATTTTAATATAACTAAAAATTTTGACAGTACAGTTTCCTCGGTGGAAACCAACGAAAAAGAAAGCAATAGAGGAGTGTCTTTTTTGATTATGATGTAAGCTTTGCATGACTTTCAGCAGCCCCTGTCCCGGAAGGATCGTTCGGACCTAAGTCAACTTTGCGCAAAGCCATCCAAACAAAACTTTGGCATGATTCCAGCGGTAGTTTCCATGTTCGGTTTCAATCCTCATTCTGTTTAAAGAGGGAAAGAAAACTACGAGAACAAATAATAATCCTGAGCATACACACATACCTTAAATTCAAAAACGAAAAAAAAACTAAACTGATAAGTTAACAATTGCGTAAATTAAAAATTGAGATTTTCAAGCTGATTCGATTGATTTCGCGATCGATATCTCGGATGTGTACAGAGTTTTGGTACAAGCCGCGCAGTTTGTGAGTGTCGCGTGTCTCTGATTTTGTGGCTGTTGTATTTACAGGGTCTGTTCGCCTACGATTAGATTCGCTTGCTATATTTACAGGTCGCGAATTGTAAGGTAAATGCAGTTCATTGTTCTCTCGTTGTTCTTGTTGTTATATGCTTATAAACTAGGAGTCTTTTGATCATTTTTCAGCAGTCGCTGGGGCTCGTTGGTTGCATGCTGCATTTACACGGCGACGATTTTGCTCGGATCCACCTTGACGCGTAGAAATACGGTATCATCGCGAACGAATGGCCTACGACTGAGCAGCTCGTGGGACACGAACCGTGGGAATCCAAATCCTAGAGCATCCGGCTCGGTTGAGGGACGCTGAAAGTTTTCCCACGATGGATCCGGAACGAACGATTCGGCAACACCACCCTGACCACCCATGCTACCCTGCTCGAAGAGGGTGAAAGTGACCGAGTGAGAGAAAGGCCACTTGAGAAGAGCATCATATTCACCCGGCAGAACTTTGATGTAAACGGATACGTGGGTTCCTTCACCGGGACCGTTACCGTTGAGAAACATTGAAGCTTGCAATTTGTAGCCGTACTGGCTGGTGTAGAATGGCGGTGAGACTAATTCGAGACCGTCTTTGCTCTTGGCTTCGATCATTTTTGCCGACCAGTCGGTAATCTTCCAGAGTAGGGTACCTGTATAATTGGTGCTTAGTTTCGCCATAGCGTTTTTCAACATCGTTATCTGTTGCCCCTGACGACCTGATAGGGCAACCATCAGCGACAGATGAGCTGATGTGTTGGACTCTAGGTGGGACTCTAAAAGATGGCGAGGTCCTTTGAAACGACAACCGGCTTCTTTGAAAGTACAAGGCACCGACAACGCTTTACATTCATCACGCAGGTGTGACTCCAGATCAGCCCTAGCGAATGGACCCGCTTCGCAACGTTGTGGACATGGCACTGGGCTACGGGGACACGTGGCTCCATGAGCGGACAGAGTATCAGCACTGAACTCGCGGCTGCAGTGAGGACAACGTCGCAGCCGCTTGCCACAGTCTTTGGCACGATGGATGGTCATGCGGCCTCGAACGACCCGCGCACCGCATTTCGACTCGCAGTAGATCGGCTCCGAGCTACACGTACCAGCGTGCTCCTCTAGACCGATGCCGGTGAACTCGACGTTGCAAAATTCGCAGATGGCACGACGCAGAATGCAGGTGAAGGCCAGATGATCGGTCATCATGACCCGCGGGATTTGCGAACCGCACTTGTTGGGACACGGGATCGCATCATGCTTGCAGGTGTTCAAGTGGGCCTGGTGTGACAACGAAAGAGAGAAAAAAATAATTATTAGTGGTTTGCGTATTTATGGGTTCGAAATGGCAACTGCTCTCGCTGCAAGGGTGAAAAAGAAAGCAGAAGCAATACAATAAAAAAAAACTCATGTCTAACTGTGCAGTCTCTCGCTCATGGTGGAAGTAGTAGTAGTAGCAGTGATAGTAAGTACGTTTAAAAGAGGCTTAACGGTGTTTTTTTCGATCCGATTCCATGCATTGGCCGGTGAAGTTTTAGATACCAAATCTACTTGAGGCTTGTGGCTCCGTCGTCCACCGGCAAGATTCTAATTAATATTGAATTAGCGCGATAGCGCGTCCGTTCGTCCGGTCAGGAATGATTCTGGCTGTGCTGCGAATAACGTGGACGCGAGTGAAAAAAAAACAGCCAAGATCAATTTAAAGTCAGAGGTACAGTTTTGCGTAGGCTCGACCATACCAAAAAGCAAAGTGTTGATTAATCTGCTGGTGGCCGTTTGTGGAGTGCACCGTTCGAGACGAGAAATGGAATGGAAATGTACAGGCTGGCCGTGAGATTGAATCTCCCGCCTGTTGTGTACCTAGCTGTCATTATTTACCTCACTTTGGGATTAAAAGAATTGATTGTATAATGTTCGGAATCAAGCATTATTTACCCTATTATGGAATATTACTGTTTACCATGCATTGCTCGAAAAGTCGAGCAATGTAAATATAAATAGAATCGAATATACGAGAGCAGGTCTCTTTTACAACTGACAGTTTACCGAGTGAAGTTCCTTATCCGAAAGTCCAAGTGAGTTGAGGGAAGATTAGTCCGTTAGATATTCCGGTGTTTGTAGGATAATACAGTACAGAGAGCTGGTATGCTATTGTTCCTAACCTAGTGCGGTAAAGAGCTATAGTTTAAGCCGTATTTGAATGACAATATCTCTTCGGGGGTATCATCGTTCTGTTATCTCAATATCCTCTCGGGGGTGTTGATATGTCCGCTCATCGACAAGTGTCTTTTATTTCCTTGGGAGTAAAGCATACTTCCGTATTGTCTATGTTCTCTGTGTCGTTATTTTCATTATCCCTAACCTAACCACTTCCCCAATTCTTTCCTTTTAGGAAATTTCTAATTCCTGAAGGAACAGAATCATGAACATTTAGTTCACTCCGAAAAATGTTCCTTTAAGCGCATATGATTTCGAAGGAAGCATCAGAACAAATTAAACCAACTGAAACGTGGGGTAGTCCAATCACATGGGATCACTGTATGAAAATGGATCTGTCTTTAAACCTGTTTCACGAAATCGAATGTTGCGCATGAGCATGAGAAAAAGTCACCGACTACTGCACTACCAAACAAGTGTGAGCGGATCACAGTGATGCCATCAGTGTACCTGAACAATTGCTCTCGATCACTGAAGTTGTTGGCAACTAGGCGACATTCCACTGCGCAGTGTCTAACTCGAGAGATGGCACGAATAATCGGCTTAGAGTGCCCCCCTTCCCTTCCTTCCCCATAGGTACTGGCTGCATTTGGTCTTTTTTAATCGCCTCTCGAAAGTAGGCAAACCCAACAGCCCACAACTACTTAGTAGGTAAATAATAAGCACCGCAAACTCGGCGAATAAAACCAGTTTAGGGCACTTAGCGCAATTCTCGAAGAAATAGAAACGCAATAATGGGTCCGTGGGAGGAAAGAATAATCACCTTCAGTTTGCGCAGCTCGTCGGACCATTTGCAGCCCTGCTTGTGATGGATGCAGAACACCAGCGATCCCATGATGGCCTTTTCCGATTCCGGGTCTGGATAGATCTGAAATAAAAGATACAGAAGTGGCGTTAGAGATTTGTGTTAAGGGTTTCATAGTCTGAAACTAACAATTAAACGTCTCGATTAGGATTGTATTCGAAATCGCTGGAATGATTTGCATTTTGAACCGAAAGATCCTGGCCCGGATTCGGGTAAAAAATTAAGAAACCAATTATGACCGTACACCTAACCCCTTTCATTGGGACGTGAAAGTTTCGGGCTAAGTTTGCCTTTGAAGAACGGAAATCAAAACAGAATATTGAGCAACCGATTAAGCAGTCATGTAAACACCGGACGATTCGGTTTATCCTTCATATAATTAAGTTCGCCAGAGAAGTGCTTTTATCGTTTACTGTTTGATGAAAGAGTGACGAATCAATTCGTTTTAGTCGGATACTCAAACTATGATGTTTACTCGAACCATCGGGTCCGATAAGACTAGAGGTTTTTTCCACGCGTATACCTTCCTACGCGTAAAGGTGGCTCAAACTGCCTATTCATGACATCAATCACAGCCGGTCCTACATAGCAGTCCGTAGGCTGTAGTACGCTTCGCATTGAATGAATAATGTGTGGGAAAACGACCAGCTAAAGTGGCTCGTCAATCTCAACCACTCGGACAAGTTGACCTTGTTACACTTAGGAGACCACGCGAGCAGTAGAAATTGTGTATTGGTACTTTTCTCAGTCCCATTCTTATCAACTCGTAAACACAGTCGTAGTTCAACGATCCATTAGCGTACATACACACCGGATCAACGACGCGCCAATCAGTGCGATTAAAAGACAGTTAAAGCAGCAGTTTCAGTCAGTCCCATTAAATTCTTCCGCTTGGCCCCCGTTGAACCCCGTGGTGCTTTGAAGAGCCACGCGTAATCGTAGTACACGGCGGCGCGCAGTTACTTGCTCGATTCGAATGCCTGCTGCACGAAAGGGTCACCGGAAATGGGGCCCTGATTCAAAAGAAGAAACTCGTTTTGTTTCTTCTTTCCTCTCTTTAACAGTCCGTTCTGATTGGGGATAGGAGATTGTGGACCAACGCACCGTGTGCGTCGCCACGATCGAAACTTCTCGTTGATCGATCTACCTTTTGTACCGTGGCCGCCTGTCTGTCGAATCTAATCGATAATTAATTGTACGCCTTCTACGATCAGCGATCAAAGGCGGGTGGGGCGTTCGTTTTGCCTGATGACCCAAGAACAAATTCAAACGGACGATTAGAGGTGTCATTGACAGTTTTGTTTTACTGAACGGCGAGGCTCTAATTTAGAACACGCTTCACGACTTCTGCGGTGGTTCCAGCAGGGGAAAGGAGTTTCCTGTCCGGAGATGAAGAGCGGTACAAGAAAAATAAAATGAAATAAAAAAGAACATCAACAAGAAGCACGTCAATTTATCGAAAACGGATACTTTCATAAAAATTTATACTTTTCGAGTGTTTTCCTTTTCCATGTTTCTTTTCATGTAATCATAATATTTACACTATCAGAACGCATTCCCATCCCTCTCGGTTATTGTGTTTGCTCTTCGCGAGATTGCTTCCCCGCACTTTTCACTGTTTGCCATGAAGGAATCTTTCCGGGAAAGTTATGGTGATTTGCCAGGCAGCTAATAAATCAATAACCTTTATATTGTTATTCTCTTTTCTCTCGTCTATAGTTCGTCTGCCATCGGCTGGTTTTTCTGTCGGTGTTAAGTTATTTAATCTACAGCCAAGCACGCTGATGTTTTCTCAGAACAAACCGAGCATTTGTCCTCTGTTGCCGAAGAAAAGTTGTTCAAGTCTCTTGCTTTTTTTCCTTTTAAAAAGATAAGGTGGTACACAGTCATAAAAATCCGCATATCTTCACACGGGAAGGTTTATGCCCGGGTGATCTTTCACCAGATAATCGAATGATGGTAACGGCTTTGCGAGAGTTCACCATGCACGGAACTACCAAACCTTAACTTGTTATTATCTTGAACCTCGCCGTGACTAGTATTTACATTCTGATATTTATTTGAGGTGAATCTTTTGCGCAGCTCGGCTGTAGTTATTTGCACAGTTCCGTCGGTTGTTAGACTATCCGGGTAGGTAGCTTCTCTAAAAAATATGCACATTTGTCTGTGACTGGGGTGACTGCCTTCTGGAAAGCAAACAAGCACGCTAACGCGATTCCTGCAATATCCCGAGTGCCTACTAACTGGTGGTGTTGTGAGTTTGTCATCGGCATAGCTGCCACAAAAATAGATGAGTTTGTTTTGTGAACTTCAGTCACGGTTTCCGTCCTGTCACTACCAAATCGATTTTCTGTACGTGAACTGGTTCACAACCTTATGAACATTATTCATAAAACCGAAAGTTGACTCTTGATGTTATTCATATATTTAGGAACATCAGTTCACCAAATTAAAACATTCTGAATATTTTTTCATGGACTATTTCACGAAACTAGGAATTTCATTCATGAATCCATTCAATCCTCGTGAACTAATTCATGATTCCTAATATATTAGTCACGATCCGATATCCGTGCTCGTGAAATAGTTCACAAAAGCATGAAATATTATTTATGAATTCGTGAACTGGTTCATGAATTCTAGTACAAAAGCTACAACTTACCATTCGAGCTCGTTTGAGTTCACAAAATCATCAAATATTATTCATTCACTCAAGTTTTTTTTTACGCGGTTTTTTTTGCGCGGTATTTTTTTACGCGGTTTTTTTTACGCGGATTTTGAAATTGACGCGGTTTTCATTTACGCGGATTTTGAAATTTACGCGGTTCTCATTTACGCGGTTTTTGAAATTTACGCGGTTTTCATTTACGCGGTTTTTGAAATTTACGCAGTTTTCATTTACGCGGATTTTGAAATTTGCGCGGTATCCATCAATGAGGTTCCCTTTATCGCGGATTCTTAAATTTAAGTGGTCTTCATTTACGCGGATTTTGAAATTTACGCGGTTTTCATTTACGCGGATTTTGAAATTTACGCGATTTTCATTTACGCGGATTTTGAAATCTACGCGGTTTTCATTTACGCGGATTTTGAAATTTACGCGGTTTTCATTTACGCGGATTTCGAAATTTACGCGGTTTTCATTTACGCGGTTTTCATTTACGCGGCTCGTATCCCCCGCGTAAAAAAAACCTGAGTGTAATGGTACCGACTTACCATTCGTGATCGTGAAGCAGTGCACGAAATCATAAATTATTTTTCATGCATTAATGAACTGGTTCATGATTCCTAGTACAATAGTCACGTCTGACTATTTGTGCTCGTCAAAAAGTTAATAAAATTATGACCTATTATTCGTGGATTCGTGAACTAGTTCACACATTATTTACGGTCTATTTTGTGTGCTTGTAATATTAAGAATATATCTCAAAAAAATTCTATGTCATGCAACATGGTAATACAAATTTCACCTGAACTATTCACAAAATTTCAGTATTATTCGTGAAATTCTTTTTTTTATTTTTTTATTTCGATTATAGAGGTTTCAACCTTAAGGTCATTCGCCTCTACGGGTTAGTAAAATCTCTTATGAAAAATTTCTAACCCTATGTGCGGGGTCGGGAATCGAACCCAGGTGCGCTGCGTACAAGGAAATCGATTTACCAACTACGCTACGCCCACCCCCTCACCGTGAAATCCTTTTGGTGTTATGCACTTGCATATAATGCCCAACGGCCAGTGACCAGTAGTAGGTACGAGTAGTAGATATGAGGAAACTATTAGGACCTTGACAATCGTTATTCATTTGATAAGGTTCAGTATGTTCAGTTTCACAGAATAAAACTGCTGATATCATGAACATGGGCCACGCTTCAAATTCGAAAGCAAGCTAAGGTTCAGTATGTTCAGTTTCACAGAATAAAACTGCTGATATCATGAACATGGGCCACGCTTCAAATTCGAAAGCAAACTCTGCAATAACATATCACGATAACTTGAACAGAAATTACGAAAATCGTGGCTAAGATCCTCAAATCATGAACATGAATCACACTACTCGTGACAAAAGTGTCAAAAATCGTTACTAAGATCCTGAAATCATGAACTCTACTCATGACTAAAATATGACGATAACGTGAATAGAAATTAAGAAAAATTCCTGAAATCATGAACATAAATCACATTACCCGTGTTTAAATTATCAAAAATCACGACTAAGATTCTGAAATCATGAACATAAATCACTCTACTGACGACTAAAATATGACGCTAACTTAGGTTTTTGACGACTGGGATGGTTTAATCGATGGGAATTTGAACGGCTGTCTCTGTCAATTCTTATCAAAACGAATGTTGGGCTGTAACCAACATTCCTTTTGATAATAATTGACTGAGACATCCGTTCAAATTCCCATATATGACACTAACGTGAATATAAATTAGGAAATTCGCTACTAAGATCCTGAAATTATAATCATGAATCCCGCCAGTCTGACAGCAAAACTCGGTAGTAAACTCATGAATAAAATAGCAAGGTAACGTGATGAGAAATCAGAAGAATCGCGAAAAAACTCCTGAAATCATGAACATCATGTAACTGGAGGCTGTGTATTCTCAAATTATTAACAAGAATCATAACAAAAACTAAACATGTCAAAGGAAAAACAACAGTAACCCCACCAAACATTCGAATGTAACGCCATGTATATATTCGTGGCGAACTAGTTTTTTTGTAAACATAAATAGTTTCATGAGTATGTGGTTTATTATTTACAATTTTAGGAACCTGGTTACGATTTTCGTAAATCGTTCAGTTCACGAAGTCGTAATCTTTTGTTCATGAATTTATAATCGAATTTTTTCCATGTAAATTTTGGGTGCGATTGGTTGCTCCCCGGATTTGCGCATTGCGCTTAAAGTCACTATAGAAATTAGTATTGTGCTTTTCACACCAAATTAGATATGACAGAAATGTGCACCCTCCTTCAAAGTGTGATAAACGTACAAATTTTTTCATACAACCTCGAGCCATCCCAGTGCAAAGTATGATAAAAGTGCACAATTTACGTAGGCTTAGGAGCCTTTCATGCATGTTTGCCTCAATTTATAATATACCCGTTACAGTAAAAAATCGAAATATTAAACTTGCACCCTTTCGTTTTTTTTTCTTATTTTCAACATGGGCAACTTGAAAGGTGTAAGTTCATTATTTTAATTTTCAACTGCAGAATAAATTAGAACTCTAAGCACTCTACAATAGAAGCGAACTGTCGAAGACAAACGCTTGAAGTAAAGTATTCAATACAACGGTAGTGAACTATAAATTTTGTGCTATTCGACTAAGGTAGAATATTTACTGAATGTGAAAATGAAGCTCAGTATTACGAACGTGCATTTATACAGATTCACCATATACATTTTTCCGTGCTGATGTTATTACGTAAGCCCAAGCAGAGAGTTTCATTTTGCAGAACAATCTGAAACACGTGGTTGAAGCACGGCCACACGATTTGGTACCGCATAGTCCCTGTGAGCTAATTGCAAAATTCATGCCACAATGTGGAGCACTGGAATCCGCTACGGCTGATATTTGGAGAATTTTCTTCTCAGAGATTTTAAACGATGTACTTTTCGTGTGAATGCTGCCTCTTGGTGGCCAACTGATGATACAAATTCTCATATACACGGTGAGTCATATAAACCCTATCGTTTTGAGCCTTTGCGAATTGCTCAATTTGAAAAAATAGTCAGTAACGACGCTGAATCCCTCTGGATAAAGACTCGACACGTCTATCTATCTGTCAGTGTTATTCCAATCGAGCACGAGACCTTTCAATGACCCTCGTTCCAAAAGGATTCGAAGCGATTTTCTTCAGATTAAGTGCTTTTGACAGGTCTTGTGCTCGATTGGAATGACACTGACAGATAAATTATAAGAAAAAGATAGAGATGGCGAGTCTTTATCCAGAGGGATTCAGCGTCTTTATTCGTCACTTTTGGCAAAATGCTTTTGAACAATTGTAAACAATACTCGGAGCTGTCATTCGGCCAATTTATAGACAGCTGATGCCAGTGCGACAGTTGCGCGAACGGTCTCAAGTTGGTTACGCTTTGAGTGCGGGACCCTGTACTTCTAAATGAACATGTTCATATCTAATTTGGTAACCGGAGAACAATTGTTACGGAACTAGTTAGCAAAGGACGTCATAAGATTGAATTTTTCAACGTAAGTAAAACGACTGCAAGTAATACGCGAAATTTCGAGTTCCACAGATAAGACGACTAAAAGTCCCGCAAATTCCCCTTTCCCCATAACCATTCTGCTCTATGCTGCAAAGCATACATTTTTTGCAGTTTATCTGGTCGGAAAAAATCTCAGAAAATGAACACTACCTTTGCGACCTTTGAGATGTTATGCTCCCAGGGCATTTTGTCATTCATATAAAATTTAATCATTTTCTCGTGTATATCTCCCCATTACTCTTCAATCAAATTTTACTAAAAATATCTAGTTGAACGTGGAAAATTCACAGGAACCATAAAGAAAAAGAATCGTTGCCAGCAAAATTCAGAAACATTAGATTTTTTACATTTAGTCTAGAAACCTTCCTTTTTTCATCAAATGCTCTAATACCCCAACTTCCCGTATTTTTCCTAACAGTCAAACATTTACGATGAGATTTTTTACACTTTTTGCACTTAATAGGAAATTGAATAATAATTAATTGTTAAATACAGTTATTATGTGCCAGGCATGCACAAGAACGGTGCTGCTCCGTGTCCTATTGCTGTGCACTGACTCATAATGTGTCAGCGTTAAATTCATTGAGCTAGTGCTTGCGCTGGTTTCCGATGAGCTAGAGTTTGCATGTAGCACGAGCACCGATGAGCGAGATCTTTCACTAGCACGGTGATAGCTAGCACGCTGCACGGAACTATAACTCAGCTATAGCAAAGCAGAATAAAAAACAACGCGTTAGTGTGAGTAATGATGCCTGCATCGTTTTTTCAGCAACCTGTCGCACATTCACCAACGCATATTTCTTGCTTTGTCCTATTCTTTCGTTCCATAGCTTACACTACTGCACCGTTCTAGCTCATCGAACAAGCTTACCGTGCCAGTTCATCGAGTTAACTCGTGCTGGCTCACTGAGCTAGCTTTTCGAGCTTGCTCGTGCCAGCTTACCGAGCTTGCTCATGGTGCTAGCTTATCGTGCTAACTCGTTGTGCTAGCTCTTCGAATCCTACAGCTCGAGCACGAAGGTTACCTAGAACGAGCGGTGTCAGTGCTTATTGCTTTTGGTTCGTTCAAAGCGGCCGCTCAGCTCGTGTTAGTCTCTCGTGCTGTGCTTCATGCATCCCTATTTAATGTGCTATTATGTGATATTTAATGATTAAATGTGGTATCTTGACTAAAAGTCAAAAAATCTAATGTATCTGAATTTTTCCGATGATAAATCTGCTTCTATTTTGTTCCTTAAGATTTTCCACGTTCAACAAGGTACAATAAATTAAATTAATTTCAAGAATATTTGAGATATATGCACGAGAAAATTATAAAATTGAATATGAATGACGAAATGCGCTAGAACCCCAACTTCTAGTACTCAGAGTACGTGATTAAAAAACAGCAAAATATGTATGATTTGCAGCATAGAGCAGAATAGCTATTAGGAAGAGAGGCTTTTTGGGACATAATGCCCCAAAAGCAAATGTCCTGCAATTTTCGAGAAACAAAAACATCTCCATTGAAAGGTTAAGAATATTTTCTTCAAAAAAGGTAAATTTTTGAGTACTACTTTAAAAGGTATAACATTTAATACTTTTTTTCCTATTTTAACATTTCTTATATTTTCTCATGGTACTAATGTCAAAAACTTCAAGCGAAGTTTATTGAATTTACTTTGACATTTGTTGTTATGAATTTACTTTGACATTTGTTAAAAAAATACGATACCCTAACCGTCAACTTGCCCCGCATCTGTCATCACTAATTTACCACAACCGCATATTTTAAAAAGAGGTGTGTGTAAAACAACAACTTTTTTTTGAGAATCTTTATCTATACGGATAAAGAGAGATCTTTTAAAGTACTATCGAAAAATATAATCATTCGTCAAATAACACAACATGTTTAAAATCCAAGTTAAAAATTACTTAAGATACACTACGAGAGACAACGCCATTTGACTAATGGAAGCAGAGAAAAGGGGCCTTCGCCAACTTAGCCCAACCGCCAACTAGGCCCGGGCTCCCCTACCTACAGCACTTTATCTTTTTTCGTAAAAGAAAAGCAGAAATTAATATTTGGAGCCTAAAAGGATCAATCCGGGTACCACAAACATAGCACTCTCACTTAGCTCTAGCTCAGACCCTAGAGTAATATTCCCTACACATTACAATGAATAATTTGTCATGCATTTTTTGTACGTTTCATTTCGGTACCTAGCGACAAAAGGCACTTTGCAGCCTTAATTTCTTTTTCCCTTTGACAGTCGGTTGTCGAGAAAATTCAGCTCAAAACAATAGTGCGGAACCGGCAAGGGGAAACCGGTTTTCGGTACACATGACCGCTCGCGGTCCTCTTAACATACAGACACAGCCTATACTATAGGACTTGAGTGGGTACTATATGATCCATAGGAGACACATGAATCATTCACGGGTGACTTACCGTGTTTTTGTTGTTGTGCGCGCGCAGTAGAAACCACGACCGGAGAAAACGCAGAGGAAGGTAATTAAAAATGTAAACTTTTACGGTTAAAGCAGCAGAAAGAAGCATCCAAAGGTGACTTCCAAAACACGGACCGCAAAAATCATGGCCATAGTTTTCTCTTGTGGGGAGCCTTGTAAAAATTCATAATAACCATAAACAATCAGGAACAATTGTTCACTTAATTGAAGCTCGGCAGATCTTCGCATCAAAAAGGTTTCGCTGAATTGAACACGAAATTGAGCCACCCAACAAATTAGATCATTCGAAATCAAGGTGTTAAAATTCACTCCTCCTGAGCAGCATACAAACTTGCGGTTGCGCCGAATGAATCCAGCGACAGCCAACGCCTACTTTGTATAGGGGTTCGCTCAGGTCACAGCACCCTGGGTGTTGGTTCGACAAGAAAACCGTCTCTTCGTTGCTATCCAAGCTGCAGGTGGTCGTTGCCATCTGTTCTACGACCAGCATTTTGCAGCAATATGCAAAATTAAATGAACGACTGAAAGTGCTGACGTTGGCGTTTCAGGGCCAATGTTTTAGCAACTTACTGTTTAAAACAAGAAACAAAAATGTGCTACCGAAACGAAAGAATGCAGGTAGAATTTGCGTCGAGTGGAAAGTTTGCTCAGCAATTTCTACGGCTTGTGTTGCTGTTCATTGAAATTAACATTCTAGATAACTCGATGGCAGTCGTAGAGTGTAGGCGAGATCAATATTTTACTGTTTGTAGTGGTGTTGTTTCAATTTAACCAATAATTTTTTTGTTCGCCAGGAAGTTGTCCATCAGCTTGTAAAAAAGATCGCAGGAATTTGCAGTATGATAGATGATGCATTTGCTGTAAAACCACAACTTAAATCAGATACATTGCCTGTGGGAAAGTTCAAGCATATTTATATTCTTTCCACCACCTTCGGGCAGTCTTGGGATATTTCTAGGGATGTCAATGATATAATGGTGTTCTGAATTATGACTAAAAATTAGTTAACTTTGCCATTTAAAAAAAACCTAATTAACTTTGTCAATCTCGCTTAATATTTGTTTTGTCTTGTCAAAAGTTTTTTAAGTATATGTCTACTGAGAGAATTATTTTTTTTGCATAGGAAAGCTAAAATGTGGTCAGTAGAATCTCAGCACTAGCCCTGCAATTGTTCTGTACACTACGCATGGAGTACGGGCTTTACCGAGAAAGTAAGTTTCGCAACGGAATGTAGTACCAAGGTCTAGCTTCTTCATGATTTTCATAGAAAGGTATTTGAGCTATAAAAAAGTAATAACTGTAATTCTCGTGCCGCCTGCGAGCAGTGCAAGTTTCTGTAGTGCCGTTGCTCTGACGCCGCTCTGTGTGCTTTGTTCGACAACGACGTCTGTAACGTGTAGAACTTAGTACTCCTATTTTGGATACATGTTCTTGAAGGACAGGCTCATCGACGAAAAAATAAAAATTGAACTTAGCCATCATTTAGATGGTGGGCATCCCTATGTATTCGCGCTTCACCCAAACCACCACCGTAGAGAGCCCATGACGAAAAGGATGAAAGGAACGGATGAGCAACAGTCAGTGCTGTTTGGTGACTTCATTAGAACAAATGTGAATGGAATTTCAAATTATTGTGCATACCATTCCCAGCGCGCTCAGAGGGAACCGTCGCGTCACAGATAATCAGACATTACATTTGATACGCTTGATAAATTGACACGAGGTGTGATCAGGAATCGTTCCGTTTGTCAGTGACCGAGTTCGAGCGACCGATCGGTGATGCAAGGGAAGCGAAAAAATGGAAATGATGAAATATTTATTGCTGGTGGTAGGTAAATATTAAGACAAAGCTAGTATGAAACGGAAATTGAACCGTGGACTGCAATAACATGCTTCGTCAGCAACGATTCTCTGACGGAAGTTTCGTACGATCAGGTTTCTGTTCGATTATATTTTGTGCAAAGATGCAAAGATTACTCAAATTTACTTGATCCAATTATTATACCTCGATGGTTCATTTCCGTCGGCTGTTACGTTTGTTTTTGTTCCCAAATGATAAACAGAAAACACGGACACATTCTTCTGCGCCTCGAATCTCTAGCTTGGGTTGTTAAAAATTTACAGGTCATTTCCCGTAGACCTAATACGATACGCTTTGAAGATCGCGATCTTTCATTATTTCGATCCGAGCAACCAGGTCTCTTCAGCGCAGATCGAGGAAAGAGATCACTCTGTCAAACGCTAGTGTCGGCGCGATCGACACCAATCCATACAGCAGCGTGGTGGGAACTGGGAGGGGCGGCAACATCGTTCTGTGCCGTTTAAAACGTGTCTCGACAGGTCCACAACCAGCTTGCACAAGTCCGTGTTTTTGCAGCCTGACGGTGTAGGTTTTGTGCCTTTTCTGAATCATGAGGTAGGCTGCGTTTATACCTTGGGAATTTTTGTATCATTGTGGCTTACTTGGCCTCATTTTTTCACCAGCAATTTGACGTGCGCTAATCTGTTTAACCAACGCTATGGCAACGTTTCTTCAATGTAACTTATTGTAGGTCCTATTTTGACAAGTGATTGTCAAACTACATGGCTCCTCCATGCGTCTTATTTGACGTCAATGGTTCTCTGGGTGATTTTTGTTCGTAATCATTCGGTCTTTCTGAACACACGAGTAAAACATGAGAATGTTGAACTTGTTTACATTACTACTAAAGAAGCTGAACCCCTCTGGAAAACTCGCCTCTTTATCGTTTGTTTACCATTTATCTGTCAGTGTCATTCTAATCGAGCACGAAACCTGTCAAAAGCCCACAATCCGAAGAAATTTTCTTCGATTTCTTCTCGAACGAGGGTCATTGACAGGTCGTGTGCTCGATTGTAATGACACTGACAGATAAATGGTAAACAAACGATAGAGGTGGCGAGTCTTTGTCCAGAGGGATTCAGCGTCGTTAGTTACTACGGGCAAAATTACTTAACTGTCAAATCGAAATCCCATTAGCCGAGAGTTTCTGGTTACACGCCGGTCATTACGAGCGGGATTAAAACACAACCGGCCGGAACGATCAAATTTAAGAGCTACCCATCAATGAATCTTGACTTCATTCCCAGAGGAGGCCTCTGCGAGTATCCGAGAAGATGGAATCACTAAAAATAAAACTTCTCTTTTTTATCTACCATACTCTACCTCGCGTTGATCGTTTCCTCTTCTGGTTTTATTATTATTTTCACAACATTCTCAGCCTTAGCCGCATTGTCTTGAAACGGCCGCCGCCGCTGATGGGGAATGAGATGAGGAAACTGAGAAACGGTACCACAGAAAGAGCAGAACCGAGCCCGAACACTCCCGGAATCGTTGAAGTGAAGTGCCCACCGTAGACACCCCCATCCCCTCCTTTTGCTATAGCCGACCGACGCAAGGTATAAGGAAAAGCGAGAAATTACTCCAAGAATGTGGAAAATAAACAGCAGCCCCACACTACGGGAAAATGTATGTAAAAATCGATAAATATACGATTCCGTAAACATTTGCCCATAGCTCAAATGGAGATCTTAGTGGTGGCGATCTCCTACATAGGTGTGGATTGCAGTGGTGGAAGCCGGTCACCACATTTTTTTGTTGCAGCTGTTTGGAACCATTCCTATCGATGGCCGATCGTGAGAAAGCTATAGACCAAACTAAACGAACAATGTTTGAGGTATAATCAGGGCCGTACCGATGTCTTTTGGTGCCTTTGGTGGATTCTCAATTTTACGCCCCCTTGGTATTTACTGTAGATTTCTTTTTTTAGTTTTCTTTTCGAACAATAATTGGGTACCTTCAAATAGTATATTTTTTGACATAGAACAATGCTTTTATTTTCGTTATAGAGTTATGGACTTCCAGCAGCTTCCGGGTCTACTGTTCTTCACCACCCAGCGTTTGATGTTCCGGAGCAAGTAAGGAAGTAGAAACTTTCAAAGTTTGCCAATAAATACAGGTTTTGGCAAGCGAGCTGCTCATGTGGCAAACGGAGTGCGCCGTTCGTGATTACCGGGACTGTAAACGGGGAGATCTGCGTCAAGGAGTATCTACTGAAGCGTCGGCTACCTCTGTCGAAGCACCCTGATGGCCCTACGATCTTCTGGTCGAATCTAGCTTCGAGCCACTATTCAAATGTTATCCTGGAGTGGTACGAAGCCAACGGGGTCACTTTCGTACCCAAGGATATGAACCTCTCAACGCACTGGAACTAAAGCCCATCGATAAATACTGGGCAATTACTAAGAAGTCACTACGGAAGCATCTCAAGGAGGTCAAATCTGAGGAAGACATGAAGAAATGAAGGTATCCATACAGAAGAAACTGCAGCCAGATGTACAGAACCTAATGAGTGGAATTAAGCGTAAGTTGCGAGCATACGGTTATGGTATTAAACTTGAATGAAATAAATATGCCAAAAGCTTACTAATTGGTTATATTTTACTGTATGAAAGTTTGAAAAGGATCAGTCTACTAATTAATTTTCTTCAGCGTTTTCCGTGATGCAATTTGATGTAGGACACCCTTTAATCGTTCAAATACGAGAGATACGCGAACGCGTCTTTCACTGTATGATGATTATTTCTTTCAAAATATTGACAAATGATCTTAAACATGTTTGAAATATTTACAAAATATAATATAGGCAAGTAACTTGCTGTGAAGAATCCGAAGGATTAGAATTGGTCACAATTTTGAAATAATACGCTGCATTAAAAATGTCAGTTTTATTTTTCCGACATGAGGTCGGAATTCTCAGTGGCCCTAAAAACCCCCAAGTGATAATTTTCAAGTGAAATTATACAGGCAAAAATTATTGTCACAAAGGCTAGTGACTAATAACTTCATCTCTTTTGGGACCTTGCAAGTTAGTCTTTTACGGGTGTTCACTTGTAATGTTTCCAATTTAGGACTAGTGTCAGTCTGGTGCCTTGGTCAAGTACTTAATTCCCAAGTAACCATAAGCATTAAGCCATTGTACAATATAAACTATACATTTGCACTAATGTTGCATTGAAACTCCATTATAGTATTAACAATGCAATTAAGCTTTATATAAGCATCATAAATGCATAAATGCTCAGCCGGAATCACTTGCTTGGTATACGTATATAAAGCTGATATAAAGCATACATACTTCGAAGATTGTTAAAGCATGTTTGCTTTATATGTACATTATAGAGCAAATATAAAGCCGATCTAATGATATCGTAATGCTGTGGGTTTATTCGTTATGAAACTCCTTTTGAAGATTAATATGCTCAATATAATTTCATTCGAATATATGCGATATAGCCCAGGCAGCAGAAGCAGCACACTTACCGTGATGGAAGAGGCAAGGTACATCTGTTCGAGACTTACTAAAGGTAATTTTTTTAAACATTATTCATATCATGTGAAAACAAAATCCCATTAAGGATATTCATTACAATGCATTAGAAGGGAGTCAATTGCGGTTTAAAACAAAACATTTCAATTTGATATGTTTCCTTTTTGTTCATCATACCGAAATGAAACATTAGAAATGGTTTAAAACCAATTTCGAAAAATGACAGCCAATTGAAGTTTTCTAATAGCGTTAGTAGTGCCAATATTAGGCTTTTAAATTTGACATTTGTACGTTGGTGCTATATAATAACATTAGTACCGCAAAAACGGACTGTCAATCTCTGCCCATTAATAGCACAATATTTCGCCCTTTTTGGCATAATACCAGCATTATATCAGTATATAGAGCTTCCCGGTTCTGTATGATTGCCCCATATGTAGATCTAAAGCTGATATTAGGCTACGTTACTGGTTGGGCAACAGTTTGTGCTGAAGTTTCTGCATATGTTCTGTGTTTTGTCTTCAGTACTACCGCGAAGGTGTTACATAGTGTGTTGATTATTTACAGTACCGACACGAGAGTGTCTGATTGTCATAAGTACAGTGCGTTGTCTAAGAATGGGAAAATCCAGGATCTAGAGTAATGAAGGAAGGAATGGGGTATTTCAACCGCATTCCAACCACTCGAACACCGTGGAGAATTCCTTTTTGATGTAGAAAACTTCTCCATATTACGAAATTTTCTTTAAGAGCAGGTGTTCTCGGAGACAGACCATGCTTCATGTTGTAGCATAAAGCAAAGGTTTGCAACGATAAAGGTTACAAAAAACAGTCTAAAAACGCCTGTAGTAATTTGAAGCATTTCAAAGGGAAATTTGAAAGAACCGCCATTCTGAACAAGAATAGCGGATGAACGAGAATATAATTGAATAAGCTCCAACTTGAATGATGTTTAATATCTATCCAGGTGGAAGTCTCGCGACAAAAATGATACTTGTTTGCTAAATCTGGGTTCGCCTATAACTGCGTAGTACACCAATGAAATAAATCAGTTGATCGGCATTGACCCAAACAAATTTCTCCTTCATTGGCGCTGACGTTATCGACACGTGTTCAGCAAAACCGACTACTTAAAATACCTGAAAATAAGCAGCTGTAAGTCTTTGACGAATGTCTTCTCTCAAACTGGATCAAATTTATGCCTCTACCGATTAACGACCAAAACCTAAAATAAATCCACATATTTGCGATAATGAGTTAGTTTTATTTGGTCACAGCTGGAGCGCGCTGCCAGCTGAAAGGAAACACAATTTGAGATATCGAAATTCCACCACTCGTTATCGCCATCGACGATCCACGCGGTCCTCCAGCTCAATCAGCTGCATTGTTTTGGTGGAATTTGGAAATCTCCAAGGTGATAACAAATTGCGCACATTCCAGTACTCCGCACTGCGGGGTTTTGTCGGTGTAAAATCATGTGCCTAATTGTTACTACTTGATACGTAATTTAAAGTCTTTTATGTGAATTTACTGTAATATAGCCGATACTTAACACAGAAAAACGTACGATCTTCATTCTAACAAAACTATCAAAACGGAAAACTTTATTCTCTTCTGTTCAATGTTTTTTTTCGTTAAATGTATATTTGTGTTTCCTTAAACATACATTTTAATTGAAGATGGTAAAATTTATCTGCTTCTTTTCGATTAGTTCAAACAATCCATAAAAAATAAGCATATACTATCTTAGTTTTTAAGCTAAACAATAATTTTTTAAAGAATTTAATCTATTGATTGAGGCAAAAACTTGATTTAAAAATGCCAGCTAATTCTGTATTTCTAGAAAGTAATTTAAAAAAAATCTTCAAAACTTGATCAATGTCCCCCCGTTCTACGATATCCACACAAAACTTACGATTTGACTGATTTCCGTTATCGGCACATTCGGTGGCGGAGAAGGCGACGAAGTGGTGGACGAATTGGACGAGGAAGTCGTCGAGGTCGCTGTACTTTTGTTCCTCGGTGGTGCCGGGGGAGGCGTTATTGGCAACACGTTGACGTTGCACTCCTTCGAGTTTCGGTTCGGAGAAATCCGGGCCGGAAAACTGAGCGTTTTGGTCCACTGCGATAAGCTCCGTACCATGGTGACGGTCGGTGCAAATTTTCGGTCCACTTTCCAAAAAAAAAATAAACTCAAACTACCATCGGTTCTGTTTGTTCTGGTTAACACTGAACACTTCCCTTGCTAAGCGATCTTCACCGGAAGCGTATCTTCCTTCTTTTCTCGTAAAAATGCACTCTCTTCGGTATGAGTACCATGAAAACTGATCAGATGTAGTGCTTCAGTAGCTTCCTTCGCAACTGGCGCTTATTAGGCCGTAAAACACTTGACACTTGATATCCGTTTTCCGATCGCCACGTAAAACGATCTCCCAAATCTCTAGTAATCTCGCAAGGCCAAAATGCAACAACAAAACTGATTAAAATCTTCGCTTCGATCACATTACGCAATAAGAAGACTTTTACAGGAAGAGCACTTCACGAATATCAATCCTAAAATTTTCATTCGTTTTTCTAAACAGTTCAAAAACCGTCTGCACTATGAAACGAGTTGAGAGCAACTGATTCGTATTGCTGATCGTCTGGAAGGGGCAAGCTAGCACTGCAAGCATAAAGCTGCACCCGTCGATGGGCTCGGTGCTACAAACACAAACATAACTGGCGAAGTTGAAAGCCCTGAATTTTACGTGTCTCGCTCACGCCAATGGAACCGGGATGGCAATGTTTATGTTCGCTCTCTATTCTGTCTCCGCTTCGTGTTCCGTTCGGTTGGTACTTCGGCGTTCGGGAAATGAGTCAAACGATATGCCGGCTCCAGCTAGCATATGCTTCCATCAGAATGAATTCGGTAGCATGAAAACTGCGTAACCCGAATGATGTGATGTATAATGTATACTAGGACAGGAACAGAGATTACCTAGGCAAAACCTCTAGCGCTTTGGGCATGCAATATTGTGAAATGGTGTTAGAAAGCGTCTTGGTTTTACATCTGCCATATTTTGGAGATTTTTTATAAACGGCTATTTGAAACGACTTATTGCGATAACTTAACAGAGTCGTGAATCATTTAAATAATTACAAAATGTAAAAATAAAAATAAATAAAAATATTATTGAGTGTCTATCGGATCTCGTCCACGTAACTTTATATTGCGCGTGGAGACCGACTTTCGCGGTGGGAAAAAGTGTGGGAGTCTTTTACTTTTCTCTTGTCGTCCACGTTAATGTCATCATCGTTAACGCTGTCTTGGTATTCACGATCAGGTGTTCTTCCTGGCTTGTTACGATTTATGACAGCTTATTTAAAACCAAAGATGCAAAGCCAAATCCAAGTAATTTATTTTGCTTTCCTCATGGAATAACCTCAAACGATGTTTACAGCACAATTTTTTTGTTTTCCTAACGAAATAATTTGGTACCATGATGATGCGCATTTTTGGAAAGTAAGAAATCCGACGTTCTTTTTATTTATTTATTTATTGTCGTCAAGCATGTCTAGATTACATAGAATGATATTACAATATTTTCTAGTTTACTCTACATTATTTCTACTGTAAAGTTATTTTTTTTATTTCTATTATAGAGGTTTTTCGGGTTAGTGAAATCTCTTTAGAAAAATCTCTAACCTTATGTGAGGGGTTGGGACTCGAGCCCAGGGAGCTGCATACAAGGCAATCGATTTACCAATCGCTATGCTCGTTCCTAAGTTGAAATTTAATTTGTTTTCTAGACATGGAAAAGTCAATTATTTCACAATGTTCATTATAATGACGCATCTTGACAGGGCTATTTATAGCATAGTTTGTCCGAAAAGATTGTTCTTGGAATCAATTACGAGTTCTTAGATGACGGCTAGATACATACAATTTTATTTGCGAAAGTAATGGTACGGCTTGTACATGTTGGACAACACCGTCGTTGATATAGAAAAGCGTGGCAAATTCGCGATGTTTTTGGAGTGTATGTTTGTTAATAAGCATGCAACGTGCTTTATATGATGGAAGAGAAAATGTCGTCCAGTTTAGTACACGAAGTGCGTACAAATGAAATTGTTTTTGGACTGACTCGATAGTTCTCCGTGCCGTACAGTGTATGGGTTCTATACTACGCTGCAATATTCCAAAATCGGTCTGACTTATGTATTGTATAATGATTCTATTGTATAAGGGTCCTCTAAATTATAGCTGATGCGTCTAATAAAACCCAACATACTATTTGCTTTATTTATTATTGTATTGTAATGTTCCACAAATGTGAAATGGAGTCTAATATTACGCCTAAATCTCGTACAATTTTGCAATTTTCTACAAATCGGTTTCCCAAGTGTATATCTATGGAGATATTTGAAGTTTTTCTGCTGAAGGTTATTGAGTAACGTTATGTTAGAGTTGACTTTTGCTACAACTCTCCTGCTTCTTCCGCGTAAGGTTGTTCACGGTTTGGTGCCTGATTGCAGTACTTACACTAGGACTTTTTCCATCATAGGTGGATTGCATAGCTTGTTTAATAGTAGTGCCGTGAGTTTTGAGTTTTATGATCAAGTAGGAGAGGAAAGGTCTTTCGACCCGCAACCTTACCACAAAAACGCCATTAGGAATATCCAGGAAAAAGTTTCACCAGTGTAACGGATTCTACTTCTTTGTAGTGCGACATGCATTTTGCAATTATCTCAGGAGGGGTACGAAGTGATAGGTCATGTAGCCTTGCCTCAATATAGTCATTTCATATATACATGGAATTGGAATTAACGTTGTCACATTCAACAACATTGTTTAAGTTGTTCTTCAAAACGAAACGACCGTCTTAGGCTAACGTGTTGGACAATATCAAAACTGCATTGCGGAGATGATGATACTGAATATAGGCGACTTCCTTAAGCCTAAGCTGCATTCTCACCTTCAGAAGGCATTCCGCTTTACGAAAACTCGATCCTATTGAACAAAATTTAAAGTGAATAGTGGAGCGTTGGGTCAGAGAAGAGCTTTTATTGTCAACTTTACTCATAATAGCAAGAATAAATACAAAGTTTCCTTTATTCTCGAGACAACGCATAATAGATCTAGTTTGTGGCGAATGACATACCGAGTTTAAAACGCCAATAAACAATTTTGGATAAATCTAAAGGCTGCTAAGTATACTGTGGTATATAATATATATCCTATACAGCTGCGTTGGTATTGTGCCGGTTTGACGCTTGAATTGAGAGAATTATGAGATTAAGGGGAGGGAGAATAGTATACAAATGCGAAATCTCAGTGTGCGTATTTTAAACGTCAGATATCTCAATGGAATTAAATACTGTGGCGTCTCTGATTAACTGAGGTACTATGCAAATTGTGTTCCCTTTTCTGATCACCATCGCGCTCGGGTCACTTGCACAAAGCTGTGGGAGCAGACAGCTGTTTGTAGTTACTCGTTCGGTGGAGTGAGATTACACTTCCATTCACATTGTCGGCTCTCGGTTATACGTGTAGATTGTAGATGTATGTATGGCTTACTTTCGGAAGAACCGGACAGCCTTCGCGAAGGCAGACAAGGCAACATTCACATACGGATAGCATAAGGTGTTTGGTACCATTATTGGTAACAGCGAAAGAGGATCAAAAGGAGAGAAGGAAATATGTCGATCTTCGGCACTAAATGGTGATGGTTCAGCTGCAACTGTAGTTGATCCTAAACACATCTTTACCTCCCTTCGAGGGTCGATCATGTTCTTGCCTGTTTTGTTTTGTTCGATCCCGCAGTTGAGCCGTTTTCTTCTTAGCATGCTGCATGACCTCATGTCTGTTCCTGTACAGCTATGAACTCATCTAATTTCCTTCTTAC
This sequence comes from Topomyia yanbarensis, assembly GCF_030247195.1. Lineage (NCBI taxonomy): Eukaryota > Metazoa > Arthropoda > Insecta > Diptera > Culicidae > Topomyia > Topomyia yanbarensis. The sequence continues at coordinate 182,684,597 of NC_080671.1, read as the reverse complement.
GCTGGGGAAGAAAAGGCTGTTTGTGTTATCATATCACTTCTTTTATTTTACTTAAGAATAAGGCATACAAATCTATTGTACTGGTGCGAAGGAACGCACAGCCGATATGGCCAATGTCGTTGCGTTCATTCCGACACCAGCACTAATTTGTTGCTCATATCCGTTGAAGCTCAATATGAAGAGCAGCATGCATTCTTTTCTTCTCTGTTTCCACTGATAATGTCCTAATGGATTGAGGGACTCAATACAAGATCGACTCAAGTTGAATTGAATGTAACGGAAAATAACCAATTTGAAAAAATTCCATTCCTCTATTAATTATTATCGATATTTTAAATTACGCATTACAATTCACGATTTTATGGTACTAGTAGTAGTGAGATTCTAGCTATCGCATAAAATGATACTGGTTATAAACATTTGATTAATAGTTTAGATCGATTGTGGATCTGTAAACTATGTCCATATATGTATCCCAATCATAACTAATTATATGTCGGTTTATAAAATCGTGAGACAAGCCGCAAAAACTCATCAACGTCTCCGCATTATTTAGTTTCATAAAATCGATTTTTTGGTTTTGCATCAATCGTTAGAATTATTATCTGAGAATGTTCTTGCTAAGTTTCCTAAGTTTCAGTATATAGCTGATAAATGCCTTTTAACTGTAAATTTATTTTAATTTGATTTTTTGTTTCTAAACACTATAAAGCCCATTTGATGAAAACCATGTTTTTCAAAATTCCATGCACGAGTTCAAAAAAAACTGTAACAGCTACATATACAAGAAAATCAATGTTTTTAGATAATTTAATTGTGCACAGACTGAACTAAAAAAATGTATTAAAAACCTCGTTTTGCAATGTTAGTAACGCATTTACTGCTAAAAAAATGCAAAAATACCATTCTAGAAATCTTCGGAACCATTTCCTAACTATTCATATAATACTCACCATATTGGGAATACTACTGATACATTCCACCATCATAATTCAACTATTATACTACCATACTCATTAAGTAACCATTTCCAATACCTTCCGTGTATCCTATATTGAAGATTCGTATACTACATTGTACTTTTGCGCCAGAGGTTATACTGATTTGGTGGTCTTTGTTATACGTACATCTGTTTACGCTGCTCCAAAAACCTGTAGATTAATATGATCAAAAATCCGCGTCTTACAATATTACGGCGATAGCTCAATTGGATAAAGCGTCAGTCCACTTAGTGTCAACGAAGTTCTCTTCAGAAGATAGCGTGTAACAAGATAAAACTTCATCAATCGATAGAATTGAAATGTTGAAGGGGAAGAGATTTTTTTTCTCCAGCTAATATTTTATCCATCGCTAGGCCTAAAATATGCATGCCACCATAATCTGTATGGTTCTTGAATGGTATGTTGTCAAAATGCTTATGGAAAACAGCACATTTTGGTATGGTGACTGTTCTTAACGACCCGTTGTTTGTATGGTCGAGCATGAAAAAACGACACTGGTTATGTTCGATATTATACTAGGCAATGGTTAATCTATTGTTGAACGAACCATATTGAAAATGGTTTTTGAACGTTTGATTCAATGGTTGGCATATGGTACAGATTTATGCGGGAAGGCACCACGTAGTTTTGTTTCCCCCTTTGCATCTTCCTGTTCGTTCAAAAAATAAATAAAAAACCACGCTAACACAAGCAATTTTAAATTAATATTGTCATCAGTGGCGTAAAGATGTCTATGAGCAAAGAGTCCCGATTATGGGCGCCTTGGTGCTTAATTTGATTTTCGTTTTCATTTCGACTTGAATACAATAATTTAGAGTTTACCTAGGAATAATATACGTATAATGACTGATCAAAATTCCTACGCGCCTTAATGCTCGCGATCAGATGTTCTTCCTTGCTTCTTGCACTTACAGGTCAAAAATGTTAACCCGTCGTTTTTCGCAATTGCTGCCTCGCTGTAGTGCTGGCTATTGATTTTGAGATACAGGACCGTACCGTACCGTATTATTTTTGTTTTGTGTAGGTACAATGAGTGGTTTGTGTAATGATGAACACATTGCACAAAATGTGATTTTGGCAACCATGGCAAATAAATTTATTTCGGCCGGCTATGCTGATCTCTCGACTTGTCAAACTTCTTTTTTTGTTTTGGTTTCGATGAGAGTGAAGTTGGCGGAAGTGGGCAGCAGAAACTGTAAACTTGAAATATTTGCAGGGCCGTAGCATGGTCTTCTTGCGTCCTTGACCGAGATTCAGTTCTGCGTCCCTTTTGGTGCTTACTTTTCCTGGCGGTTGACTTTGTAACAGATTAGCAAACCACTGAACGGGCTTTATTCCAACTTCTGCTAGAAAGTGCAATCCACTGCCCCAGTGCTTTTCAATTAACAAAGGTGTTTAACTTTCTTTTCCAGTTCGACTTTAGTACTTACATGGAAATGGCACAATTATCCTGACTGATTTTATGACTTATCTTCACTAGGTTTATAAAACAGATCAAGACTCGCATAGAGGTGGCGTCTTTGGAGAAGGCAAACCCCCACCAGCACGCTACGATTCTGCACAGGTGAAATGAAATTGTTGAATGTTGCGTCGTTTGTAAACGCTGGTAGCATGGTCAGCGAATATGTCGGAAGGAATGTGAAGTAAAGTGTCTGTAAGACAGTTTACCTGGTAAGCAATGTGTTTTAAAATGTACATGAAGATATACTTCAGGTTTAAACAATGAACCATTTTACATAAACAAGTGAAAACAACAGAAGATAATCAGAACGAAAAAAGGCGAAAACTCATTTTCAAAAAATCGAAAGCGACGCGGAAAACCGAAATTTTGCTGCATATTTCGGGCATGGCCATTAATACGGTGCACCAATAATCGGGGGACCCGGCTCTATTAAGAACGTGATGGTAATTCAGACCCCCTCGTATTTCTCAGAAAATCGTAAGCCTTTCTGACTGTCGTAGATATTCGTGGAACCGCTAGCCTAAAACATTATTTTTGACAACTGAATCTAATTATCTGGTTTTTTAGAAAGGAGATACGTGTTTCATTTTTTACCGCCCTCAAAAAATCATTATAATGGTAAAACCGTGATTAAAGCAACAAGTGAAAAAAAATAACAGGTAAGTATAGTAGAGAGCTTGAGGCTCCTATTTTATGGAATGATTTTTGTTTTGGTGAAAACACATATTTTCAAGACGCTCACTACTTTTGTGCTAAATGAGCGTACGGGGCTATTCGAACCCCCTATTCTATCAAACACCGTTCAGCGGCTTGCGGCTACCCAGACAATACATGTCACAGCAAAGAAAATACGTGATGCGCCAATTGACAGCTGTGACTAACCTGATTAATTTTTTGTAACGCAATTCATTTTTTTTGCTTCCTAAGGAGTTTTTCCAATAAATATTTCATAGGCAAAAACACTAAAAAATGGTTTAAATTGGCCCGTAGGGAGGTTCTAATTACCTCTACGTTTTAAAAGGATAGAAAAACGTAGAGTTTTGCAAAATGTCGCCTAGCGTTAGCATAGAGTGGTGCAAATGAACTATCTACCTAAAAGGGCGATTTGCTTAGGTAGGTCCGAAAAGCCTCGGGTTCCCCTACACTAAAGTTTTGTGAATTTTTTAACATAAGTTCACTGCAGATTTGCCTGTAATATTATCATGTATCATCATTGTTGATTTCAACCCGCCTCTATCATACAAAAAATCGAAAAAGTTATTTGAATATTTGTTCCTTCAGCAACCGTTATATTTATTTGCGATGGTCGAAAAAATCGATTTCCAAAACATTCGTGTTTGACTGCCGCTCATTTTTTTTTTTTCAAATTCCAGTTGCGAGTCTTGACCTTTAGAATCGTGAATTCAGTAGACGCTAGGTATTTGAAGGTAACAGATGACGCATCTATTCAGACGACTGTATATCAAGTCTAGTATACTGAGGAGGCAATTTTTGGAGCTATGTTTATTGATGTTGATTACGGTGCATATGATTCGATTTTAATTACCAGCTCAAATGCTTTCACGAAATTCTGGTTATGTCTCAGACGTTACTCACCTCCAGTTTTGCACCAGATGCAATTGTGATGTGTTGGTATTTAAGGTATTAAAGTAAAGGTCAGCGACCAAACTTTTGCATTACTATCAAATGAGTCGTTTTTTAACTTTTCATGACTACCGTAATTTCTGCCGTTTCTATATATTCTTAAAGCTTTTACTTTGCGCCCAACCGATGGTAAAATGAATGTCGAATATGGTCGACTCCGACTTTCTATTTAAAATAATACACATCGAACTCACTCGGACAATTTCTGATATTATTCCGGATCGCAGTTAATCCGCAATATTCTAAAGAATGAAACGGAGGCATAAATATTCAGCCGTGAAATATATCTCGAAACTTTGCCCAGATACGCTCAAATTTCTCATACCATGTCTAAAGCAATCGAATGACATTACTGGTGATAAGTATTTCATGAAGGACTACCACGCCTACATGTCCGCCCCCAAAATTGAAATCGATGGTGAACCACTGGGTTGGCTCTTTAAAGGATACCTTGCTTCAGTGGACATAAATTTTGCATGGCAATCACACAGGGCGGGACAACATTTGGGTAAAAGGGTCCAATACGCCCCCCTTAAGCAAAAATAGATATATTTCAGCGCTTTGCACCATGATCTACGCAGCAACTAATCTAATTTATTGCTATATATTTTTGAAAATAGCTCCTACTTTTTGTCAAAAGAATGCAAATAAGAATATTATTACACATATTTCAAAGATGCTCAAATTCTGGTTTCTTCGCTTACCCAGGGCCTTTTGTCCCAGTGGGGCGTATTATACCCTTTTACCCTATATGTCCCTTCAAACTCGTATAGGATATTTGCATCGGGCGTCATGAACTGCACTAAAAACACGCAGACCATTGTAGTAATATTGTCCGTTGTGGCAAGTGCGCAGTGTTCCTGCATTGAGGATGCTGTAAATGTGTCATTATTATGGGGAAGGGTTCACATGATCCAGTACCATGCCCCGCAAACAAACAGCATCCGGAGAATCTGAAGCATTTTCTTATAATCTAAGCAGTCTTTTTGCAAAAATACTAAATAGATCTACGTCTTTCACCACGACAGATCATTATGCTCTTTTGGCTCTGAAAGAGTGCTACTCTGACTCTGACGGTCCCTTGTGGGATATCTGTTGATGCTTTTTCAAAAACTATAGGCAGATTGGATTCATTTTATAGACTTGGGAGGCCGCCAAATATAACAGATCTAGAATGCGCTGACACAAAGCTGAAGCAATCAGTCTCTGGTCTTAGAAATTAAAGCTCAAACAAGGAGTTTCAAGTGCTTCCGGGAACACTAAAATTCTCAAGTGGTTGGCACCGGATACTCTGTTATTACTACATGATCTTCACTACAGCTTTAAGAAGGTAACCTCCTTGAATGTGGCAGTCCCATTTATGTTTCTATCAAACTTTGAAATTTAGCGATAAGTTGCAATAATTTTCGCCATTTTTTGGAATTTGAGATGCGAACCACATTCGTTATTTTATCCACTTTACATTAGAGAACACTATCAGTTCTTGTGAATAAAACTGAATTGGACGTCAGTCCAATTCAGTTCCGTAATGCCACGGAACTGTCAAGTTGCGTGGCATTATCTTCTGGCATTTGGAGTCTCAGTTTTGCGTCTTTTTGATGTTTAAATTGGCTTTCAGTTCGACTTTCGAACAAAAATTTTGCTTGCACCTGGCAATGAAATATTTGTCCTGATTTATATTCTTAATTCTTCTCACTTATTTTATAACGTTGTTCAAGATTTCGTCGAAATTTCAATACAAACAAATATTCGATGTTATGGTTACAAAACAATCAACATAAACTGAAGTGAGATATATATGCTTTCTTTAGTATCGGAGGTACCTGAAATTCCGGATATTCTGCATTAATGAAAATAAATTTCAGTATATTTTCAACCGCCAGACATTAATCACGATATGGAGTGTGCTTTCTGTTTATCCCTGAGACAGCACGAAACGAACGACAGTTGCATTTATCATGTGTGCTTTGTCAGAAGAACAAAACAAACTGTTACTGTATTCGTGTTGTGGTTATTTATGGAGATTAGTGGAACACTTTGGCGAGAAGTGGTGCTCCGCTCAAATACGGTGTCTATTGACTTCCGATCGTTTTGCATAAGCCCGAGTATGACAAATGAGGTCAGGCCTCGGGAAGTCGCCTTTATCTAGCTCAACCACGACAGAAATACAGTGCTGATAGCGTTCAATAAATTCGTACAGGCGTAATGGTTCTATACCAGCACGTGGTTGGGTGTGACCACGCCAATAGACGTATCAGCATGTACGCGGACGATGAGAAAATCGATATTCGGCTACATGATCTAGTAGCACTTGGTGGCCATTAAAAGTGTAAGGCTGCAGTTGGAGAAGTGGAATCAATGAGAACGACACTACTTTCCAGGTATTATTAATAATGCGATAAGGTTATAATGAAGTTGGACCGACTTAATCCATCCTACCTAATCCTGCAATGTAAAGCACAATGCGGTAGTACTATTACACGAAGCACTCCTTGTACATATCAAGGATGGTTCTGTGAAAAGAGAGTACATTACTGATAACCCTGCTCAGAAACTACTGAGGAAATCTACGAAAATAATTTCCAATACACAGTTTCCAATACCATAATCTGAACCACAATCGATTGTCGAATTTGTAGCTGCAGCTCAGGTAACGATGGCAACTGCAAAAGCTGCGCCAAGTAACTCCAGATAAACACCCAGCACCATCAGAGAGGAAGCTACCAACAAGGATGGAGGGTTGAAGTCGTAACATGTAAGGGAAAGAAGCAAGGAGAACATCTGATCGCGAACATCAAGCAGCTACCACGATGATGACGGATATGTAAAGTGAATCTCCAGAGACGCCCCGAAAGAGAAGTATTTTTCAGTGCACACCAAAAATTTAGATCTGCTGGACCAATCGTGTTAAAAATGTTCACAGTATGGTAAAATAATTCTATTATATTCTATTCTAACCCTTACACAGCCAGTATTGAAAAGCATCCTGGAAAACACTGTAGTTATACTTTAGTGTTTTTCTTGTCTACATTAATATTTGGAGCATATTATAATATGTCGCAAATATTAAAACGGCCAGGCCTACTGTGCAGAGTTGGGTTTAAAGATGTTTCAATATTATCCGGCAATTGAATTATTCATTTAATGAACAATTTAACCAACGAATCGTTTTGAAACTTGAATGTGGATGAAACCAGGACGACCGTACCGACCGTTTCAAATTAGAGGGGGTTGGGTTAAATCGTTGGGAGTGGCTTGGCTAAGGAGGTTAATGTCACTCCTTTGGTCCTTTTGGATGGGACAGAGGTATTTACACCTTGCCCTGACTAATGAGCCTAGGTTAAAGCGCCTATTCTTGCTCATGTTCACAGTATGGTAAAATAAAATTAAAAATTAATTAAAGTTATGTTTCACCAACAATCATTCAGCCACGGAAATATACCTAATATAAATAAAATTATTTATTCAGCATTTAATAAATGGACCGATTCTTCCTTGCCGACAATTCAAATTTGTCTATGAAAAGCGAATTTCACCACTCAACTATTCTTTTGCATTAACCCGAAATGTTTGAATTCACATCACGTGCCGCCGCTACAGGGATAAACCGGTATAGATCTTTGAAGGAGCCGAATAAGAGCCACCTTAAAAGCTTCGCTTAGCATGCACCGTCGCAAGACACTGACGATGAGTCAATATTTGCAGGTCGCATGCCTGTGTTGCTGATGGTGTCTTATGATTTCTGCTTATGTCATCGACGCCACCGTTGCCGCCTAATGCCGTTTGAGATACTCGAACCGGCCGGTTTCAAGCGGTATGAGGGACGGGATGAATCAGTACTATTGGATAGTTTAAACAAAGAAAATTAATTAGCTATTTTTACGCCAAATATCGGTCATGGCGGTAAAACTGCCGCATCAGACAACAAATTTAAATGCTCAAGCTGAGAAAAATAAACCTTTCTCTTAAAGAAACATAGCGATTGGTAGTTTGGCATGGTTTAGTTTCGGTGCAAATGAAATATACAAATCGAATAGTAGCTGATTTTTTATGCAGTCTGTGTTTATACAGATACTAACCAAAACAAATAATAATTCCAAATCGAACACAAAGCAAAACGTGACAATTGAATCTAAATTTAGATTATAGAGTTTCCTCTTTCTTATAGATACCTTCATTAATTGATAGCTCACTCTTCACGCTACTGTCTTGCAGATGTCGACCACATGTGCTATCGTAGTTTTCGTTTTCAAGTTGCAGCTTTTGAGAAACAACGCGAATCGAATTTAATAGTCGAAATTTCTCAGATGGCTTAAATTTCCGATACAGCCTCCACGGTGCATTCAGCAATCGACATCCATCGAAATACATACACCATTTGTCCGTCTCGACTCTAGCAATCGATAATCGAGAGGCGAAAAAAGAAGCAAAATAGGAAAGACCTCAACACCCTTGAAATCGAAAAAAGGCATTTTAGGCTAAACAAAAATAACACAGCAATGAATAGACGCAAAGTTTGGTTTCTCTCGATCACAATCACCCTCCCGTGCACGGTAAAAAATAAAAATGTTAATTTATACATAATACATGAGATGGAATACACCTTTGAGTAGGAAATTATAGTTGAGTACTAGTGTGACTATTACATATTGGTTTTGTCAATGCTAATAGAATTCCAAGTTATCCAAGTTTGAAAAAAAAATCCATTTTTTTTGCGGTGTACTCATAGCGTCTGCAGATCAAATCGAAGTGGCTTTGTCAGTTAGAGGATACGTAAAAGCCGTTACGGTTGAGGCTGTCTCTAGGTTTTGTGTCTTTTTTGTATTTGTTTAGACCTTAAAATCGACACGAGTTCGGTTGGTACCCAATCGAAAGCGGAACGGTTTGTGAATTACTTTTTCGGCAGATTGTTCCGTAAATGCAGACGCGAAAAACATTGATTGGTAATCTATTTCGATGATCGAGTAGTTAGGGATGCTAGCCGATTGTAGGTTTTATTCGAATATGTTTAACATTAGAAAGTCGATTTTGTGTAAAATGCACAAAAACGCCACATAGTGCACGATTAAAGCGATTGGTTGGGACTGACGTCCCAGAAGAACAGAAATCGCTTTGCCGAATAAAACATTTTTGGCAAGCAAGCCAATGTAGCAATAGACTACTTCGGCCTAGGCAACAAAACTAAATTTTATAGTACACACAAGCTGTGTGTACATTTTTTGGGTAAATATCTAACTAACTGATAATAAATTATTGACAACGGTCGTAGGAAAAATGAGTATAGTAGAGATCCAAAATTTTGAAAAAAAAAAACTATCATGGTTAGGTGGTGACTCCTGCGTTGTATTCATGGACCAATCGTCGAATGTTAGTGTCCCGACGGCAAAAGTTCAGAGTAATAATATGATCGTAGCTCTACTTAGAAAGTTGAACTCTTAAAACCGTTGATATCGGTTAGATCCGTAAGAAATTCAACAGGAGGCTATGCTGCTAATAACAAATGTATCAGAAGAGACTTTGATTAGCCATCAGCGATCTAGACATGTAATTTCTAACAATTTTTTGTCCATTTCAATAGCTTGGTCACCATTTAGTTCCTGTAACTCCGGCCAGTTTCCACCCACCTGACGACCAAATGGGGGGACCACCCCCTCTCCCCATCCGGGGGGGGGGGGTCGTATCTTTGAGTCGGACTTTTCCAGGGTACTTAAACTCTGGCGATATCATCGACAAGCAAACCAAGCATTGGATGGTGAGTTCGATGCCCGACTGACGATAACATGTTCACAATTTTGAGATCGGTACAATGTGTGTTAGGATGCGATCCGACAAAGATGGTTTCGGCCACAAAAGAAGGTAAAGGAACCTGGTACGTCTTAAGGACGATTTAGAAAAAGGCATATAACGGAGTCGCAGCAGTGCGTTGGTGCACCACGGAGTGCTGAGCAATTCTCCTCTGGTGGTGATATCTTTTCGTGGTTCAACCCTCCTCGAATACATTTACCTCGGACTAGAACGCACTACCATCCCCAATGCTGTACTACCACTAAGGTAAATTCGGGCACGGTACAAGGGTGTGCCCCAACCAACTTGTCTGAACTGAAGCCTGAAACACTCTTCAGATCGACATAACCCATACATCAACGTCCCGAAGTGCTTAAACTACAGTGGCGAGCACCCAACTAGAGCAAAAAAGTGCTCTAAATACATGGAAGAGGATGCCATAAAGCGAAAGTTTCCCAAAAGCTTTCCTTTCCCGAAGCAAGAGCTCTAATAGCACAAAAGTGCAGAGGACCTCCCCTGCTTTGCCAAGGCGATGGAGGTACTGGAGGATGGCAAACTTTTGGAACGTGAATTGGCGATGACGTTCCGACGTGGGGCAGGTATCTGTGCGTACCTCGCCAGCTTAGGAGATGTGGTGCGCCAATGCGTAACCGACGGCCTGCACGCCGACATCGCGATACTCAACGTTGCGAAGGTATATAACACCGTGTGGCTTACGGAGTACTGCAACAGCTGGCCAACTGGGTGATCACCGGATCATCGCTTACTAAGCGACTACCTGCCCGTTCGTAGATCCCGCATAGGAATCGGGGGTACACAATCCGACGCCTTTCCAGAGGACAACGGTGTCCCCCAGAGATCAGTTCTCGCTGTAACACTGTTCCTGGTGAACATGAACTCTTTGTTCGTCAGTCTGCCGGCAGCGATATATGTTTTCGTCTACGTCGACAACATCGTGTTGGTCACCATAGGAAGGACCACGTCGTAAATGAGCGGAATCATTCGGTTTTAACATGACACCCGCTAAAAGCGTGATTACACACTGCTGCAACAAAAACCACATTGCAACCGGAAGGCTGATCCTGCTGAACTACCCGAGTAGAAGAAAATAACCTCAGAATACCAAATTCAGGTATACTGAACCCAATACTTGAACACCATAATAAGGTATTGAGGAGCCTTGCATAAGAGGTAAAATACCTGAAATAATAACTGAGACATGCACTACGAATAACTAGTTGATAATGAAACGAGTTATTGTAATACCTGAATAATAACAAAACCTCCAATAACACAATTCTTTATATGAAGGAACTTAATAAGGTATTGATTTGGTATTTGTAAAACTCACTAGAATACATAAAAAATACTAAAATAAAGTATTATACCTCATTAAGGTATTAAGCAGGTATTGAAGATTGGTTCTTCAATACCTGCATAATACCTTAATAAGGTATTAATAATCAATTTATGCCAGGTTTTGGTATGATACCAGAAAATAGTACGCTCGGGTTATTGGCCAGTTATTTTCTCTTGGACGGATAGCGGTCTATATCTATCGTAAGGAACCGAAGATTTTGGGGATAACCGTAGACCGTCGACTCACTTTCGCGCCACACTTCCAAACGTACCAAGGCAGACTGCCGGAGCCGATTGCGACTAATGAAAACAATCAGCTCCCGGCACAAGCGCTGCAATCATCACACTGCCTTCAACATTAGCCAGGCCCTAGTCCACAGCAAGACGGGTTTGAGATAACGTTCTGCAAAACGGAAGGGCTCATCAACATTTCAAGTCCGCTATAGCACGGAACAATTCGCACTGCCTCTGATCTATTACCCAGCACGCCAGCTGAGGCGGCCTGCATGGAAGCCGGGATTCTCCCTCTTCGTTGGGCACTCACTAGAAGAGCATTGGGATTTTTAGAACGTACAGCCGGAGAGGACTGATTCCTGCTACAGGCAGCTAACGAGATCCATCGGGAATACACAGACATGGATCTGCCAGCGATCGCCCGCTTACATTGAGTTCGTGGCCGGACCTGGCACGCCTGCGGACTCAACCTGGACACAAATCTGCCTGTCGCTGCTGGTAGTGAAGCCAGAGCCAAATACAACCGCCTGATGGCGCCAGGTATAACAATCACGCGCGAATATTCACCGACGGCTGAAAATTTTGTGAGCTGCCCGGTGTACTGTGTACTCCGGCAGCACTATAATCCACCGAACTCCATCAGAGAGATCCTCACCAACAACCACGCCCGAGAGGAATTGCTACTGTCCTTTCTTAAGAATACGGTAATAACACCTATATAACAAAACAATGATTTGTAAATGCAAATAATCCGATACTAATTACAATAATTTTTCTTTCTCGCAAGGCTAATGACCGATGAGGTTAAAGCCCTTAAATAAATAAACAAAAATGAAATGAATTATGTTAATACTCATCTGGATTTCATTTTCCAATGCTACCGAATAATTGGATCTTCCATCGAAATTGTAATTTTGTCTAATTTGGGAGACCCGTTTGAGAAATTTTGACTCAGCAATATCAAAAAATACAAAAACCTTTACATCACTGAAGAGAAGCAGTTGCTGGTGACATGTTTTTATTCTATAGGTTATAGAAATTATTTCTCGCCGTTTTATGGAAGTGAATATAAAACTCAAGGAATATCTACAACCGCAAATGGTGAGTACGGTCACATTGTCACAGAAAACAAGTGCTTTCAAGCGTATATTGTAGGTATGGATGTCGAAAATTAAAAAAGCAACAATATGAATTCGTTAAAAACTTCGCATTCCTAACTCCAATGCATTGCTTTCAAATATTAATTTAGAAACCCCGAAGCCTAACACTTCGATTACTTTACTAGCGGATACATATTGGATAGTTTATAAATGAGACAGCCGATGGCGATAGGTTACAACCGAAAGAGCGACCAAGTGATGGAAAAGAAACACATCTCGAAGTGGCGATGATTGCTCTCTAGAGGCCGACTGTGATGCTGCACTGTGTTATGATTGCTTTCCGTTTCGAGTTGATTGTTTTGTTTTTGCGAATTGTGAGTAAATACTTTGTCTGGGTACACGAATCAAGAGACCCCTTAAAAGCGCACTCTAGACTCTTTCAGATTGGTTTCCACTTTTACTTAATGTGTAGCTTACGCAAGTAAGACTTATGATTTGCGAATTCGGATGTGCAATAAATGAGTGTATTAACTCATAACGTTGATGGTAGTCTTTTTTTGACTGAGACTGTTTTACTTTTCAACGTTCGCAAACAAATACTAAGTTTATTTGAAATCGGTAAACTTTTATCACCATTTCCTAAGAATAGTTTTGTCTGAAGATAAGAAATTTTAGTGCACTCGATATACCACGATTCATGCTATTGTACATAAAGGCCGGAAATTTATTAAAACATGCGTAGCACCCTGCCCCGATTCCTTAAATTGATTATAACTCGGCTTACAGCGATTAGATTTCGCTTTGTATCAATATACTCGCTTCGTTCCTAAGAAGCAGTAACATTAAAAATTTGATTCGGAAGAAAATGTTAAATACTCGCGTTTGAGTGAAACAAATGGTCGCATACAATGTATCCTTAATTATCCTACCATTTGACCTAATGCGTTGAATAGAGATAGCAGACACTGCTCTAACTAATGCATTCAAATAGGTGGGATGAATATGGATCATCCACCACCCACTTGGACCTAACAGTCACTAATTGCACTTACTTTAAATTTGTTTCTTCTTCTTTTCCGCGCCTTGGGTCAGTGGTAAAATGCGGCATCTGTTTTTGAAATTCCTCTATGGTTTAACCACCTTGAACCGACTAGCAGACGATTTGGACTATCGGCGTGTCCATCGTGAATATTTCTTAAAGTAATCATATCTAATAGCAAATAGGTTTGATAATTAAGGCTCGAATTTTTTCATAGCTGTCAGCATTCGTACTATAGGCCACCACTTCCAGAAAACCATAGAGTTCGGCTCATAACATTACCTGTCTATATGAAAAAGGCAAACACTGGTGATTACTTTTACCAAACCAAATGATATCAAAATGTTTTTAAAATTATTGCAACATAGCACTTTATCTATGCACCATGAAATGCATCGTGGTAGTAAATTATTTCATTCTTGTATCAAACATTCGTTTTCAGCTTACTATTCTTGCGATATGCTGTTATATTAATATCATCAGCGCAATATTTGTATGGAAAAACTTCTACAATCCAAATACCGTTCTCACTTAAGTGAAATTTCAAGCAATTTTATTTTTCCTCGTTCGAAATATCAATCTATCGCTTTTAGAACGCATCGACAATTTACGAGTAAGGGAGAAAAGGGGACGTATACCCATAGGACAAAGGCGACAAAAGGAAATGCCGTTTCTGGGCGCATGTGCTAGTCTCTAAAAACAGAGACCCTACCGATTTAGGACAGAGGGTGTGCTGTATGGCATTTGGTTTCATATTCTCTTTTTCTCTTTTCCTTTCCATCATCTGGCTCCTTTTCGAGCCACATATCCTTTCGGGTGTCGTTCAAAACGTTGCAGTTTGGCGAGCAGCCGCGCGCCAGTTCATTGTTTACCACTATTTTTGGGTGCACTTTCGAAAAATCTCTTTTATTATTACAACAGCTATGGTGAACCAGGCGAGACCATGCACACATGTCCTGTTTTTGTTGTTCTTATTTCCTTTCCGGTCTTATTCCTATGTAGGGTGCTTAATTGGAAAAGCACGATCGGATGGAGTTTCCTGCGTACGGATTTTCATGTCGATCCCGCTCGTGACGCTAATTATAGACATTCAGTTCCCGTTGCGGTAATTGCTGTTGCCAGGAAGAAGGATGATCCTCTTAACAGCTGATCCAGACACTGGGCGTGAATGATTGGAAGTGGGCTTAGCGCAACATATTTTTAGAAATTGGTCCTCACTTGGGATTCAATTGGATTACAACAGAGTCGACCGTATACAAGTTTGTAGCTAGAATAGGCGTATTCGGAAAATACTCTTTTTTGGTGAAGACATCAGCTACTTACTGTTGGAGGCAGAAAAATTCTATTACTCTTATTAATATATAGAGCAATCAATACTGTTTTCCACTGAAATTTTCGTGAGCTTGAACTTGTATGATTACCCCCAAGGAGCTTTTATTCTCTAACTCTAAGCACCTTGGATTACCCCTACTGGGAACAATTCCGTTATTGACCCGGACTAACTGAAATTGCACAGTGAATCAATGACTGATAATATCTGCAAGTAAGTAATCATCCTTCAATATGCAGCTCCTAGTAATCCCAAGTTTTTTATTGATCCAAAACCTGCCTGGTTCTAACCAGAATATTTTTTATTCAAATTCTCACAAGAAAATGTTCTGTGTCTTAAAATAATTACAAAGTTTGAGGGAAAGATGGTATGATGCAACGAATCTATCATGAGACGAAACGGCACGAGAGGGGAGAGAAGTGTTAAAATCATTCATAAAGCTGCTAAATGAATGATCTCGCAAGGTTGAAGATATTATTCGATTTTATGCTAAATATAAGGATATTAGCCGAGTTTTCTTTGTAATGATTTTTTGATACATTATCAGCCCAGCGCATGAAATTCCATACGTTAGTTTTTTCGCAACAAAACGTTCCAAAGTAGTAATTTAATTTTTCCTGTACTTAATTCGGCATAATAGGAGGGCTCAGGAAGTATTGTATAAATAACCAAAAGTTTTAACATAGCAGATTCCATCCAAATAGGTCTACAATTGACGAAATGAGACCAAAATTAAAATAAATTTTTTGGAAATGTAAAGGTTAAATAGGTAAAATTTAACTAAATAACAAATTTAAAAAAAAAATATTTTTGGTTTTGATCAGAATGGTTTTAGTGCGATGGAGCAAATTCAGAGTTATATGAATATCCATTTTGGATCACCGTGAACTTATTTTTGCGGATTTTATTGATGTTTTTCAGTGAAAATGAACGGAAAAAAGTTAATTGGTTTACGTTTCGGCCGACTGTTTCTTTTCAGCCATCATCAGAACTTTACTAGCCATTCTATTTCCCATCGCGTATTAAAAAGCCACCTAATGGGGAATAGAGGGTAGAATAGCTAGAAAAGTTTTGCGGTAAATGTAAATTCGAGTGACCAAAATACGTATAATTCGTGTCCAATTACAAGAATACAAGAATCTGAAAATATTTTCAACCACTAAATTAGTTTAATTTCAATTACTAAGGGGCCTTCCATATACCACGTGGACAAAAAGACTTCATTTTCAACTCCCCCTCCCCCCTTCGTGGACAAGCGTGGACAATTCCTGTACCCCTACAGCCTCCACACGATTTCCACGTGGACTTTCCAGATTTTTTGTCGGGCAATGTCATAAACAGTGGGTCTTAAGAAAATTTTCCTATATCCTGGCGAAGAAGGACTTAATAAAATCGCCCAAACTTCAACACAGTATATCATACACTTCTATAGTCTTTTAGGAAATTTCCATGGAAATATCTCTTTTCTGAACGACAGTATGATCTTCTACCGTTTTAAGATTAATCACAATTAATCATAATAACATACAATTGCAGTAACCTATGGATCCTTGAATAGGCTCGTAATTTTAACCACAAGTTGTCAAATCCAAAATTAGTGGTACAGTAGATTCAATCAATTGATTCAGACAGAATGTTTTTTCTCGTTTTTTTATAGAAGACAAAAATGTAATCAAAAGTCCACGTAGACATTTCAAATACCCCGATCCCCCTTCCCATGGACAAGCGTCATGACCTCTACCCTCCCCTTAATTGTCCACGTTACGAGGTATATGGACGGCCCCTAAAGAGTTTAATCAATTTTAAATTTTAGTATTAGAGGAGTGTCAACGGAATAGGGAAATAGCGCGTCCACAGTGGTCAGAAACCCCAAAAACGTGAACTTAATTCATTAGAGGCCAAATTATATTCACAGGGTGTCTTTGAAGGAATCGTTTCCCATATTCCCCACAATCTGATAAAAATTTAAATTAAGCATGGCCTACTATGATCGAACTAAAAATATAACATTTTATGCTGACGAGTTAGAAAGTTGAAGTGTTCGACAAAGTTTTAGAAATGTTCGGAATGAAGAATTTTGTTGAAGAACATGAACTTGTAGAATTACAGGTTATCGATTTATAAAGAGTTTTCTATGGCAACTCCTTAAAAATTAATTTTTTTTAATATAACTTTTTCCACTGTGACTAACTTAATATAACTTTTTCCAGCATGACTTATTGAACTGTATCTAAAACTACTCATTCGTTTCAAAGTTATTGTAGATTTTAGCATTTTCTACACAAACTTCAACTACGTATAAGAAGGAAAGGTGAAAACCAAAATGGAGGAGCAGGGACTATTTTCAATGTATAGACTTTGCATAACAAAGGCAAGAAGATTTGATCAGTGAAACTCTAGAACCATACAAATAGGGTAAGCTTCCTTTTTCAAGTTTTTTACATTTTCAACAATAAAATCAACAAAAAATTTTTTTTGTAAAATTTAGTAATAAATGGTATAACATTCTTCTGTAAGCATTAAAATCATTGTGACATGTGTATTTGAGTATATATCAGTTTGAGATCTATTGATGATATTGTATATATCAGTTTGGGATCTATTAATGATATTAAAACTCCACATTCTTGCTCCCACATTCATAAAACCGGAAATAATCACGTATAAATGAAAATAAAACTTGTAATTGAATATCAAACCAAAAATTACTAAAATTCGCAAAAAATCTAAAAAAAAATTTTTTTGCTTATTTTTGTATGAAATAGTCAAGAAACATGGTAAAGTAAGCTTACCCTATTCATTCCCTTCTAAAGTGCAACGGATCAAACCTTCTTAGCTTTAATGTGCATAGTCTAGATATTGAAAAAAGTACCTGTTTCGTGCATTTTGGTTAACACCTTTCTTTCTTTTACGTAGTTAAGTTGTCGTTAAAAATGTTAAAATCTTCAATAACTTTGAAACTAATGTGTATTGTTACATACAGTCTTTAACAATACTATCTGGTTTTAAAGCCGCAACGTTTGTCTAGAGTGTCGTGTGCATGATAAGTAGCCATGGAAAAAGTTATATTAAAAAAACTAAATTCGCACTGCAACCCCCTTAGCCATAGAAAATGATTTATAAATCGATAACCTTTAATTCTACAAGTTTAAGTTCTTCAACAAAGTTCTTCATTACGAGCATTTCTGAAACTTTGTCGAAACTTTCTACCTTGTCAGTATAAAAAGTTATTTTTTTAGTGCGATCATAGTAAGCCATGCCTAATCTTAATTTTAATGTGATTGTGGGAAATATTCATACGAACAATTCCTTCAAAGACCCATAGCTACGCCGTGAAAATTCCTGAAAACCTGCATTAGGGCATTGCAAAAAAATTTTTTTTTTGAATTCTCAAAGGCCCCCCCTCTCATATTGTGACAAATGTCAAAGTAAGCTCAGATGCCAAATTTCACATCATTTGGACAATTTTAGACCCCCGCCCACTTCGCTTGAAATTTTTTGAAATTGGTACTATGGGAAAATATGGAGGAAAAACACATTAAATGCAATAACTTTTGAAGTAGCAATCAGAAAATTACAATTTATACCTCTTTTGAAAGGAAACAATTTTAGTATTTGAATAAAGATATATTTGTTTCTAGGAAAATACGGAAAAGTGGGGTACTGGGTCATTTTGGCCCCAAAATCCCCTATTTTTAATGATTTTTTTGCTCCGTGATGCAAATCATACATATTTTGTAGTTTTTCTAATGTGAAAAAATCTCAGAAATCGAACGGAACCCTTTTGATCTTAGTCCGAATACGAGAAGTTGGGGTTATAGGGCTTTTTGTCAGTCATATTAAATTTTATCATTTTCTCATGCATATATCTCTATTATTCTTCAATCAATTTTCATGAAATGTAACTTATTGAACGTGTAAAATTTTGAGGAATAAAACAAAAATAAAAACGTTAAAGGTAAAATTCAGAAACATCAAAATTTTTGATATTTACTCTACAAATCTCATTTTTTTCATTATTTGTCCTAATACCTCAACTTCCCTTATTTTTCCAGGAATGAAACTTTTCTCATGTGATCCCTAAGCATATTTTACACTAAAAGTAGTAAATTAAATAAGAATTTTGTTGTTAAATGGAGTTTAATATGTGCGATTTTATGATAAAAATGTGAAATCGGCACTATATGTCAGATGATTTGATGTTCCTGAATTTTACCGGTAACGAATCTATTTTTGTTATAATCCTAAGGATTTTCCACGTTCAACAAGGTATAGTTTATGAAAAATGAGTAAAGAATAATAGAGATATATTCACGAGAAAATGATGAAGTTTAATTTGAATGACAAAAGGCCATTTAACCCCAACTTCTCGTATTCGGACTAAAGTCAAAAGGGTTCCGTTCGATTTCTGAGATTTTTTCACATTAGAAAAACTACAAAATATGTATGATTTGCATCACGGAGCAGAAAAATCATAAAAATAGGGGATTTTGGGGCCAAAATGACCCAGTACCCCACTTTCCCGTATTTTCCTAGAAACAAATATATCTTCATTCAAATACTAAGATTATTTCCTTCCAAAAGAGGTATGAATTTTAATTTTCTGATTGCTACTTCAAAAGTTATTGCATTTAATGTATTTTTCCTCCATATTTTCCCATAGTACCCATTTCAAAAAATTTCAAGCGAAGTGGGCGGGGTCTAAAATTGTCCAAATGATGTGAAATTTGGCATCTGAGCTTACTTTGACATTTGTCACAATATGAGAGGGGGGGCCTTCGAGAATTCAAAAAAAATTTTTTTTTGCAATGCCCTAACCTGCATCAGTTAAAAAAAATTGGACCTCTGGGGAAAATAAATTCGAATGTGGGGTCTGAAATTTCGATTTTGAACTGTGCATTATACAATATACGCGATAAGTATTAACTTCATTTAATGCAAATCAGTGAAAAATTTGATTTGAAATGATTTTAAGATTGAAACTAATATGTAATTAAAACTCTTCTTGGCTCCACCGATGGCCCTCTGGCTGGGATAGGGCAGAGATGATTGTATAGAGATGCACGAAGACTGAAACCAAAAGTTCCAATCGAACCCAAAACAACGGTTCCAAACGAGCAATGTAAACAAATATGGCGGATTTAGGATGTAACTCGTGGGGAGTATTGACATTGAAATAAAAAGAAATGCATGTAATCATGTTTACATACAAAGAGTGTAAACTTTATATATATATATATATATATATATATATATATATATATATATATATATATATATATATATATATATATATATATATATATATATATATATATATATACATATATATATATATATATATATACATATATATATATATATATATATATATATATATATATATATATATATATATATATATATATATATATATATATATATATATATATATATATATATATATATATATATATATATATATATATATATATATATATATATATATATATATATATATATATATATATATATATATATATATATATATATACATACTAAATAACTTTTATGGCACAAATAAAGGATGAGTAAATTTAAACGCATTGTAAACATTACAAAGCCATTGATTGACTGTCTAGTCTCTCATTTTATATTAATGGTAAATGCAAAGTCTGAACACTATGAACTTATCGACTAGTTTTACCCTATTATCGTGATATTTGTCATAAATATTAAGATTGTATAGCATCAGCAAAGTGCCAACTGTGCGAGAAAATTGTTATTACTCATCAACTGTATTTTCGATATATCCTCTCTAGTGCAACGAAGAACATTTAGACAGGCTCAGTTACGTGAATCAATGCGTTTTCGGATTGCATGATTGCGTATTTTGTGAAATATTTCTCAAACGAAATTTGTCAAACATTCATTAAAACAACAAGTCACTTACTGTTTACACAAAACTCCTGATTGCCAAAACCAGCAGACAAAATAACTTGGCAAACCGTGCAGCCAAATTCATTGTTTTTCTCTCCGCGTGTATTTATATTTTAAGCATCGTCTGTTGGATAGGGCTGTCGATTTTCAGAGTGATTACATAACCTTGCTATGTGAGAAAGGCAAAAATGTGCCAAATCAATCAAATCCAAGAAAATCAAATTTCAGCAAAAAATGCATTCAGCGAAAAGTTAGCTGCTTTAGTGTTTTATGGAACTTGCTTGGTTGTACAAACCTTGACCTGTGAAACTGTTCATAACAAACGAGAATATCATTACTGCTGTTCAGATAATATTTAGTGCTTATAACAAATATTTATATACGAGCGTAAATTGGTCAATGGGCCTAACAGTCTTTTTCGATTCCCAAAAGCCATGTTTCATAGGCGGATTTCGCAGGTTGTATACAATATAAGCACATTCAAGTTTCAAGTGAAAATATAATTTTAAAAATAGTAAGCTTTGCCAGCGTATTGGTTGTTGTTGATGATTTTGTCATTGAAACTCGATTATAGTTTTTCTAGTACCGCTTATTTGCAACCAAACTGAAAACTGTTCTTCAACCCGGATAAGATAACTTAAAAAACAATGTTTTCCGCGCTAAACTCTTCTTCGTACAATCTTGTTCCATTTGACTCATTACCATTTCGCTGCTGGATTACTTATATGGAGCAAGCGGGATGATTCGGCACAAAATAAAGTCTCACGCAACTTCTTCCGCTCTTCATTTATAACATCGAACCTGTTTCTGCCGCATCTTCTAGCCGCTCCATAGTTAAACAAAAGTTCAAACCGTTGAATTTTCGCCTTTCCTTTTGAAAGCTAATTTTCTTTCCATTTCTCACAGCACAAATACCTACTCGCAATTCTCTCAATACTTTGTTTTTGTGTTCGCTTCTTTTTTCCCGCCTTACTTTGCGTTTGCAACGAAGCTCGAACGAACGATCGCAATGAGGAGAGTGTGCGATCCAGCACGGCCTTCTATGACCTTGCCATAAACCGTCCTTTGCCTCCCCTCTCGCTGAAAACATGATTCAACAAACGAACGGAAAAAGACGATCAACACTGGCTGGGTAAATTCGCTTCGTACAATCGTCGTTGCTTTGCTGGTTGGAGCCTATGCAGATGCCAGATGAAGCCAGCCGAAGAAACCCCCTTCTGGAACAACTGTGCCGTGGACGTGTCCCACCATGCCTTTCACAGTGCATTCAAGCGGTTGGCACTAGCGACGAGCCCCGTGAATTCACACAGCCACGCTGAAACATGTTCGGGCCAGAAATGGAACGGGTCTGGTGCCAGTAAGTTGGGACAGGTATTGCGCGAATGGAAACTGCCGCCCCTTTCCCAAACTATAAATCGTCGATCGTTTCCATCTCACGATCACAGCCGTTCCAGCACCGATTATGGCGAGAACTGAAAACCGTTGGATGGAAGTTAACATTTAAATCGCATGTTTGAACTGGAACCCCCTAGGTAGAGCCTCGACAAGAGAAAATTAGGTGAATTGACAATTAGAGCCGACAAAATTGGCAACGCTTGAATATCTTCAAACACTTATGTGTATTAGAAGCGTGTCATCAGATGTTTTTCGTACGATAATGCCCCAACTAGATTTTGAAAATATAAGCAAAAATAGGAAATTAAAGCTGATTTTTATTAAAATTCCCACCGAAACGACGCGCACTAATCATTTGAAAATAATGCGTTTTTCGCGGTATCACCGTTTCAACAATGTTTTATTTCGATGAAATATATCTAAAAATTCTGGTTTATTGCATTGAGTATTGTTTATTCACACTTTTTCATACTAACTTAGTTTGTAATACGACGAACTTTTTGAAACACCTGGGGTATCAAACCCAAATACATCTATTGGATTTATGATAATTCTCGACAAACATATGATTACGGCCTAAAAGCCAACTGTCATGTCATGTAATCATATGTTTGTCGAGAATTGTACGCCTAATGCTGTCATACGGATGCCTTATGTGGTGGCAGAGGGGAGAGCTGATGACAGTCTAGTCAAAGGCAAATCATTTGCAAAGAATGGCTGTTGCTTTCACCACAACTCCGACTGCTTTAGGCCCTTCTAAATATCAAATCATTTCATATACACTTCAAACAAGAAGCATTATCATGAACACACATACTGCAGATTACTGGGCTCTGGAACAATAACCATGTTGATCTTGCCACCAGTACACAACTGTGGTCATAAATGATTACATAGGTGAAGATATTCTTGCTCCCAGCGATATTACACTCACTTGTTAGTTTCCTTATAGGATATTCCATGCGAAGCTTTCCTCTCAAGAGGAGTGGTTGTCTGATTATATGAAGAGACAACAACAAACGCAAGTGGTCTGTTACATTGACGGATCTCTGATGGAGGGACGTGTTGGTACTGGTATTTACTATCGTGAAATGAGATCGAAACAATCTCACTCGCTCACTGTATTCTATCCCGATCAGAATGAAATAACAAGATTATAACAGAACACAATTTCTGTAACATATTGTGTTATAAATTAGGTCTCGTTAGTAGTTAAAATAACAGAAATTTATAACAAGTAATAATGCGAGATATAGTTTTGTAATATTTCTGCTATGTGTTTCTGATCGGGATTCCAAACAGAAATCTTTGCGATTATGTGCGGGGTACAATCGGCCTGTCAACAGAGCTTGTACGGCAAAGTTATAAACTTCTGCTCCGATAGTCAGGCTGCAATTAAGGCCCTTAGCTCGAACAAATCACGGTTCAAACTAGTGATCGCGTGCTGGACCAAAATCGAAGAACTAAGCTACCTACCTTACCTTGTTGTTTACAGCGTCATCTCGCCATTTCCGTGCGTATCGCAGAGCTCCATCTTTGTCGGTCTTGGGCGACGTCCTTCCAGTTCTCTCGCACGGTTAGGCATCTCAGTTCCTCTTCCACTGAATATAGCCAACGTGTTCGTGGCCTCCCACGAAGCCGGGGTCCTCTTCCTAACTTCCTGCCGAGTATTGTTTTCGATATTCGTACCATCCCGATCAGAAACACATAACAGAAATATTTCAAAACTATATCTCGCATTGCTACTTGTTATAAATTTCTGTTATTTTAACTACTAACGAGACCTAATTTCTAACACAATATGTTACAAAAATTGTGTTCTGTTATAATAATAATAAGTTATTTCATTCTGATCGGGATATGATCAGCCCATTGCAGTCTGCCGTATTTTATCTGTTTAACAATATCTGCATTTAGTATACCTTGTAAAACTCATGATTCATGCGTCTGCGCCAGACTCGCATACCCCTCCGAGTACTGTCTGCAGCACTTTACGCCCAAAGACTCCGAATGCTCTTCTATTTGCCTCCCTCAACGTCCACGCTTCGTTGCCATAAAGAGCGACAGGGAGGATCAGTGTCTTGTATAAAGCAAATTTTGTACGCTTTCAGGTTTCGGGACCTAAGCCGTATACCGTAAAAGGCCCTGTTGGCAGCTGCAATACGCCTTTTGACCTCACGGGAAACATCGTTGTCGCAAGTCACAAGTGTACCAAGATAAACGAATAATTCGTAACGTAACCATCAATCACTACCTCGGAACCAAAACCACCGGACCTGCCTCTCTCTTTACCTACAACCATGTACTTTGGCTTGGCAGAGTTGATGACTAAGCCTATCCTCACTATACCCTCTTAAACGGCACGAAGGCCTCTTCCACTGCTCTATAATCGATTCTAATTACATCAATATCGTCCGCAAAACCAAGGAGCTTATGCGACCTTATGATGATAGTTCCTTTACTTTGCACGCCAGCTCTTCTGATAGCTCCTTGAAGAGCAATATTGAACAGCAAATTTGAAAGTGCATCGCCTTGCTTCAGTCCATCTAAGACCACAAATAGGTTGAGATCTCATCTGCAATCCGAATACTTGATTTTGAATCATCCATCTAATCAGTTTCGCCGGAAAACCATGTTCTGACATAATCTGCCACAGCTCATTTGTTTTCACTGAATCGCACGCCGTCTTAAAATCAATGAACAAATGATGGGTCTGCAAGTTGTACGCTAGGAATTTATCTGCAGCTCATTTATTTTCACTGAGTCGTATGCCTGCAAGTTGTAATCCGCAGACTGAGCATCTGATCCGTCGTTGATCGGCCCTCACGAAAACCATCTGGGTATTCGCCGATGAAGGACTCCTAAAGCTGTCGCAGTCTGCTTAACACTTATGCCGCGCACTGTTGACAGTTGCATAAAATATCCGCATATCATTCCGGTCCGCTCTCTGTTAAGGCGTATAGCAGTCGGTAGCATCCGGCTTCTGGCCGCTTTCTCCTCGTTCGTCACATTCTGGCAGTCTGGTGCTTCGTTGGCACCGCTGAATTGTATCTATCACTTCTTGCGCCGTTATAGTCACAGCTTCGTAGATAGCCTCCCACATGCTGTTGACATTGCAAGTTACGTTGGTCTCATCTATCCACTCATCCAGCTTCTGGCGATACTCAGTTGCTACACCTTCCGCCAAAAGACGTTTGATATTGAATCGCATCGATCTGTTGTTTCTTGGACTCGCGACGCTGATAATCGAGCACGAATCTTTGCTACTACGATATAATGATCCGAGTCGATATGTAGGCCTCTGAAAATCCTCACATCAATGACGTCGGAGAAATGCCGTCCATCTACCAGTACGTGGTCTATTTGGGACAAGTACTGCCACTGGGGTGTCATCAGGTATACTTTCGGATATCCCTACGTGCAAAATAGGTACTAATGATTGCCATCCCCCTAGCTGCAGCGAAAGTTACACTAAGAACTAAGCATTCTCAACATTATCTACCTTGTCTGGGTGCCCGGACATTGCGGTATTACTGGAAATAAATGCACTGACGAATTTACCAAGGCATGTGCAGCGATTGACTTCGTTGGTCCTGAGCCCATCCTGCCAATTTCGACAGGTTTGATTAGAGAAAAAATACGGTCCTGGGCTTCGTCCGAGCAACGCAGTTATTGGAGAAATCTACGAACGTTTCGCCAAATAACACCGTTTTTAGAACACCCGTGCCCAGTGATTTCGCAAAATCTCCTACATTTTTTGAAACTCCACTGTGGCATCCGACCAAGGCTTTAACCGGCCACTGCAAACTCATTTATCACTTGGCGCGCTGAGTCTTTTATGTGATCTTTGTGAATCGGACTACGGAACCTCATATCATGAACTACCATATCATCATATTCACTTACAGTGATAATACGTGCCACCTAACGACGAAAATGTGAGCTAGTTGGTTTTCTCCATCTAAATTGTCGAAAAATCTCATACAAACTTCAGGCACGTTGGTCCGGTAGCTAGACTTGTCCGGTTTGCTTCAATTTGGTGCAAGTATTCCATGTGGTATAGGAATCGACTCAGAGGTGGGCCGATAGGGGTCATTTTTTTCTTGTCACTCTAATCAATACATTCAAATCCTTTCTGAATCGCACTTATGTTTCATCAATTCTTATACAATAAATTTTAACGCGTCGGTTACCCCCTTTTCAAAAGCCGGAAAACTTTCATAGCGGTTTTCAAGCCAGCCTTGAGACGCATAAAACCTTATGATTTTGTAAAATAAACCCATTTACCAACAGGGTTTTTGGTAGAATTGGCCACAGCCATGGTATTTCACGAACCTGGTTCCTCTGGACACTTTGCGACCGATTATAAAACCCGTCTTGCGGGTGTCAAGCTTTATAATCTTGCAAAACAAGTGCACTGGAGAACACCAATCCAGAACACTTGACGGGAACCTGTTTCCTTCGGTAAAAATGGACGATCTTCGACTGGTTGCAAAACCCGCCTTCTGGCACTTCAAACTTCATGATTTTGCAAAGCAAGCTCACTGAAAGCTACGAACCCGGCTCCCGAAATACCCCGGAGTGTGGCCAATTTGTACAAATGCTCTCAAAATGCCTTTCAGTGAGCTTGCTTTGCAAAATCAAAAGTGCCACAAGGCGAGGACACTTTTGGACCCTTTTGAAACCATGTCTTTCGGCATGTCAAACTGCTTGAATTTTCGAAAGAAGTATGGTAAAAGACATTTTGAGGGTTTTGAGGGAATTGGCCACAACACGGGTATTCCAGGAACCTAGTTCCTCCGGCAAACAGGACACTTTCGACCGATTGTAAAACCTGTCTTGTGGGGTATCAAACTTTATTTTTGCAAAACAAGTGCACTGAAGAACATTTTGAGGGTTTTTGGTCTAATTGACCACGCCCTGGAGTATTCCGGGAACCTGGCTTCGCTGGCAAAGACAACAATTTTCGACCAGTTCTTAAACCCGACTTGCGGCATGTCAAACTTTATGATTTTGCAAGTACACTGGAGATCATTTTGAAAGTTTTTGGGCAAATTTGCCACAACCCGGAGTATTCCGGGAAATATTTACTTTTCAACCGATTATAAAACCTGTCTTGCTTGACACCCCAGCTTCATGAAATACACTGAAAAGCATTTAGAGATTTTTTGTCTACTTGACCACAACCAGGGACATTCCTACAACCTAGTTCCTCCAGTATCCGGACACTTTTCAATCTGTTATAAAACCCGCCTTGCGGCATGTCCAACTTCATGATTTTGCAAATTCGTTGGTCTGCTTTCATGTTTTGTTGGACACGCGACACAAAACGGGTTTCACAACGGAACTTTACCGTGAGAACCGGTAAAGAGGGGCCTGTCTTTACCAGGAGGCATACTGGTGGACTTGAGTGATTCGTAGCTATGATGCCTAAGCTCGACCGCCATCAAAAGAAGACAAAAGTTAAGCCCGTAAGGTATTAAGCCTGTTCTAGTTTTCTGATCTGTATACTTCACATCCTTGCTCACACTTGAGTACTATGGCTCTAAATTTTGATAACTTTCTCTACCCAGTAATCTCTAGCTAATCGAATGTCTTTAAAATGTAAAAAAGAAAATGTAACTACATTTCGAAATAAAAAAGGGGAAAAAGTTCCTAAAACTAGACAAATTTGTTTATCGTTTCCAAAAAACCACATCAAATTTGGTTAGAGCGCCGCTGAGGACCATTATTTTCGAATTTTATAATTTCAATTAAATGGGGGTTGGGAACAGGGTTGTTAATACGATACATTTTTCACGATAATTTATCGGCGTTACTCGTTAACGATAATGTATCGTCATCGGAAACTCCGTTAACGATAATGTATCGTCGCCTTCATCGTCATCGTCGATAATTGTATCGTCGTTTTCATCGTCATCGTCGGTTCATCGGTTATCGCAATACATTTTGCGTTACTTTCCCATTTATTGGAGTTGAAGTTGATCCGGTTAACTTTCAATTATTTAGAAATAAATACCTATTGAAGGACATGTTGTTGGCAGTTGAAAATCAATAATTTTGGACATTTCAATACGCAGAAGGGTCCGACGATGTATCAAAATTGAATTTTTCAACTTTTCGAGTAAGTTTGTGCACAGAAGAGTCCCAGGTACACAGTGTTTCCAAGCGGCAAAAAGGTGATCAAAATTGTTTTCACCATGAAAAAAAAAACAAATTTTGAGCTATTGTGTAATTAGTAATTTATAGCACGCAAAATTGTAGTGTATTGAAAAAAACATCTAAACCACTATTATTAGGCCATTCACAAATTACACTACACATTTTAGTGGTGTGGTGATTAACAGATTTTATTATAATTTTAATTTAAACTAGAAGATTTCGGATTTTAAAAAAGAGAATATACATACTTATTTCCAATGTTTGATTACCTTTTCTAGTTAGGAAGCTTTAAGCCCCCTCTTTCTTCTCTACACTATGTAACAAGATGCTTCATTCTTCCTTCTTTTACCCTTAAATATGTAGTGTAATTTATGAACGGCCTCATAATAGAGTTTTAGTCGTTTTTTGAATACAGTGAAGACCCGTTTTTATCAGCCCCTTGGCGAATTTTAGGCTGATAAATCGATGACACTGGCAAAATCGGCACATATTTTTTCTGGTTCTGAAGAGACGAAGTCGAAACGCAAACACCTGGACTAACATATTTTTTCTTTCTTTTTAATAAATCGGAGCGGTTAAAAAATTCTTCTTTAGTCCCTCGACAAAGCCTCTTAACCCGTTCTGACCATTTAGTAAAAATTTCCCTTAAGGAGGTCTTACAGTACAGTATTATTATTTTTGAATATTTTGCATCTCTAAGATAAGAAAAATATTCTAAAGAAGGAATTTACTCGAATTTGACTTGAACGTAGGCTAGAGTCCACCAAACGATTTTGATAGTGTTTGTTTTACAGATTCGTATTGGTATTCGTCTGCGTAAATTTGCGGCTTCCATACCAAAATATTGCTTTTTGGGCACTAAAACATTCGATAACTTCTAAGTTGTAAGAGATACAAATAAACTTACATTACAAAAATTCTGTATTTTCTTATACTGGACAAAATCTTGGAACATTTTGAAACTCTACAAAATTACCAGGAAAAGCATTTTTAAAAGCAATTTTCAGGGGTATATCAAAGAAATCTCCACAAATGTAATTTAAAATCGACAGATAGACACATAGTCTCTTCAGTGAAGTTAATACTCAAGATATTCTCAACAACTTTGCCAAAGAAAGTATTTTTTATTTTCATAAATGACCAAACAAAAACTTGCTGCTCAGCTTTAGAGGGATTAATCACCCAACTAATACTTTTTAAATGCAAAAAAATATTAATAAACTTTGCTGAAGACACTATAGCTAAAAAATGTTTTTCGTGGTTCAAAGAATTTCTTTCACCTTTTTGCCACTTTGGAAACACTGTGCACTGGTGGATCCTCCTGTGAATTGAAAATGTCCAAAACTATCGATTTTCAACCGCCAACAACCTGCTCTTCAATATAAAAAGTTCGCGAAAAGTTGAAAAAATTTCTATTTTGACGCACCGACGGTACATTGAAAATGCCCAAAACTATTGATTTTCACTTACCAATAACTTCTTCAATATAATAAACTTTCCCCAAAAGTTGAAAAAATCCATTTTGACACATCGTCGAACCCCCTGTGTATTGAAAATGTCCAAAACTATTGATTGTCAACTGCCAATAACTTTCCTTTCAATATAAAACTCTCCCGAAAAGTTGACAAAAAATGCTATTTTGACACATCGTCGGACCCCACTGTGCATAGAAAATGTCCAAAACTATTGATTTTCAACTGCCAACAACATGTCCTCCAATAGTTATTTATTTCAAAACAATTGAAAGTTAACCGCATCAACTTCAACTCCAATAAACGGGAAAGTAACGCAAAATGTATCGCGATAACCACCGATGAATTATCGACGATGACGATGAATCCGACGATAAATTATCGTTAACGGAGTTTCCGATGACGTTGACGGGTGGTTAACGTTATCGACGATGACGATTAATTATCGATTAACAACCCTGGTTGGGAACGTAATACTTGTAATACCGTAATGCACATTTGCGTGGTCTGTTCCCAAAAAGACAATAGAATCGTACCCAAAAGTAATAGAAACGTACCCGTCGGATTT
The DNA here is from genome assembly GCF_030247195.1 of Topomyia yanbarensis. Classification (NCBI taxonomy): domain Eukaryota; kingdom Metazoa; phylum Arthropoda; class Insecta; order Diptera; family Culicidae; genus Topomyia; species Topomyia yanbarensis. The sequence goes on along the minus strand of NC_080671.1, from coordinate 182,654,128 downwards.
TGGGTGTATGTGTGAATCGAACCGAGGTAAGTTGTGTACAATGTAATCGACATTCAAACTACACTGTAATATTGATTTAATAATTTAATAGATGAAAAAAATTTAAATCAAGATTACTACTACTAAAGTTAAAAATTCACTGAATCAGTGCAATTTTTAACTAAAGAATTCTATAGTCAAAGAATGGTTTCAAATGTTACATAATGTGGCGAAATGCAGGAAATACGAACAGATCCTAGAGCTGATTAATAGACTCAATCGCAGTAATCGTTTGTACTTAGTATCCACTGGGTTACCATTAGATACACCAATCACCAGCAACGGGCATAGTTAAACAAAGCCTACAAAAGTGAATAGCAGGCAAGGTACCTCGTGAAAGGTCAACTGATCTATTACTTATGGGTATCTATATAAGATGCCCACGCGTTCAGTTACTTGCTGGCAGCTGCAATACATCAACCACTAATACTACGCAATCCTTGAAATCATTTTTGAGCTTAGGCAGCCATTCGAAGTTTCAGGTGTCTGATCACCGGCTATTGAGGTTCGGTGGATGGCGCCATCATCTATTCCCGGCAGCGTCATCGTCGCAAACGCGTCAAATGCTTGAAAAAAAAAAATGCTGCTGTTGGGTTACAATTTCAGCTTTCAACCTCTTATTGCTTGACCGTTTCTGGTAGCATCCCCAAACAGGTTTACCAGCTGAGTGCAAGTCGGAATGATAATCCGAAAGCGCTACGAGTGAGAGGAGAACTTGCTCAATTTCACATCATCGCGAAAACGGCCACGCGCAAAAAGCCTGGTGTTATTGTCGGGCACCATCGAAACTGGTTTTCAAGCTGCCAATTTACCTACACCATTAGTAGAGGATTGCACTAGAGTCAACGGTGTTTTGAAAGGCTTAACGTTCGTGTGATATTGAGAGCTATGAGCATACCTTGACTACATTCTAATCAATAGACACGTTCTTCGATTCGAATGATGCTACTAATGAAGATTCCGCAGTTCATACATGCGTTGGTAGTTGATATATGGAGTGCAGTTGTTTTAAGGCAGCTGAAACAGATTTTCAATCCCATTTGAACCTGCCACTAAACAACTGTTTGCGTATACAGATTTCAAAACATGGAACCTTACTACGATGTGACCAGTCGAGAAAGCAACGGAAACGTGACCCGAAAAGGAGCCGAGGATAATTATTTGCGTTACCACAACGCTCGCAGCGGAAGTGACCAACCACAAAAAGGACAGGTGCGACATTCTATATATGCAACCGTTCAGGCAACGCGTGGTCACAACAAATAAGATACACTGTCGTGGGAATGGTCGACGTTGACGTTGTCCTCGAAACGACTCAATCCTTTGCCGTTCCCAGTTTGGAATGCTCATGAATATTTTATGATTCAAATTCACCCCCACTCATAAATACAGGTAAGCCGTGAACTGTAGGTACAAAGGGAGCATAAAACGAAACCATTATGGTACAACACCCTTCACGCTTAATGCACTCGAAACAACCTTTTTGACTCCTAATCCTTTCTTATCACCAACAATTACCTAGACCGAGTAGAGGGGAAATAAAACACCGCAAACAACGAAAGTGGCGAGTGACGATGTGAAAACGGAAACAAGAAGCTTATTCATGTCCTTCCTTATTGAAAGCATATCACCAAATTGTTTGGCAGCGTGCATCAGTAAGAAACCACAGGAGGTCAGTTTGCTTATCGGGCTTAGGTAGAAGAAATCGTATCCTGCGTCTCCTGAAGGCTGGGTTGTCAGTGATGCCAGTTTACAGGTAGCTGCAAAGGAAGTCGAATGCCGTTTGTCAAAAGAGTCAAACTAAGATAGAGGCTGAATTAAATTGGTATTCATTGGTATTTTTGGCTGAAGATTTTCAATGTTTTACCTTTCTTAGAAATGAAAGGTAGAGAATTTCTCAAACATCAAAGCCTTTCAAAGGGTATTAAAATCAAAATTTGATCAAACAAGAATGTGTACAGTCCTACTGCGCAGATTCCTACTACGCGGGTTCCTACTGCGCGGTATCCGCGCAATAGGAATCCCATAGCTTATGGTATTTTAACTAATTGGGGCTATGGCTAAATATTACTACGTCTACGTTAACAGTTGGCGCCATACTTTCTTTGGCAACGTTGGTGTGCTTACTTAGACCTACAATTTAGGATATCCAATTAGTTGAGGACTGTGCCGCCAGGGGTACTTTAAAAGAGAGTAAATAAATCGAACCGCTCATCGTGAATGTGACTATCGTTGAATGGGTTTAACATGAAATATATCGAAACACTGATTGGTTTGAAAGGTGGTGTCTTAGGAAAATTTGTCCAGAAAGTCAAGAGCTTCTGGATGGCGGAAATAACAATTCGGAATTGTCCCACCAGACGACGCTAGTGCAAATGCGAATGTCCAACTAATGTCAAAATCATTCTTTATCTCAACAACGAGAATATTTAGAGCGGTATTTGTCCATAATCGCGTAACCCTTGATCTCCGACGGCGCCGGTGGTTGAGTGGTAAGCGTGACCGCCACTAATTCCAGTTGGTCTGGGTTCAATTCCAGCCGAGGTCGTTGAGATTTTTCTGAGGTGAAAAAATCTGTGGTCGCGTCTTCCTTCGAAAGGGAAGTAAAGCCGTTGGTCCCCGGTCCATGAAATTGGTGGATCGATATCTAGTCCAGGTAGTGGAATCACCTCTCTGGCGTAGGTAAAGAAGAAGTATATCCAACTTCTATACTCTAACTAACAAAAATATCCTCCTTCCGTGATACTTGTGGAGTGCGCAGTAGTATATACGGCCTCTAGCAAAAGCATGTATCGGACTAACAATTCCTTCCCTTTCCTTCCGCGATATACGTTCGGGCCTAGCCGGCGCCGGTATTGATCAGAAACACTTTAGGATTACCAGGAGTTGCACATTGAAAGATGTTTCGCTAATCCCAAGCATAATTATCTACTGATTCCCTGTGCAACTTCAGCTAGTCCCGATCGATAACGGAGTAGCAGCCAGGGGTGGTCGTACAAGCTCAAGCTCAAGCTCATAATCGCGTAGCCCTTGATCTCCTCTAGCACTTTGCCGAAACCACCATCTTTCTAAGTTATTAAACTTTTGAGATGTATCACATTCTATAATGTGCTGAAAGGTGGTGCGCCCACTAGCGCCACATAGTAAGAGTATCTCAAACTAACATGTCACCATCTGGTAGTCTTTGATTTCTCGAGCAACTTTACTGAAGACAGTACCCCTCTAAATATTCTCTTTATTTATTTAATCGTCTTTTGATAAGGTATGTTTGCATTAGCTTAAAGGTGTCAATTTTGTTTTGTTTTACATTTTAAGTTTCTTAAAACTAGGGGATTACATATTGATTTTTTTAAATGAAACTAAGGAGATTTTATAGCTATCGTATACATATACACGAGGTGGTAATATAATTTTCGTTTCCTTTTATGGCAATACGGTTTAACATTTTTAGCAGGGAGATTATTGTAGCAAATAAGCACAATGTAGCACAATTTTTACAACTACCTTAAAACTAAGAATAACTAGAGGGGGTGATTGAATTTTGTAAAGATTCATAGGAATTAAGTAGAGCTATTAGCTAAGTGGAGTTGGGCACTTTCAGCGAGATTATATAGTATAATAGTTCAAACTAGAAGAGACAGAAAGAATAAAATGCTTCGGGAAGATATTTGGGGGGGCGAGAGGTGTAGGGGGAGATACTTCTGTGTATAAGAGTCAGGGGAGGGAGAGCGGATAAAGATGACAGGGGGGAGAAAATTAAAAACTTTCAGTTTCAAGCATCGGGAGATCAACCTCATATGTCACAGAATGGGATGGGCTTCATCAGAAAGAATTATGTACTAGGACGCCGGGTGGTCCTCCTCGAGTCCTCCAGACGATTTCATAGTACGGCTCAGATGCGGATTGGAAAGGACACTTCTGAGAATGATAAAAAATAAAATGTGCAGTTAAATTTGTATATTGATGGTTTTTAGGAAGGCGTATACGAGGGACATGTAGAGGAGATCGCGGCTTGCCAGTACATCTCGAACCGGGATATTGGTTGGTCTTCCTTGGGCCCGGAGGGTATCCATTAGCCGAGACCTGGCCGAACTGTACTCGTTGCACGTCCAGACAACGGGCTCGATATCGTGATAGCCGTCGCCACAAGCGCAGATACCACTATCCACGAGCCCAATACGCCCTAGTGGTCCCGAAAAAATGCCAAAAAATACGAGAAGTGCTTTCCATGTATCATCCAGCGAATAACGTCAATTGAACCGAGGCTATCCGAAACGATGAATTAATGGTCTGCTGGTAATGTTTCAATGACTCCAAGGGTATACTGAATAGCAGCTAGTTCTGCGGCGTAAATTGAAGCATGGTCACTGAGTTTGTACAACGAGGTGAACTTTTGATTGAAAAAACCAAAGCCAGTGGACCGAAGAAAACAGTAGATTCAGAAGTATATAAGAAATGGACACGGTTGGGATTGTAAGAAAAAGGATTAATATTCTGCACCGTGTATTCAAAGTACAGGGACATGAAACGGGTCTGAGAATTGAGCTCGATAAACCTTTTGAAATTTTCAATCACCATCAGGTTCAAGATATCGCATCGAATGAGCAATCGATATATGAGTTCCCAAATTCGATTTTTCAGCGGGAAAAAGTACGACAGGACTTCAAGACTCATCGTATGGGTCGACTGCATGCACCCTAAAGCGATACGCAAACAACGATACTGGATTCTTTCGAGTTTGATGAAATGTATGTTCGCAGCGGAACGAAAGCAGAAGCATCCGTATTCCATTTCCGATAGTATCGTTGTTTGATACAGCCTTATTAGGTCTCCTGGGTGGGCACCCCACCATGTTCCGGTTATTGTACGAAGAAAGTTGATCCTTTGACAGTTGACATTTCTGTTTCAGATACCTAATGTGGCATCTCCAAGTACCTTTCGAGTCGAACCAGACCCCTAGATATTTTACGGTGAAGACCTGAGCGATAATTTACAGAAGCTATACAACTAGCTCGGTTTTCTCCGTGGAGAATTCGATACCCAGCTTGATAGCCCAAGCAGACAAATTGTCCAAGGTATTCTGTAATGGTCCTTGTAGATCGACAGCTTTGGGTCCCGTTACAGAAACCACGCCATCGTCTGCAAGTTGCCTTAACGTGCAGGAAATGTCAAGACATTCATCAATGTCGTTGACATAGAAATTGTATAACAGAGGGCTTAGACATGAGCCATGGGGAAGGCCCATGTAACTAAATCGTGATGTCGATAAGTCACCATGCGAAAAATGCATTTGCTTTTCCAACAACAAGTTTAGTCAAAAGTTGTTTAAAGTCGCTGATAGACCATGCTGGTGCAGCTGCTCTGAAAGAATGTTTATTGAAATGGAATCAGAAACCCTTTTAATATCTAGGAACACTGATGCCATCTGCTCTTTGCTTGAATTTCGGTTGAGAGCAACGCAAGACAATCGTTTGTCCCTTTGCCTTTGCGAAAGTCAAATTGTGTATTTGACAGTAAACCATTTGCTTCGACCCAATTGTCGAAGCGGGATAGGATCATTTTCTCGAACAACTTCCGTATACAGGACAGCATTGCAATTGGTCTATACGAATTGTGATAGGAGGCTGGTTTTCCTGGTTTTTTGGATGACGATGACCTTCACTTGTCTCCAATCATGTGGAACAATGTTAGCCTCAAGAACTTATTAAATAAGCTCAACAAGCGTCTTTTGACAGAGTCTGGCAGATTCTTCAACAAGTTGGTTGTTACTTGACAAGCGACAACTTCACTTGGCACTTTTTGATCCCCAAAAGCACTCCTCCATAGGGGGTGTCTCGATCCAGGAGAATAATATTAAAATCGTGGAAGTTGAGATTTATATCTAAAGTTAACCAAGCTTCACATAATACAAATGCATCGTAACTCAAACTATTTATTAAAATTTTGAAGGAACCGATTTTCGGGAGGATACTTCTGCAATTTCACTGTAGAACAGTGATCGAATCAGTGACCTCGTTTGATGACTTAGCCATCGAAGGATACAATCGCTGAAAGGAGGGGCCATTTAGCAGTCAACTGCTTCAAAAATGTTCTTACTGTAGGGAGCAAAGCTAACAACAGACTTTTAATAGGATCAGTTATAATAAAAGTTTTTATTATCCAGTCCACAATATCCGAGAGTTTGATAATTCCAGTGCTTATTCTCGAACTGCAATAAAGGAACACTTGGGATTGCTGGGAACTCCTACTCTGAGCTTAATCCTCCTAGACCACGAGCTACTTGCTTCGGTTTGGTTGCAACACTTCCAATAGATGTCACTTTCGGAGCCCTGCCCCGTCAACCTTCTGGCCTTCACAAGGAACTTCCTACAACTTCCAGGCACCCTAGTATATGTTCCCTCTTGTGGATCATAAGCCTCGCCTTCATTAGGAGCATAGCGGTTCGTTGAGGATGGTGGCATAGCTTTCTTTAACATTTCTGCGAAATAACGCTCGGAACGTTCCGCAAGGGAACGTTTTAGTTTATCACCGCGTAGTTTGTACGCGAGGCATGCCGAGGTCTCACGCAGAATCTTTTCAGCATTCTTACTGCACGAATCACCCACATGATTCTCACCACATTTTCCACAGCGGGCCTTATTGCTACAATGGGTGGCTATGTGACCCAATTGTTTACACTTTGTGCAATTCATGACCCGCGGTACAAATAGACGGACAGACCGACGAACCTTGTGCAAGAGGATGTAGTTCGGCAAAGCGGTACCAGCCAAGGTCACCCGATAAGAGTTTGATTGGGGGTACGTTTTTGAACCATCCCCCGCAACTACTACTGAGTGCAAACGCTTGCACTTAAGTATTTTCACTGACTGATGTAAGCGGTCTCTAAAACGGCCAACCACGTACTGCAGCAGATCCTCGCACGTCAAACTCCCATCGGTGATGACGCCTTTAGACTGTACCTTTACAGCTGGAATATACACGTTATAATCCCGCGTAAAGTGCTCACAGCAAGCAATATCGTTTGCCTGCTTTGAGTTGGCTAGCAATACGGTTATCTTGTCCGAGTGGACATTTGAAATTTCGGTCACAGCCGAGAACTGTTCCGCCAGGTCTTTAGAAATCTGAAGAAGATTCAGCGATTTAGTCTTGGCCCGATAGAAGACCACAAATGGACCAGTTGAGAGTTCTAGGTAGCATTTGAGCCGGGCCCCCCGCCTTAGAAGTTGGGCCCAATCCAACGTCCATTTGACCATCCGTAGAGGGAGCCATCGAAAAGGTCAACGCACGGGGTCAGTGCCCGCGCAATCGGAAGAAAGCAATAAATGTGTTACGAAAGATAAAAAACCACTCAACTTTAAACTAGTGTCCAATGACGAACCGATCCAACTTATACGGCCGGCTATTGTTTAATCCTCACACGCGAACAAAAGACTTAGGACCGAACCGAACTGGCAAGATAACCTTGAACGTGGATCAGCACTATTTGTCGCTATACACAGCACGGACTGGAAAAAGCACTTGTGTCTCGACCGAGAGCACGAAAACGAATGATTATTAGATTCTATTATCTTAGTTTTGGAATTGTTTTCATTAAGAACTTTTATTTTACTTTTTAGTTTTTAAAGACAATCTCAAACCATTATAATTTATACATATATGAATTAGTTTGTTGAGTCTCTCCCGAAGCAAAATCCTGGCTACGGGTCAGTTATTGTGCTTGGGAATACAATATCGCTCACAACTTCCACAAAACAAAAGTTTATGCAACATTAACACATTGGAGAATGTATTTCACATTTCTTCAGGTACACGTGAGACAGCTCTATATGTGCAATGGAAGTGGAGAAAAAGGGACACCGCCAATTTACCTCAACCACCAGATAGACCAAAACTTTTCAGGAAATCCACGAAGAACTGAGTTGATTCCAAAATTTGGCCTTAATTTTCAGGGCACCCGACATAAACTCATTAACAAACAGTGAAAGTTTCATCGAAACCTGCAATCAAATTTATATAAACAGGTTATGTTTTAGGCAAAAAATATTCCTTCTTACCTACGGAAATCATTTCTGAAACCTTAGAATTTCATATAGAATCCTCAAAAACATATTGATTGTGTTGTGCTTTATCTAATATGAATAGTTGAATGCTTATTTTAATTTAAACACATTAGTTAAGCCGCTAGTACACTGTTTGTCTTTTTGCCAGAAGTCACTCAAATCATCCGATATTTCGTTCAGTGTCAGTTTATCTCTGTAGAATCTTGCTAGATATACGACAAATGTTTATTTTTTGTTCCCTTCATCGACGTAATGTACAAACAAGTTTAGATTATCTACCGAATCCTTAACAAATTTGAATGGATGTATCCCACGTATCTGGCCTCACTGCTCATAACAGGACCAAAAGGCGACAAGACCTGTTGGTACAGATTCAGGAAAAATACCACCTAGAGGTAGTTCTATTCCTCGAAGGTAACATTTCTTCTTAGTCCGGTTCCACAGCAGTGGCCTTCAGACGAAAATAATGGATCTATTATCTTGCTCAAACAACGCGCGCACCGGTCGTCGGTTGTCTACTGGTGCCTCTGTTGCAGCAGCCGGCATTCCATCGACTAGCCTCTTTTATGAGGATGATATATCTATTCCTGTTTCAACGCTCACCTTTTTACTTGAGTCACCGGTCCGGTATGGAATATATTTTTGGAATTGATTCATGAGCGCCGTAAAAAGATCTAACGACCACCTCCTGAGTTGTGGTGCAAATTTTCGGTTCGCCTAATCAGTGTGACCGAAAGGTGAAGACGAAAATTTATTTTATTGCAATCTAAGCAAAATAAAACAACCGAACATGGCAACAACAAGGAGGAGAAATTTAGCCACTCTGTTACGCTGAAAGCGCAGCAACCGGTTACCATTAGTTTCAGCACTCACTAGAAAAAAACAAATGGATACAATAATGTTGGTAAAAGCAACAAGCTCACTGAATCTTCTAACCTGTTTCGGGGCGACAGAAAATTCCAGCGTAAATTAGAGCTCTTTACTTAATTCGATACTTAAACACAGCACAGAGGTTCTCACGGTACATTTTTCATACACCCTACCTGAACGTTGTGCCGTTTTGGCGTTGATGGATGTGTTGAACGTTTTGCTAATAAACTCGTTTATATATTAATTTCGTTGATTTTCAAAAAAATGCATCGAAGCTATCTGTTCCTTGATAAGTGATGTTTTTTTTAGAAATAAGTAAATATGACTCATTTCTGACCAAATTCGTAGCTACTTAGAAATAAATAGATGTAGGATAGATAAGTTGAAAAATCAATATCAATCAATATCGGATTTTAGTCTATTTTAATCTAAAACGATATTGAGAAATCTTACAAAGTTTACTCATTTCTGAATAAAAGTTTTTTTTCAATAGCAATGATTTGATAAGGGTAAACGTGTGGAACTTCGCATTAAATATCACAACTAAAACTGCATACACTGCAAAATAATAAAACACACTTTTAAGGTTAATTTAGGTATTTTTGAGTTCTAGATCTCATTCGCCGCCCTTACTACAGTTGTCAAAAACAAAACAAGTGATTCGATCCAGTCGAGATCTTCCGTACAAAAAGTACTTTTGAGATATTTCAGCTTTACTCATAATTAAATACTTAAATGGGTGTTACTGAACCTAAGCTGCCGCTCTTCGCCTAATTGTCCCATGTGTATAGGGAATCCCATAGCACATGGAACAGGTATGCGTATAGCGGCAATAAGGATGAGTATAGAATCGTAGCAATGAGTTTTGCTTTTTGCGTGGTCAAATGGAAACAACCTTTAACCAACACGATTTATCTAAAATTACCTTATTGTACGATACCCCCAAATTGATTCAAAAGAGGTAACTTTTCGTATGCGTGTATGCTATTCGTCATGTACGCAAGACCGAAAAATAAACGAAAATTGTCTAAAAAAAACACAAATTTAACCACCGCTGCTGAAACTCAATTGAGGTGTCATAATTCCACTCTGATTAACACACTTTTAAAACGATGACACCAACTACTGCGAAGGAACGCTACTACAGGGAAGGTAATAAATATCTGAGGTGATTTGAAGTAGGGCTCTCTGACCGTGTTTGAGCAGGTAATAAACATGTTACACCGTTGCTTGGTTGGGTGCAATGCGTTTTGCAATGAAGTTGATGGTGACTCTTCCCCGTTTCACAAATCGTAAACTTATCCTACAGACATTTATACGATATATCATACATCGTAGGGAAAAAGTGTACATGTTAAAACGTCGATTATTTCCGCACTTTGTAATAAAAATGATAATAAAAATATGCTCAAGATAGCTTTCTCTCTAGAGTTTAGACAAATTTACAGGATGCGCTAAAAATGCAAAAAATTATCGTCTTGGTGTGAATACTTTTAATATTTTTGTGGGGTGTCCGGAATCTCAACTGTCATTTGATGTAAAATAAATTGAATTGATATCCGATTCGTGTTCAATTAGAGAGCAGACTAAGGATGTGAATATCTTGGTACTTACATCAACATGTACATGTTAATCCAATATGTCTTGAAAGTGTCATAAAACGTGATGTGCCATCTAGTAACAGATCGATGCAAGACTTAGCGACATAAACATTCGAAGCGTTTGCTCTCCTCATTAAATCCTGATAATATTGAAAATCCCGCAAATATTTAATGTAATCCAAATTTCAGTAACCCCCAAACAACCATAAGCATTAAGCTATTGCACAATATGGGGTATACATTTGTGTTAATGTTGAATTGAAACTCCATTGTAGCAATTACATTGTAATCAAACTCTATATAAGCATCGTAAAAGCATACAGGCACATCCGAAATATTGCATTATCACTAGCTCTCTATACTTCTATAAAGCTCATATAACGCAAATATGCTTGAAGGATTTTTAAAGTATGTATTCTTTACATATGCATTTTGTGCTATTATAGAGCCAATATAATGCTGACATAATCCAATATAATGCTGATATAATAACGCTGTGGGTTTATTCGTTAAGCAACTCCTCTTGCGAATTATATTAGGAAAATTTCATTGCATTCGAACATGCGCATTATCACCTAGGCACCAAGAGTAGTGCACTTGCCGAGAGGGGTGAGAAACACATAACAGAAATATTTCAAAACTATATCTCGCATTGCTACTTGTTATAAATTTTTGTTATTTTAACTACTAACGAGACCTAATTTATAACACAATATGTTACAGAAATTGTGTTCTGTTATAATCTTGTTATTTCATTCTGATCTGGAAGGTACCTCAGTTCGAGACTTACTAATGAAAATATTCATAAAATACTATCCATATCGCGTAAGAACCAAATTCCGTTAAGGATATACATTAAGAGAGTCAATTACAGTTATTTTTTATATTTTGCAAAAACATTTGGGAAAATGACAATCTAATGAAGTTTTCCAAGTGCATCAAAAGCACAGATATCAGGATTTCAAAATTGACATTTATACATTGCCCCTACTTAATAGCATTAGTAATGCCAAAAACGAGCTCTCACTCTGCCCAGAAATAGCATATTATTTCTCCTTTTCTAGCTTATATCACATTCATTTATTGGAATGCACTTTCATGAAAAATAACGGATCAAAGTCCAAAGAAAAATCCAAAGATGAAATCCGGGAAAAATGTTGCCCAAAGACCCCCTGAACTCTCAACGAAAGATGCAAATATAAATATGCTTTTAACTTATAGCAAAGGTTTCAGTTGCTAAAATTTGCCTTATGTTGAGAACGCTTCAATTAAAGCTTCTTTAATGCCAGAATCAGTAGAGAGGCATATTATAATTCAGTACAGGTTTCGTAAGGGTGCTCCGTATTTTACACGTAATTAGCGAGGATTACAATCTGATTTTATTCATTGGACAGATAGTTGCTCTTACTGAGTTTTTGTCATACACATTACTGTGTAACTACAACTGACACTAAGTTGTACTGAAAACACCAAATATTTCGACATTTCATAATCAATGTGACTAAAACATATTTATTTGCGAAAAAATTACGACGACTTCAAAAGCAGTCCAGGGATACTTTCAATGGACATTTGCATTTCGACGAATTTAAATGCTTATTCTGGTACAGTGAAAACCCGTTTTTATCAGCCCTTGGCGAATTTTAAGCTGATAAAACAGGAACATTGATAAAATCGGGACATATATTTTTCTGTCTTTTTAATAAACCGAAGCTCTTAAAATATTCTTCTTTGGTCCTTATATATAGCCTCGCAACCTTTTCTGATTATTTACTTTAAGTTTCCCTTAAGGGGGTCTGACAGCGCAAAATTAAAAAAAATATATTTTTATTTTTGCATTTTTCGGATTTGCAAGATAAGAAATATATGCCCAAGAAAGGATTTACTCGAATTCAACTTGGTTCGTCTGCTAGAACCCATCAAACTACCAACTATCAATTTTCATATGAAGCTGATAAAATCGGGTCAAAAGCTGATAAAATCGGGGGTAGATAAAATCGTAGTTTGACAAAGGAATCATTGTACTGTTTTGTATGGGACTCGTTGACCCATATCTCCAGAACGAGAATTCTGAAAGAAATAATTCACAAGTTATAAGGATGGGTGGAAAGAGACTTTATTGTAATCGACTGAATGAACGGCTTTTGTGCCATCGACAATTATATAATTGCTAACATAGCCTAGACATTTGACACGCTTTTCTATTTACTTCAAAGCAAATTAATGCATGAATCGTATTCTCTCTGCCGCTCTCTATTTAAGGGGCGCGAAAGCACATGTGACCTTATCTCAGTTTACAATTATACGTTAAAATACTGGACCTGAAAATTCTGCACAAAACTAATTTTTTTTTTTCATAAATCTGTGACCAAAAAACATCGCTTAATTCGGTCGGTTCTCACGGCAAAGAGGGACAAGTCTATTTTTACCAGGAAACATACTGGTGGACTAGAGTGATTCGTAGTTATGCTGTCTTAGCTCGACCCCCATCAGAAGAAGACAGAAGTTAAGCAAGTAAGGTATTAAGCCTGTTCTAATGACCCTGCCACAATGCTATTCTAATGAATAGCGTTGTCTGAATGTAAGGCACACACAGTATATAAAGTTTGATCAAACTTTATACATTTCTTTCCTAAGAAATGTGAAAAGCGATCATTTTTATTGAGCAAATCCGCAATACATATTAGTAAATCTGAATCAAAAAGCTAGTTTGTAGTTCAGTATCGATTGATGAAAATAAGGTAAATTCAGAGATGAATTTTAAAATGCACTATGTACTTTAAATAGTTTTGATGACTTCAGATGGAAATTCCTGAACAACAATAAAAAAATAAATGTAATACCGGTACCGAAAATCCCGGGAATACCAACCCATTTTTGGTACCGTAATACCGGTACTGAACAAAAGCCAGTACCGGTATTTTCGGTACTATTAATTTTTTATGACAAATATGTTAACTCTGCAGGGGGATCTGTTTCAAAATATCGGTCTGTAAGATAACGTTTAATTATATTAATTTGCCTTCTAGATAAATCGTTGAGATAACACCTTTGTGTGGGAATGAGGTGGGGCCATCATCATAATAATTCTAGAAGTTAAAGTTTTATTAGTGAAATTCTGATTAGTTTCCATTATTCACTGTGTGGCGCGTAATAAGACTACGGTCTAAGTCATGTCTGTATTTGGTTTGCTCTTAAACCTTTATCTATAAAAGAACGAACAGCGATTTAGTAGCTAATAGTTTTAGACTTGGTGAACTGCTTCAAATGGGGAGATTTGTAATTATTGGTAATCGGAAAATTCAGCAAAACAACGAGCCTTGATATGCATTAGAGAATAGTAGGAAAACGACATAAATGTCGGAACCAATTTTCAGAAAAGCAAGAGAGAAAATGCGATTAACCTGCTTAGATTTACTGCCATTCTCGCTTTGATTTACTGTTGTTAATAGGGTTTCATACATCTACCATCTGTTCAAATCGACGAAAGTCGAACCTCTTAGCAGTTATTGATTTCAAAGTGGCCTAGATTTCGAAATAAAAGAAGGTGCCCTATACGAAAAATATCTTCTATCAAATAAGTCTTGCCATTCCGAAACTATTAAAAACAATAAATATGTTTTTTGCTCAGCACAAATCAATCATCTGAGAATAAGATCATCAGTTTGAGCATTCAATTGCAGTTTGAAGCTTTTTTCGATTTTTTTAAAAAAATATTCGTGTGCCGGTACTTTACCGGTACTACCAGTACTAAGGGCTTCAGTACCGTAGTACCGGTTCTCGCCAAAAAGGGTCGGTACTGCGAACCCTACTCCAAACCGACTTGTATCGTGATGGATAGCAGAACTTGCATCAAAATCGACTTCCATTTACTCCCTAGATAGAAATATTTCAACGATTAAGTCCGTGTTAGGAATTACAGAGCATGTTCAAAAGAACAAAATGACGAAATTTGACAATAAAAATTTGATCTTGCAGATAATTTGTGAATGTTGTGAAATTAGCTTTCCCTAAATTATTTATGTATAATAAATTGTGAGAAATATAAGATAGAGTGAGATAGAGAAACGCGAATCAGCGAAGGTCGGACTGGTGGTAAATGCGTCCAAAACAAAGTATATGCTGGTAGGCGGAACCGGAAACGACAGGATCCGGCTAGAAAACAGCGTTACGATCGACGGGGATACCTTCGAAGTAGTGGAGGATTTTGTCTACCTAGGATCCTTATTAACGGCTGACAATAACGTGAGCCGTGAAATCCGAAGACGCATCATCAGTGGAAGTCGGGCCTACTATGGGCTCCAAAGAAACTGCGGTCAAGAAAGATTCACTCCCGCACCAAATGCACCATGTACAAAACGCTTCTAAGACCGGTGGTTCTCTACGGGCACGAGACTTGAACCATGTTCGAGGAGGACCTGCAAGCGCTAGGAGTTTTCAAGCGACGGGTGCTAAGGACGATCTTCGGCGGTGTGCAGGAGAACGGTGTGTGGCGGCGAAGGATGAACCACGAGCTCGCCGCACTCTATGGCAAACCCAGTATCCAAAAGGTGGCCAAAGCTGGAAGGATACGGTGGACAGGGCATGTTGCAAAAATGCCGGAGAACAATCCTGCAAAGATGGTGTTCGCTAATGATCCGGTTGGTACAAGACGGCGAGGAGCACGATGGGCGGACTAGGTGGAACGTGATTTGGCGAGTGTTGGGCGTAATCGACGATGGAGAGCTGCAGCTACAAATCGAGTATTGTAGAGGCAAATGGTTGATTCAGTGTTATCATGAAATTGATGTTGAACTAAATAAATGAATGAAATGAAGCATAAGATAGAGTGGATTCAGCAATTTTTCCTCTAATAATGCTACAAGCATGTTGGATTGGTACATGGTCAACAGCGAGAATTTTGTACCGAAAAAATGAAATTGATTATGAACATAGCGCTTGGAAAGCATGCCTAAATGTTTGAAAGTGAGCTGGAGCAAAATTTGAAAGATTGTGCGTTTAAAATGAGAAAAGAAAGGACAACTACCCGCGAAGGTGGTCCGCAGGTCGTCCGAGGTCAAGTTGGATTCCGAGAGTTATCGCTGCCATCAAAAGGAAAATTAGGGGCAATCGTGTACGTTCCATTAAGAAAAATGCGAAGGAGCATGGGATCAGTGATTTTACGGCACGGAAGATAGTAAAGAAAGCTTCGGGGCAATGTTGTGCGCACGAAAAAAAAACATATGATAACTAACAGCATCCGGGAGCTACGAGTCGAGCGTATCCCGCCAAAGTCCGATAGGATTACTGAAAAAACCAGAACACATCAGACGATTTAAAAGCGCTCGATCCTGTATTATCCATCGTGAAATTGAAACAGAATAAATATATTGAGTAAGAGGGGGTGGCGATGAGATCTCGCTTCAGAGACGATACGCCAATTACATAAGCAGGTGCATTTCTAGGATCTCCATAGCCAAAAGATAAACTGGGGGCAATTTTTTTCACATCATAATCGTTTTACATTTTTATATTCTGATCTGTTATTCTGTTGGATATTACCGAAAATCTGTGAATACCTATGACATTTTAGAAAAAACATAATGCACTATATGTAGTCACATTTTTCAAACTGCATTCAATAACAGTTATTAAATGACATGTACCATCAGACACACTGCAACTAAACGACACGTGATACAAATGGATACAAACGAGATACTGAACCAAAATTCCAAAACAACATGATCATCGCTACTCTTCTGACAGACGATCACCAACGACCCGGCGCTTTATGGTATGAGGTAACTCCACTGGGCAAATTCTACAATCTACACCACTTTGGATATGCATTCCTTGCGCTATGGGTGTATTCCATAAGGGATAAACATTTATTAATTGGAATAGCCGACAGTCTGCGGTTTACAACAGTTAATGCATTTATGCTGCTGCTGCTGTTGCCATGGTCGAACCGGAAAACCAAATATAGCTCTGGCATGCCGACCAAGGTTGTAACCGAACCGAACCTTTTGTGGCCGAGGAAAGCTTCCCAGCTCAATTACGCATACTGATGCTACGCGAATTCTGCTAGCAGGGAAACCGGCTATCTTCAGCAGCATCAGTTCTGCACGATTCCATAGGATCGTGTTTTAGTTTCGTCATCCCACACAGACTAGCTACCAATTTGGTCAGTCTGATCATTTCTTGACTAGGGATCAATTTGTCTCGTACCGCAATGTGAAATACAAGATATGTTTCAATGCTAAAGTCGTAGATTATTTTAAAACTTTATTTTCTGGTAACAGTAGTAATGCATCATTATTGAGACGATTGTTCCCAGGAATCGTTTCAGGACTAATTAGTTTCTTCTATTCATCACACATATTCACACACAGTAGTCCGAGCTACGTCTGTTATCTCTGTTCAACACATTGGCTCAAACGGTAGTTTCGCTTAACTCAGACACAAGTGTTTTACATTTTCACGTCAAAATTTATTACCATGCTGCTTCTTAGAAGCAAAGTAAAGATTTTGAAATCTATTCTAGCGCAATCCATTCATTATAGGCCGAATAATCAATAAAATGGTGTGACATCCTAGCTATTCAATGAGATGTTTAATACCATAAATAATAAGTTTTTGTGACCTTTAGATCAGATTCTAAAGAGACTCGAAAGATCAACGCAGCGCGGAATCCATTTAGTTATGCATATCCGAATTGTAAAGGTGTTTGCATACTTACACTATAGAGCTGGACTGAAACTGGCACCTTCTTGTGTGCCTAATCTACGCACATCTGCGAAAAGAAATGAACCAAGGGGAAATTTAAAGCTAGTTGTGGGAACGTATGTGAACCACGTGATGAAAAACGATGCAATTCGTTCCATTTACGGTTTGGTTACTTTCCTGGAGGCAAATTAATTTTACGCCGTGTTTCGAATAATAAGTTGGTGCCTACAATTAATAGACCAAGACAGTACCTACAGCTTGATCTGAACGTTCTACCTTTAATGCATATCCTGACAATTCTTTACAATAACGGCTATTAAAGTTTGACCGCTTTGACACATTATTCTACAAATCATATGTTTTGGTATGTAAAATTAATAGATCTAAGAATATCTACGATGCTTCGAATAAATTGCATTAGTTTCGCAGATTTTCCCATATAAACATCCTAAACAAAATTTGTGTTTTGTTATTGAATGTATAGTAAACTGTCCACAAAAAAAAACTTTTTTTAATCCGTCTATGTGTGTAATTGCACCTTTCTAAAAATGTATGCTACTTTTATCATTATTGGTTATAGTCAGCATAAATTACATGCACTCTATAAGACCACTCTTAAAATTAGAGTAACTAAAACGAATATATAGATTTTGAATCCAATTTTTCTGCACTTCCTTTAGTACACAACGAACGTAGTTTTTAGGGGGAGGGCAAGAGTTTCAGCGTGAAAAAACACTTTTTAGCGATTTTTTAAGAACTTTGCGTAAAGCGAATTGATCGAAACCCTTGTACATTATAGTGTATCATTTCAATAACATTCATTAATTTTTCTATGCAAAAATATCGACAAACGACTCGGTGACGTAGCTTGTTGTAGAACGTCTTTAGAAAAACATGATTTCCGGTGTTACCTGCTATTCAAAAACTACTTAACCGATTTCTTTCAAACTTCTCATGCACATTCTAAGAATAAAATATCTAACCCCTGGAGTTTTCGAGATGAATTTCCAATTAAAGGGGCTTTTAACTCATTTTAATTAAAAAAATCATATTTCACGAAAAATCTCCCCATTTTATGAGTAAAAACCCCTTAATTAAAAAATTATCTCAATAACTCAACGTAGAGGTAAGGTATTTTTTACACAGAATACGTAAGCAAAGTTTGAAAGAAATCGGTTAACACCGGCAGGTAACACCACATATATTATTTTTGCTTAGAAAAATTACAGAATGTTATTGAAATGATAAATTATAATACACAAAAGTTTTGATCAATTGCAAAGTTCTAAAAAAATCGCAAAAGTGTTTTTTCACGCTGAAACCCTTCCCCCCACCTTAAGTACTATTTATTAGAACTTTATCCATGCTTACTTCGATTGTAATAATCAGCACAATGGTCAAACAAAAACACACAGTTTTGCATAAAAACATGAATTTCATATCAATATAGAACGATATGCATTATAAATGTCCATATTAGAGGTCAAACTTCCACAATGATGGATTCTTAATACATCCAAAAAATAATCATTTACAGCAAATCTTTTTGCCTTTCTCATATAAAGAAAGGCTATGCAATCACTGTAAAAATCGACTTTTTAACCGAGGCCCGGAGGGCCGAGTGTCATACACCATTCGATTCAGTTCGTCGAGATCGGCAAATGGCTGTGTGTATATGTATGTGTGTGTGTTTGTGTATGTGTGTGTGCCATTTAAACTCACACAATTTTCTCAGAGATGGCTGAACCGATTTTCGCAAACTTAGCTTCATCTGAAATGTATAACGCTCCCATAAGCTGCTATTGAATTTTTAGTTGATCCGACTTCCGGTTCCGGAGTTACGGGTTGAAGAGTGCGGTCACACAGCAAATTCCCATAAAAACTGGTACCACCATGATGTTCAAATGATGTAAAACATATTAAAATTGATGTAACATTACTCTAGTTTGCGGGTCTGGATCACTAATGATCAATCAAAGCAGCTTTGGCCACATTGGCCACCTATGACGGTTCATGACGCCCCCGGGGAACCCGCCAAGTTCCTAAGCTAATATCACACCCATTCCCCAACGAATTCTCTACCGATTTTTACAAACTTGATTTCAAATAAAAGATACAGTAATAACGTTGACTGCTGCTGAATTTCCATCGGTTCTGACTCTTGCTTCCGGAGTTACAGGGGTGTTAGTAAGGATACACTGGAATTTCCCATATAAATCGGTACAATCGTAATACTTCAGAGGCTAAAAACTATTGAAATGGTCACCAAATTACTTCTAATCGCTGATCTAGATCACTGATTGCCAATCAAACATTCTTTGAATATATTGTCCACTATCGACGATTCCGGAAGTCTCGAATTCCGGGCATATTCCACAATTAACGTCACATCGGTTCTTCGGTGATGACTGAACCGTTTTTCTCAAACCAAGTCTCAAATGGAAGGCAAGATATGCAGTTGAGTATTGCGTCACCGCTCCCCCCCCCGCCTTGCCCTTACACCTAACTCCTTCATCACTCCCCTCTCCTTGGACCACCCTCACGCCCGCATTTCCTTCATCCACCCTGTATACCGAAATAATATGAAAGATTTCTGACGCATCCTCCTCGTCTCATATAACATTCGACTCGGTTCGCCGAAATCACAAAATATCTGTGTGTATGCATGTGTGTATGTATGTATGTATGTATGTATGTATGTATGTATGTATGTATGTATGTATGTATGTATGTATGTGTGTGTATGTGCGGATTTGTTAACAAAATGTCCACATCGGTTACTCGGAGATGGCTGAACCGATTTTTACAAACTAAGATTCAAATGAAAGGTATAATATTCCCATAGGTTGCTATTGAATTTCATTTTCAACCGACATCTTGTTCCGGATTACGAGTTGAAGAGTATGGTTACAAAAAAAATTTGTTGATTTGTCCACATCGGTTTCTCGGAATTTTCTGAACCGATTTTGACAAACTTGATTTTAAAAGAAAGGCCTATCAGCTGCTGTTGAATTTTGTGTGGATCCGAGTTCTGGTTCCTGAATTACAGGGTGATACGTACGATCATGCAGCAAATCCCGATTCTAACGAATTCTGCGATGAATGTAAGAAGGTGATTTTTTTCCAAAATGTAAACACAACTGTTGAATTTGTAGATCTAAGTCACCAACAGTCCAAATTCAGAATAACGGTTATATTGGATTCTCGAAAATGGCTAGACCGATTTGATCAACTTAGTCTCAAATAAAAGGTGTTGCGTCCCCGAAACTGATATTAAATTCCATCTCCATCCGACTTCCGGCTCCGGAGTTACGGGTTGTGGAGTGCGATCACATAGAAAACTCCGATTCAAACCGATACCGCGATGAATGCAAAAAGGTGCTCTCGTATATACTTACCAAGTGTAATAAGAATGAAAGACATTTCCATAATGTTATATTGTTCGAGCCAGATATTAAATCATAGTTTGGAGAAATGAGAAAGGCACAATTGCACCTCTAGGTGGATTAAAACAGGGTTTTGTTTATAATTTCAAAATCCGGTTGGGGCATTACCGCACAAAAAAAAACTCTAGTATGCATTGTGGCCGAAAATCAAATCCCAATTCTCGAATTCCAAAGATGAGGTATATACCCATTGCATTAGGTGTTGCGTTAAACCGTGAGTTAGTTTTGTGCTGGTATATGCATACATAAGCTGATCAACTCCAATGAAAAAATCCGTACACTATTCGAGCCGTGCGCCTGAACGTGCTGAATGATTACGTTTCGTTGCTAAATACCCACTGAGACGTCCAAAAAATTGTTTCAAAATCGTTCAACACGGGTCCAACGATGGACGTTCGTTGAACGGTTATTTGGACGTTGTCCAAATTGGTCCAACGAACGTCCTTCATTGGACGATTTTGAAACCAACCGTTCTTAGAGGGTAGTGTCTGGATTTTTTTATCAGAGTTGGTCAGGTTGGCTCCCCCTACCATCTTTGTCCACCCTCCCTCTACCCTTATAACCAGAAGTAATACCCCTACTCCCCCCCCCCCCCAAATATCTTCCCGAAGCGTTTAGCTCTTCCTGTCTCTTCTAGTTTTAACTATTATATTATATAATCTCGTTGAAAAAGCCCAACTCAACTACCACATACAAATAACTCTAATTATTGTCCCCGAATCTTTACAAAATTCAATCACGCCCTCTAGTTTTTCCTACTTTTAAGATAGTCGTAAAAATTGTCCCCCTTAGTTAAACATTATTTGCTCCAATAATCTCACTGCTGAAAATGTCAAACCATTTTATCATAAAAACTAAATGACCCCCCTAATTTCATTTAAAAAAATTAATATGTAACCCCTAGTTTTAAGTAATTCAAAATGCAAAACAAAATAAAATTGGCACCTTTAAGCTAACGCAAACGTGCCTTATCAAATAAACGAATTGAATAAAAAAAATGACAATGTTATCCACCTAGTAGTGAGATGATAGCCATCTCGCATAGTTCATATTCAGATTATACTCTAGGCATCACCCAGAGAAAATTTGTTTATTTGCTTTTTACAAAAAATAACATTTTATCTAAGGCACGCATTTGTTATTTTGTAAATAAAAACTGGATAAGGAAAATTTTCGAAAATATCAATTTATAGCTCGATATACTCCCTACACGATGTATTCATAGATTCAACAAAGTTGTTTAAAATGACAGTCTCAACACATTTACTAAAGACACGAAGTCTGTTACTTTTTTATTTCGATTATAGAGGTCCTTCGCCCCTTCGGGTTAGAAAAATCTCTTATGAAAAATTTCTAACCTTATGTGCGTGGTCGGGTCTCGAACCCAGGTGCGCTGCGTACAAGGCAATCGATTTACCAACTACGCTACGCCCACCCTCAAGTCTGTTACTATTTTTTTGAAGAAATAATTCTTCATAGCAACTTCTAGGAGAATAAATCGCTCAAATTATTATAACAGAAGATATACTGTTTTATGTTGTAAAACTACCACAAAGTTTTAAAACTTAAAAGATGACTTATGATGGTTTCATAATTATGTCATTTTGACAGTAAGTTCAATTTTCACCAAACCAAATTTCTGGCTACACTACTGAGCAAGTAGGTAGAAACAAAGTCGTTCTACACTCGCCCACAAGAAATTTCTTCGAATACTGCCTATCTGCAGGGTGATTCAGCATGATAGTTTTTTACTGGCAAAAAATGAATTAACTCGCCAAAATTTTATAATCATTCTTTGTCATTTATTGTTTGAAAACAATTTCTTTTAAATGTTGACCATAGCAGCGCTTGAGGTGGACCATTCGCGTGGTACAAGTTTTGATGACGCGTTCAATCATTTCAAGTGGTATCTGGCTAATTACTAGAGTAATATTGGTTGCAGGTCTTTTGACTTTTGACTTTTTATTGCTTCAAAGAAAAAATTCTAGGAATGTGATAACGCACGATGTAGGCAGCCAATTGACAGGTCCACGGCGAGAAATTAAACATTCACCGTATTTCTCACGCACAAGATCCATTATTACATTACTTGTGTGGTACATGGTGCCATCTTGTTGGAACCAAATGTTGTCAAGACTACGGGCTTCATGTTCTGGCAGTACCCAGTCTGTTAACATGGAACGATAACGTCATTTTTTAAGAAATACGGACCAACGAGACCGATTATCCACACTACGCTGTTTTTTGTGGATAAACTGTTAGCTCCTACATTTCTGCGGGTTGCTCCTCACTCCAAATACGGCACTTTCGCATATTGACGTAACGATTGAGCCAGAAATGGGCTCCAATACTGAACAAAATGAGATAAGTGAGCCATGCCCCTTGAAATGATCGAACACGTCATCAAAAATTTTAAAGAAATTTAAAAGAAATGGTTTTCAAACAATAAATGTCAAAAAATGTTCTTTCGAGTGATAATAATGTGACTATTGCCTTTCATTTGAGCTTTAACAGTTACAAGGATTAGCTCTAGGGCTGAATGTATTGCAATTAATCTGAATGGATTCCGACAGAGCAGTGCTGCCAGGGAGAGTTTACGTTGACGGCGGAAAATATGTTTTTCATATATCTTCGTTATGATGCAATATTATTGAAAACTGATAAAACTTATCAATTTAGACTGTCTTTGGCTACGTTTTCCACGCAATTGGACTATTGTAAATATTCTATGAGAATTGTATTGAGCATTGAAAGGTAAAAATTGAGCAGCTTCTAGTACTGCAAGGCAAGTACCTATTTTTAGGTAAAAAGGTATTTCTTGATCCAACAGTTTACAAGGAAAAATAGTTTTGAAACCCTACATGCACTAGAAAAAAATTGGGCATGAAAGGGTTAACACTTTTTGATATGTAACGGGGAAAACAGATCGAAATGGTGATTTTACTTTTTACTTAATTTTAATTTTTACTTAAAGTGATAATATTATGCATACAGTGCCACCTAGCGCCGAAAATGCGAGCTAATGGGTTTTCTCCATGTAAATTTTCGAAAATCGCATACAAACTTCAGGCACGTTGGTCAGATAGCTAGACTTGTCCGATTTGCTTCAAATATGGTGCAAGTTCTCCTGATGGGACTAGGAATCGACTCAGGGGTAGGCCGATTGAGTTTTTAAAAGTTCTTAATTATTTTTCTGGATAGTCTAATGTGTATCCGTTTTACCCCAGTTCCAAGAACTCAAACTTGAGTTAATCATTACTGCAAATTTAAAAAAAGGCTGGGTGTGGCATTTCGAAAGTAATATTTCTTTTTTATGAAAACCCGAGAAATTGATTACAGATAGTTTGAAGGACTATACGAAACGTGTGAACCCGTTTTACCCAACTTCTTCTCATATCACGTGTTTCCAGTTAAACCTGACTGCATTTCGGAAACATGTTGAACGTGATTTTTGTACATAAGAATTACTACTTTCGCTACTACCGCTTTCAGCCTCTTACTGAACTGTGGGATAAGAATAATTTTACACTTGTATAAGGGAAAGAATTGGTATAAAACGGGTAAACACGTTTCGTGCGGTCATAAGTATATTCAATCGATTTCCTGAACTGTTTTAAATAAGCAAAAGTACTATAGTGAGCCACTTTAAACCTCTTTCTAAAGTATAGCGTTTGGTGGCCGATCGTAGCGCCGGCTAGTGGCAGGTTGCTACTTGCTGGTGGCATTTCAAAACGACAGTTTGAACACATAGTGAAAAATTTGTTTGTATGTCAGTTCTCAGTGGAGTAACGTATAACTTCACAGATACATTATACGGAGAATCAGGGTAAAACGGGTATACACGTTTCATGCGATCTTTCTATCTTCAAACGATTCCCAGGATTTTTTTACATAAAAATTACTACTTTTCTTCAACTTTCTTCCAAGTTATATATTCAGTTTTGAACATAAACTCAAACAAATGGCTGAATTGGGGTAAAACGGACATGATAGCTTACTGCGTGGTGATTCTAAATACTAGCAATCAATTTTTCAAACCTTTTTAGATAACAAACACTTTTCCTGTTAAACGTCATCCAGACTTTTCGTAAAAAGTCACAGTTTGGGTCCATTTTTCCCCTCGATCCCGGGGTAAGTTAGTGGTATGTATGGACACACCAGAAAATAAGGAGTCAAATGGAGATATCAGTACTTCATGGGTCCTTTTGGAACGTACTGAATGTCTTTTCAATAAAACTGCATATTAACTGACATTTGCCAATATATTTCAGTCTCTAGACCACGTCAATTTTTCAAGCGGTTGGTTGAAGTAAATGTTTCCTGTATTGACGATATACATAAGAAAATATTTTCTACCATTGGAGTGGATTCCAGAAATAAAAATATTTGATGCCAATGATTGCACTGTAAATAGTACCGCCAAATTGCATCGCGTGCGTCACCGCCAACTTATCTCAACCGCATTATTCATAAAAACTATTTAAAAATAATTTTTGTTTGTGGGTAGGTGCAATATACAGATACTGAAAGCTCTTTTAACGCTCTTTCGAAAAATAGAAATATTCGGCGAAGAGATTGAAAATCACCTTAAATTCCACAAAGTGTTTAAAATTAAGAAAATTAACTTGGTTTGCTCGAAAACACAAAAACGCACACAACTTCTACAAAACAAAATATTTTGTAGAAAACACATTGGATAATGGGTTTTACAAAATTAGAGGTACCCGAGCAAAGTCCAACATCAAAATTACAGCAAATAGACAACATATTTTGATATCCAGCATCAAATTGGAATCTTATTTTGATATCAGTTTAAACTTTTTCAGATATGACATCATATTTTGATCCCATTTTGATGTGCTTACATTTTTAGAAAAAAATGTTTGTTTCTATTTCTTTGGCAAACATCAAATTGATTACTTATTTTGTTTTCAATGAAATATTTCACCATCTCAATGAGTTTTCAATTTGCTTTCACTGATAGCATAAATAGTTTTCTGTTTGATGTCATAGTGCAATTTTTCTGCTTTCCATTTTGATCTTTTAACCGTTAAAACGACCAAAATTATAACAACCTGAGCAATCATTCCCTACTACATCACAACATCAAGTTTAGTTCTCAATTTGTTATCAGACTCTGCTCGGGTACACAACGAGAGGCAGCGCTATATGTCTAACAGAAATGGAGAAAAAGGGACTCCGCCATCTTACCCCAACCGCTAACTAGCTACGGGCTTCCCTACCGTATATCCAAACTAAATAACAAACATCGTCATGACAGATTCGACATTGCTCTACGACAAATTCCTTTTATATTATCCACCTTTGTGTTAATTGTATGCGAAAATGAAATACAGTAATGTTTCGATTATATCACTATGCGTTTATATCAATACTCGTTTATATCACCCTCGATTATATCACGGTTTTGTCTCGATTATATCACGCTTTTTGAAAAACAGACAAGGCACACTACGTAGTGATCCAATTAAGCTACATATTGTGTCCTGTCACTTTTAAGATATTTTTACAATTGATTTGCTTATTTACATGTAGGGTAATGAGCCTATTATTGGGTTTCGGACTATTTTGTTAAGGGTTTATACATGATGAGGTCGGTCAAAAGTTTAGTTATTTTTTATTCTTTTATCTTAACGAATAGATTCTTAAGAATGTATCTGAAATTTTTTTAGATGTACAAGCAGCAGAAGCAATGTTATATCGCTGTTCATCTTCGACGGAGGGCGTGGTGCGAAACTTTAAGCGTTGTTGCAATGACTAGGATTGCCGAAATATCTTTCGGCTGTTTCCAATTTTTGTTTTAAATTCTTCGCAACTTAATTGCCGTGTCCTAGGGCATGTTCAGGAGCGTTTTATTTTGTATAGGAGTTTCAAAGTAGAACTGGAACTGAAACATTCACATCCCCAGCAGAGCGTTTTGCTTTATAATTTCGAACAGTTTTGTTTTAAAATTTAAAAATGTTATACAACGCCGTTCTATTTGTTGCTGATTTTAAAACACGTTTAGAACTGCAAAGTTTTCAGCACAGACACTTAGACCCGATAGGCTGGGGAAAATAAATTTGAATGTAGTAACGCTGAAGGCATGGCGAGACATGAATTTTAAATTGAATAGAACATCTGCTAAAACTGCTGCTGGGGAGAGCAAGTTATAGTGTTAAAATTTTCAGTTTTATATTACAGAACTGTCAAAATTATGAATCTAGAACTGAACATGCTCTTAAGAGGGTGTCTGGTGTACTGGGTAAAAAACGATTTATTTTTCGCTTAATTATTAGTTATCTGCAGGAAAATCTAACAAAATAATGAGCAAAACAAAATAGTGGTGATATGGTGGGTATTCCGAGATATGCATTTTCTATTGAATGGATGTGGATACTTTTCTTTAGGAAGGACAACATCAGCGATTGGATATGGGACTATTTACATGGATGTTGAAACAACGAAAACTGAATCGTAGTCCCTTCGAATACACTGTTTTTAATAATCAAGATATTTTCCCAAAATCTTAACGTGCCAGATTGCTTCAAGTTTAGTTTTGGGTGGATCAACAATTTTAAGAAACGGTACGGGATACGTGAAGTGAAGCTGTGTGGGGAAAAATTATCCGCTGATGCCATACCATTTGATCCAATGCGTTGAACAAAGATGGCTTCAAATGGGTAGTATGATAATAGAAACATGTCAAAAATAGGCTCATTACCCTACTATGATTTATTATTTTTGGCTAACTTTAACTTTTTATTACTTTTTGTTTATAGAAAAACATGGATTAATGCTTGAATGTAATCTTTTGCTTTGTTTTGAATATATTACGCTTCAAATATATCACTCTTCAAATATATCACGCTAAAATACAGAGCAACAGTGATATAATCGAAACATTACTGTAATTTAACGTCACACTATCTTCAGAACAGTGAAGCCATAGAAGGAAGCATCATAGTGTTTTGCTCGTGCAACAAGAAATCTTACGATGGCTCTTTGTAGCTAACGATCTTCTAGAAACGACCATCCTTGAATAAACCTACCCAAAATCAATGAACGTCACTATTTTCCCTTCGAAGTAGCAGACATGTCGTGAAATATCTTTAAACAAAGCTGTCCGACGAATCATAAATGACCGATCGACCTACTGCTCATGACGGTTCAATGAAATCGGTGCGATACGTTCTAAGCGGTCGATTAGGTCCGGTTTAAAATCAACCGGCGAGCAGGGTGCGGTTACTATAAATATCCACTGATTGCTGTTCGTTTGTTTGATTCTTTAATTTTTACGTCGTTATCCGCTTCACGGAGATCCTGCTACACAGATTACTAGAACGTTTTTATTGCTAAACAAGTGCGAAACGGATGTAGCTTGAATATTTTTGCACGTTCGCTTTGGGGCTATGAATTTGATTGGTTCGAGTTTTTGCCGGTGTAAAACTTCGTTTCAAAGTAATCGCCAACCAACCAGCTGTCATTCGGATTCTTTCGTCAAGTGCTGATGCTGGCCTATTGTAATTCAATAACCCTTCCGACAGGGAGGTTCTCATGTTTTGCTATGAAGCGGACCTATTTCAGGAAAAAATACGAACATAATTGCCATAATCACAGGAAATTAATGTATCGTTCAGGTCTTCAAGCCGTACAAACTCGCTGCAAAAAATATCGCCTCGGCCGACAGAAAATGCTGCCTAAGGCCTCCGACAGTGCTGGTATCGGTGACCATTGCTCGAAAGGCCACAGCGAAAATGCAAATGTTGCGGCTTTATTGCCGAAATTCTTATTCAGCTCATTTCCTTTCTCGGCCGAGGCATAACCGCAAGAGAAGCAATGAATGAAGCAACGAAACAATGCAAAAGAAAATTAGCTCGATCAATGGCTTCTTACTGGAACGCGACAGCAGTGACGACAGTTGCGAATTGGTACATCACGAACGAACGATGGGCAAGATGTTTGACGAACTACCACTCCAATATGCCAAAGCAAAATTAATCTTATTTTGCATGTTATTTTTTATTATCTACAGTCCATTAAAACATTCTTTTGCTTTGCACACGTAATCAAAAGCAATTTTTCACCTTCAACTTCCCGTGAAATTTTGCTCCGATCTGCGTGAACCAATTAACCTTCAAAGGTCGTCCGGCTTCCTGGAATTTTCTATAGCATCGAGAAGAATGTTATGTTTTAAGAAGAAGAATCCAGTTGTACTGACATTGTTGAATGAAGAAATCCAGAGATTCATCCAGAAAGAAGTCGATTGAATGAGATTTGAATTTCTGTTTTACAATAACCACTGCAGCATCAATCAAGTGCGCGATCAGGCATTCCTTTCGTAACGCTCTATACTCACCCCATCGGTAATCTACGATTTCCTTTCCAAATTATACCAAGACTCTTGGTCCAAGAGATTGGATGAGAAACGAAAAAGGGTGATATTCAGCTGTAAAAGTTGACTGCCACTGTGTGAATGACGGTCGAAAGTTTGGGGTTTTGTTGAATATAACTGAACATTTTAGCAGACATTGCACTATGATCCTTAGTACTTAGGTCCTTAGTGCTAGACCTGTGCGCCGCCGCGCCACGCCGCCGCCGCCGGTAATTTTTAACGTACGCCGACGCCGAACGGTAGATCGGCGGCGCGCCGCCGATGCATTTTTCCCGCGCCGACAATTCGCGAACTCTAAAATTGTTGACTCATAATTTTATCCACAAATCTAAGAACATTGTCCTTGGGTCGAATATACGACGTTAACTGATTGATGATTTATCACATCTTGATCATTATTTGGTATTACTGGTCGTCAATTGGATTACAAAATTAAAATAATCTTGATATTTTCTCGAAAACCATTACACGACACTCGTTATATAATTCAAAGATCCATTCTTGCTTCGTCAACTGGTTATGATTGTGAGCATATAAGTTTCAATTCACCATTCGTGTGCGTGAAATGGTCCACAAATTAAAAAAAAACTTCCACTTTCAAGATATATGTGCCTGAAATTTACGATTATGTGCCTGATCCTAATCTTTGCACGTAATCAATTTCACTGGAACGCAGTGTATTATTCATTGATTTTTTAACCGATTCTTAATTCCTAATATGCTACACACGATTCACCAGTCGAGTTCGTGAAACTGTTCATGATGTAATTCATGAAGTAATTAATTTTCCACATAATCTTATTATACTTACGTAAACAATTACAAGGAACTCATGGATTATTCGCTCTGCTTTTTGGTTTTGAAATTTCTATGTGAGCTATTGTGTACAACTGCTAGCAACCAGTCTAATAGGCACGAGCATTAGATACAAAGACATTACTAGGACCTGTAACCCTATTATTCCTTTGTTAAGATTCAGAGAAATGTTCGGAATTAAATGAAACTGAACAAAATACATTACCTAGCCACAATTCATGTCCGTGAAACAATTTAGAAAACTATAAGACACGTGACTCTGTGTAAAAAATCCAACGGTAAGCTCAAGACTAAAATATCACGATAACACGACGAGAATTTACGAAAATCGTTGCACGTCGTTTAATTCTTGACTGTTTTCGTCAATAAAGTTAATACAAATCAATATTTCATCGAGTTATGAATTAGAATCATAAAAATATTAAACATATTCAGACACAACCACCTACTAAACATTTCAGTATAATGTTTTTTTTACGTGAACTAGTTTTGTGAAAACACAACATTTATTTTCAATACGAGGTTTATTTATAATTGATTGAATCGTCACCTATTTTAAATTTTTTTTTTTTCTCGAAGAATAGTTGAGCAAAGTGATCTTGACTTTTCGTGACGCTGGTGCACAGATGTGGCGATGCAGAGGGTAAGATGTCTAGTCTCATAAATTATTCATCGTGTGATCTAGCCCCACTCAAGAAAGATTTTCAGTGTCAGTTGCACCGGCCCGGTATCACAGACAAATAAGACGTAACAAGAGATGAATTTTCATCACTCGTAGAAAAAACGGTCGATTTCAATTACAAATCGGTGGCGTTAGTGAGATTTTGACACAGAGCTAATTGCGTTACTTAGTTTCCGCACTCACCCGAAAACGTTACGGTCTTTTTAATCTCATGCAAACCAAAACAAACAATATGGGCAGGAAATGAAAAATTCATTCTTGTCGAAGTGTCCAAGGTGGGAGTTGTTCACAACCATTTCTTAAGTTACAACACGATGCCGATCGGTGAGTAAGCACATAACAGGACGTTAGTAATTTAATTGATTCGGTATATCGAATGTATGCAATGGATTAGAATTCGTTGGTCCCCGGAACTGCTGGAGAAATTGGCGGGGTGCAGGTGCTAGAAAAACTAGAGAACGCTCAGACCATTTTCAATCAGACTTGTTTAGTGATCAGTTTCAACCTAACAGGAGCTAGCACGTCAAGTCGTGGAATGATTATGATTGATAGTAACTGTATATTTAGGTTTCGTCAGGGTGTAGATCTGTATTATTCCAGCAAATCGAGCATACTTTGCACTCAAGATAGAAGCAGACCGTACGTTGTAAGAAAATGTAGTGCCAGAGAATCGTATTCCTTATCATTGGCGATTTTGTACTTACAAGAAGTAAAAGTAAACACCAGCCTGGAAAATGAAGTAATGTGTCTACCTTGAAAGGTGTCCTTACACGATCATTAAAAGTGACATTTCTGCGCAGTAATTCCAATAATAACGCCTCGTGTTCAGGCACGTAGCCAGAGGGGGGGCTAGGGGGCTAAAGCCCCTCCCGAAATTTTTCAAAAATGATTTTCAAAAACCGGCGATGTTTAACAAAATTTGTTGCTCATTTGGTTTGAACAAATCTTTGAGAAAAAGTTGAAGAAGGCTATTTCTAACCACCAAAGGCAATGGTCACGAAATTCAGTCACTTTATGCTTTTGCTCGAGCCAGTGCGACGCGAACGATAAAAATAGTAACTTTTATATTGTGTGTCTTGCCTAAAGAATAAAAGAAACTGTTACTATAATTGTTGCTGTAGTAATCTGTCGAGAAGCAAGAAGTGGTGCTCCAGCCAAATACGGTGATTATAAAATTATTGATGATTCGCTTAGGACCGAGTATTCATAATGTGGAACATTTCCTGAAGGTGTAAATGGAGGTTGGACTTTCGGAAGCGAGTTCTACCATGTCAGGCATTTAGCGCTCAACAAATTAGCCCAGATGAAACCATTCATTTCGAACAACTTAAAACACATGGTTGAAAGTGACAATGCTATAATTAAGATCCTCCTATATATGGACGATGAGAACATCAATGTTCCGCTACAAGATCGGATATCGCTTACTCGCAGATTAATGTCATATTTGGGAGAAATGGAATCCATTCGGAAGGATAACTATTGAGAACGAGAAGCAAGGAACAAATCAGACATTCGCAAACATAAAGGCAAAATTGACGAATTGACATAAAGTTTTGCAAAAGTTTCACAGGAAACGGATAATTTGCTGTGATTTGAAAACAGACAACTCTAAAAGAAAGCCTCTTTTGAAAATTAGATGTAAGTGCGATGTGTTCTCTTCCATGTGTCGGAAGCAAGTGATACTGAAATTATTAAGCTCACCTGTGTTTATAGTTTCTAGTTATTTTGGTGGTGATATATTTACCTAATTTTACGTAAATTAGAAGCATTCAGAATCAGTGCTAAGTAATTTTCTTTCGATTAGTGAACAAGTTCTGAGCAGTTTCGCTCAGTAGATTAAATTCTGGGTAGTTTTCATTAGTAGATTAAATCATTGAAATATATATTTTACATTGTCCAAAAACCCATGAAATCCGAAATAATACCTTCAAATGTTCAAATATAATATTTACTTAATCTAGGTAAGCTTCACAAGTTCCAACGGTTTTGCAAAATTCTGAACGTCAATGAGCTAATGATCTTATTCTTGCATTGTAGTGGAATCAGTAGTTTTTTGCACTCACTTTACATTTTGACTTTTACTATAGTTTCAGGGATCTAGGAAAATCAGTCTACGATATTTTTAATTCGTAAGTCCAATGATATGAAAGTATCTAAAAAGAATCTACTTAAATAAATAAATAGATAGTTATTCTCAGTTGCCTGATAATATTGTCGAAGATAGCGTTTAACCCATTCCCCACGAGAGTCAAATGAAAAAACATGTTTTTCTCAGGATTATAATTACGACATGATCAGTATCATTTAAACAGAAATTTCATAAAGTTGAGTTAACGCATACTTCGGATGAAGTCACAGAACTAGTAATAGTAGCCTGATCATGAAAATAGGAGTTGAAGTTCACTTTGTTCGGACATTCTTTGCAACGATAAACTTGGATTTCACACTGATATATTCCTATCCATGGAGACAACCTTGACGTTGGTTTCGTTCTCCTGTTTCGCAAATGCGTGTAAAGTTTCGTTAGGCGGGTTTTTGGATATTTTTGTACTCATTCCAATTTAGCGTCTTCTACACCTTGTAAACGTGTAGTCTAGAATGCGCAGCATTTTCAATCAGCCCTAAATACTTTGATCTCTTGATGAATCTTGAGAGAAATTTCTAACTTATAAACTAATAATAATCAAATTTAATTCGTCGATGCACTATAGCTTGTCTTGTAACAGACAACATATTTTTAGGGTTTTTAGTGTCTATTGTCTTAGTTATGGAATTGTTTTCACTAAGAACATTTCATAATTACATTCAGTTTACTGTGACTATCTCAAGTCATCAGAATTTATACATTTATGCAATAATTTTCAAGCCCCTCCCGAAACAAAATCCTGGCTACGGGCCTGCTCGTGTTAGGGTTCCTGATATCTGCGGGATTCTAAAAGAGCGACGGTAAACAACCCAGGGACAACTTGACAGATAATTCTTGTTTCATATATGCACCACCGATTTGGTGGTGGCGCTAGTATGCCTTCTCTGTATGAGTACCACGAACAACGAAACGAAAAAGTTTCAAGAGAAAAGCGTGTTTCGTTACGTATGTTATGAACGCCGTCAATGCGGCTAGAACAACATTTAGAAAAAGCTTATTCCAAAATGTTAATAAAGAAAACTATTATTAGAGAATAAATTTATCCCTAACTGAAAACCGTCAGCAAAGTTACATAAATCTTATTATATATTTAGCTGGAAGTCGTTGTTTTTAACAACCGGCTCTCTTCCCTCCTAAACATGTTTTGGTTTTCTTGTTGTGTGAAGTTTGAAACCGTTAAATCATTGGTGCTTTTTATCTCGAGAAATGTAAATGAAAAACATTTTGGCCAATGAAAGTACATCACCACCATTCGTTTTGAATAGAATTTGTGTTTTATTAGAATTCTAGCAGCAAAAAGAAATGGTAGAAATGGTATAAATGCTTTAATTGATTATTTTCCACAGATATGGAAAATAATAAATGGGATGCGCCTTTTTCAAATTTCGCTCCATTCGAGCCGCCATGACATCACCAAATCACCCCAAAATTTGCTTATGAATTCAATATATGGGAGCTGTCAATTGTCCCCGGGCTTACGGTAAAGATGACTAAATAGAAACAAAAAACAATGAAACGACAACAACAATTAATTTCCTCAAACAAAACAAAAAATGTTTTACCGTTGCTTAATTTCCCAAATATAGAACAATAAATAATTATTATGGGTTATTGAAATACAGTCGTTACTCTGCATTCTTCAAATTTGTCCATTGCAATCATTATTTCATGCGAGGTTGTAGTATGCGACATCGCCAATTTTTCTATTTCGTTCTTCAAATTTTACAACTGTAAAAATAGTTCCACCTTTCATTTATTATCTTGCATTTGGCAAGCAGGGTGGTCACTATTGGAGCATCAGTTGAAAAAAAAATTGATATGGTTGCGAGAATTACATTTTGTGCAATGTGTTCAACAGATGTCGCTAGTACATCGTGGGCGATGATTTTTTAGATTTTCTTCAAACTGTAACGTTTGTTTGTATGTGTTGTGAAGTCTGTTACAATAGCAACCGAAAATTTGGGAAAGAAATTGTACTGTTAAGAATTTTTTTTAGTTACCTAGGCGTCAATATTCGTCACGCCGACACACGCCGGCGCGCCGCCGCCGATAGGGTCCAACGGCGTGACGCCGCCAACGCCGCCGGCCAAAAATGTCGCTTACGCCGCCGCCGATTAAAAATGCATCGGCGCACACCTCTACTTAGTGCTTTCTTAGTACCGTAAACCGGGGCGACTTTAATCACTCGATACGTTTTTTCGTAGCTCGCTTATTTTCTCAGAATAGTCTACTGAATGCGAATCATTCAAATTTGAAATGAGTTTAAACATAAAAACGCTTTTAATCCACCTAACAGTGTGATGAGACATTTCTTATAACTCTTATCACTCTCTTCGGATATTATATCGTTTGAGAACATTTAGGACTTGATGCTTCGCGATGTTTTTGATAACACATACTACATGGGATAGTGGCAGGACTCAGAGAATCGCTCAAATCAGCATAGGACAACATCAGTGCTAGAAATCTCAAACCAAATCAATGGGAAAGCGATAAAATGGCCCATAAAATAGACATACAAACGAATTATTGTTAATCCCAAGTAACAATTGAAGTTTTATAGGACACTACAAGAGCCATGTAAGTTTTATAAGGGGCTATAACACTATCATAAAACCAAAATTGTTACTAGGGATGCTCTGTTAATAAAATATCTAAATTCCTCAATCAATGCATTGTGGTGGGAAAACTGAATTTTCCTAAAGAGGTTATGTATATTGTACTGAGCCAAAAAAAATCGAATTTTTTTTTTGAATCGATTTGAAGTTTATACTTTACTCAAATTTCCAACGCGACTGAGAACTAAGAAATCAACGTTTTTTCTTGAAAAAAGCGATACTAGTAGTGATACCATTCAAAGAAAATCAACAGTGAATATTTCCAGACTTGGTTTTATTTCCTATTTAAGAACTATTGTGTTTTTTACATCCTAGATGGCATGATTCAGTGATCGAAACCCAAAACTTCATAAAGTATTTTGAAATTATTAAATTAAAATTTGTTTTTGCTATTGAAATTGACAAAATGATAGTATCGCCCCTTTGGCGATTGTTTACTTTTTCGGTCCCACCTATCAGCATTGAAGTATCGCCCTTACGTTTATTAAAATACCAATTTTACAATTGGTGGGGGTTTGGTGAAAATCGATCTTACTGTCCAAACGGCATAATTCCGAAACCGTAATTTTTGATGTTTTAAAATTATGCAGAATTTATTTTTCAGGAAATAGTAACAGAGTTCGTGTCTTTAGCGAATTTGTTGAGACTTTATTGTAGTCATGAATATTAACCTGAGAAAATTCACCATAAATACTTCTTGGACGATATACCGTCAAAATTATTTTATCAAATGATGCGCTGTTTAACGTTTGTAAAACTCATCGAAGATACTAAACCTCCGAAATTGGCGGTTTTAAAATGATGCTATCTTGACCTTAAATTACTGTTTTTAAACATTTGACCTATACATATAATTGGTCATACAACAAAAATCAAATGCTCATCAAAATCGATAACGACCTGCTAGAGTCGAATGAAAATCGGAAAGTGTTATCCTAGTTATTACGTTATATTACGTTTTCGTCTCAACTCGACGCATTCCCAAAATAAAAACCTGTTTTAATCCACCTAGTGGTGCAATTGTGCTTTTCTCATTTGTCCAGACTACGATTCCATGGCTGGTTATGTTCAATACAATGGTGGAAATAAATATTACATGTTCAGTACGATTTGCACATACGTACAATGGATCGACAGCCACGATCTTGAGATACTATGTGATACTGAAACACCGCTTGAAAACAGCGGCGGATCATGAAGAAAGATCCGGGAGGTCCGGGTCCTGCCAAAAAATTTCAACTTGTTACGAAATTTTAAACTAGTTTTAATTTTAAAGTAGCAACCCCTTACTGCATACTCCCTCCGGGTCGGTATGATTGACGATTTTTAGAGTGATTGCATAACCTTTCTATAAGAGAAAGGCAAAAATGTACCAAAGTCCAAAAAATCAATTTTTGTCCAACATTATTTTTTTCGAGTTTACATCAAATCTCAATGTTTCATGCATTTTAAAGTCATTTGGCATCAAAAATACAAATCTGATTTTGAAAATTTTTCATTTCAGTTTATATGGGAATTTGCTGTGTGATTGCACTCTTCAACTCGTAACTCCGGAACCGGAAGTCCAATCAATAAAACATTCAATTGCAGCCGATGGGAAGGTTGTTTCATTTGAGACTAACTTTGAGCCATCTCTGAGAAACAGAGGTCACATTTTTTTTTCACATACACACATACATACACACAGGCGTTTTCCGATCTCGACGAACTGAGTCGATTGGCATATGGCACTCGGCCCTCCCGGTCGGGATTAGATTGACGAATTTTAGAGTGAATGAGAAAGGCAAAAACATTTTTAGCAAATGTTGAAAGTTGTGCATTTTTTTGGTGAGCAGGTCTATGTTTCATAGACATTAAATCAATTTTAACTTCGCTTTCTATTAAATAAAGACCCTTATTACAGTGCATCTCTACAAAAGCGAGCTCAATTTGAAAAGAAATCTGAGGATTACGATTGATTACAGAACTCTAGAATTTTCTATTGGAATGTTTTCAGGCAGGAATTTGATATTGATGCTATTAGACAACTATTAAATCAAGACCAATAGAACAGTTACATATCTGGACCCCATTCGTTTACATGTTTATGTTTATGTTTACAACAACAGGTTATCAATGTAAGAATCAGATAATTGTTATTGTGATATTGAATTAAATCAGTTAGCATCAATAAATTTTCAACTTCAATCCAAATTTTTTTTTGTGTGGTGGGGGGGGGGGGGGAGGAGTTGTATGGTGTTAAACACCAAAACCTTCTCTCGGCTACGCCGTTGCTTGGAGTTATTTGCTTCGCTTTCATTTTCCGATCTGTTTCAGATCGATCCGATGGTTATAAGTTAGAAAAATTGTAGTCAGAAGGTTCGCACAAATGAACATTTTTGCACTGATAAGCTTTCAAGTTCCTTCCAGACAACTTGGAAGTGTTCGATGAATATTTGTAGCGGTTGTAGATAGAAAAATGAAATACAAAATTCGTTTTATCGAAATAATGTTTGGCTTATTTCAATGGATTATTACTATATTGAACAATAAATAGGCGACAAAGTGTAATCCACAAACAACAAGCCATAACTTTTAAAGTATTCAAAATAGATATTTGAAGTCTTCAGTAAAGTTATTCGCAAAAGTAAGAGCTACAAATTTGCTGAAGACATCATTTCGATATAATCACTTCCAAGAAAATTTGTGAAAATATCTCACTCATAGGGGGATTAATCAGCAAAAGCACAATACCAAAAGAAAGGGCATATTGCCTCCATTAAATTCTCCGAAGATACTATTGACCTAAAATAAGCCGTTTTGGCGTTAATAATAGATTACATGTTTTTGCTCATAATTCTGGCAATGGGAAATGATAAAAATCTTTCGTCCGCATTTAATGTTAAACATCTCTTTTGATAATAGTCCGATTTCAACAATCTATAGCTTGTTCGAAAGGTATTCGTTAAAGCTGTCTAAAAACATATAAATTGTTAATCTATATTGTCATTTTCGGCAGATAATTTAAAAAAACTGCAAAAAACGCCATTTTTACGCATTCAAACATTCATATCTTGGAAACTAAACATCAGAATCAAAAACAAATTAATAGCGTTCATACTGTTTTTTAGTTCTTTCATTTAAAATTGGTTTGGATAAGATCGGTTCAGCCATTGCTGAGAAACACGAATGAGAATTTGTCCGTTACATACACACACACACACAGACACACACACACACACAGACATTGTCCCAAATCGTCGAGCTGAGTCGATTGGTATATAAGACTCGGCCCTCCGGGCCTCGGAAAAAATCTTGAAAGTTTGAGCGAATTCTATACATTTCTTTTATAAGAAATGTAAAAATACAGATACTTTTTGAATATCTTGTTCGGTTTTTGGGTACAAAAACTACAAAAAACCGAAATTTGACTTCACGAAGCTTCGTAAAGTGTCTATTTTTTATAAAATAAATAAATCTCGGATTTTAGCAAGAGTAATAAATTCGAAGCAGGTTTTAATTTTTCTTCAGAGTGGGATGTGCCAAATTTAGTTTTAGGAGTTAGTTATCAAAGTCACCCCGGTATACGAAGACGGATTTCCACTTCAAATCATTTTTTGGAAAAATAGCAGTAAACGGACAATTTTAGGTAAAACCATCCAATCTTATTCAAATATGTAATGATTACTTCGAAAAGTGATCAATGTCACTCCGGTTTAAGGTACTACTGTATCGATTTTGTTGGCTATTTTCGGCAAATTTAAGACTAAAAGAGACGAAAGCAATGAAATTGAAAGACGGATAGGTATTCTAGAGCGAATTAGTTATAAACTTAGAACGGAAAACTATGATTAGGCATGCTCATTAGAGTGGGACATGGTTATATGAAAAATAAATAAATTTCGTTACAAATGAAAAAAAAATAAATTTTTAACTTTTTGGGTCCCATTTAGCTCCCAGAACAACTCTGCAAATTCTTAGTTCAATCGGTAAAACTATATTTTTGCGCCCACGGTTTAAAGTTTACATGGGATTTCGTATGGGGAAAACGTCTTTTGCAAATTAATTCTTCCAAGAGTCGCCCGTTACCTCCTAAAAATAAATAGATGTCTTATTTTTATAGGAAATTTGTCAAGGAAACAAAGTCTAGAAGACTACGAAACGATCTAATGCTTTTGGAAAAAGTTATTAGGCAAAAACCGATTGATGCCCTGAAGATTGATGAAAATTTTACTTTTCATGGCATCACTGCTGCTGACGGTCGAAGTATATGCAAAAACTTTAATTTTCTCTTATTATGTACAAAAGAAGAACTCAAATCTCTTGCGAAGTGGCCAAACAGTATAGATAAATGATTTAGACACATTAAGAGAAGATCAAAACAAATTGAATATAATTGGACAACCAACAAAAATATGAATATTTTATCAATCATCAGAGCATTAATTGGTTAATAACATTTTTCTCAAGCGTCAGATCGTGTTGTATTTTTCGAGACTTTGTTTCTTCGTTAAATTTCCTACAAAAGCCACATAACGGTTTATTTTTAGGAAGCAATGGCGACTCCTGGAGGAATTATTTTGTGAAAGTTACTTTTCCCATATAAAATCCCATGTAAACTTTAAACAGTGGGCGCAAAAATATTGTTTCAGGGATCAAGCTAAGAATTTACACAGATGTTCTAGGACCCAAATGGTACCCAAAAAGTTTCTCGGAGCTGGAATCTACTTTTTGTCCCACCCTAATGCTCATATGGGCATGATCGAAAGGAAATGTGGCGAATCCTTTGGCTTCTGATAAGTAGGAGTTGGGCGTTGCACCCAAGTCTACCGTATGGTCGTTGATAGAACATAACTCATCATCATGTTTTACCGCCGACGCCGGCTATCTCTGACATTACCTATCCATCTTTCTAATTTAAACAGAAAATTGTTCAAAAATTGTGCTTTCTATCCCATTGTCGTAGTGAATTATGCCCCCTTGTTGTGTTGAAATTTACCCCCGCACAAGTGCGTTTTGTCCTGCCCATTTTTCAAAGCGTAATTTAAAATGATTTTGAAACATTGCATATTTTAAATGTTTTTGAACATTTTGCAAAGCGTTATGATTGTGATTACAGGGGAAAGTGTTAGTTGAATGATATTTATTAAATTCCCCCAATTAATATTCTATAGCTAGGCTATGATCTTATTTCCTTAGGAGGCGCGTTATATCCCATCTGTTCCAAAATAATAAAATGCTTAAACCTTAACCAAGCCGGTTTTTTAGAATGGAATTTTCGCAATGACCCTGCAATTGTCACGTATGACAATCGACAACGAATGCAGTAACAGGACATTACTTTTAATGGAGCTTTTCACTTGTTGACCCGCGATATTCACAAAACAAAATAAGTAAAAAGCACATTGTGTCATCTAGCCGCACATAAACTAAGCCGGTCTGCATCAACCTGATATACAATTACTCTGATTTTACGGATCGTTATTTAACTGTGTTCAAACATTGATGATACGTAAAACTTTTTCCCGGTTTGAGTATTTTAAGTTTCACCGGGTAGTGTACAAAAGCCCTATAAACTCGTAAATAAGCTTTACGAAGTGGTGAATTTATCTGTACACGTACCTGACGCCACATATAATTTAAAGAGCAAGAAAGCGCGGTTCTCTCGTACCAAACCACCCCATCGCCAATCCATTTATTTAGCTTCAAAAGAAAGAACTTTCTGCTTTTCTGTGGTTTTTTTATCATTGTATCTTCTGGGTATGCATGAAATTGGCGCCAGTCCA
Organism: Topomyia yanbarensis; assembly: GCF_030247195.1. Taxonomy (NCBI): domain Eukaryota; kingdom Metazoa; phylum Arthropoda; class Insecta; order Diptera; family Culicidae; genus Topomyia; species Topomyia yanbarensis. Next base: position 182,612,979 of record NC_080671.1, on the reverse strand, counting down.
TCAATAGAATGAAATGCTATCAGCGCCTGGCGGCAGTCATGGGATATATTACCTACTACTGAAGAATGCGAGCTGACATGAAACGCAGCGGCTGCTACATTACCAGAACACAAACTAACGAATTTTTCTTATGTTCTCTCTTTATACGTGTCACAGTTCATTCGATGACAAAAGGGGAGTCCTAGCAACGCTCGTTGCTTGGTCGAATTGTACCAACCAATCATGGATAATCTAACTACTGCTTTCATAAAATCCATTATTTCCGTTATTTTTAGTAATAGTACATCCTACGGAATTGGATACAAAATTGTTATACATATTTCCAATCAGATAGCGCAATAATCTTATTTTTTCATTCAGTATAACAGTAGATATTCACGTTTAAAAAATCGGATGAAAAGCAGGCAGTAAATTTTGAAACGGGACCCCTATATTGATACGTTAGAAGTATTCTACTTCAAAAAAACTCAATTTTTTGATCGTGTAAACCAGTGATTCCCCAGGGGCCGTGAAGACGTTGCTGGGGGTCCGCGAAGAAAAATATATTTTCCGAGTGCAGATTGAAATTTCAAGTCTTGTTACCTAACAAACTGAAAATAACATATTGAAAGCATAAAAAATCTATATTTATCCATAGGGATCCGCAGCAAGCCAGAATGATTTCTAAGGGGTCCGTGGTACAAAAAGGTTGATAATCGCTGGTGTAAATCAATCCTTAAATTTCCAATCAATGAATATCTTCCTCAATGCCTATGGCAAAGATACTTATCGAATACCTTCTTAATCGTTTCATCAATTTGGCTTCATTGGAGTGTTTGCCTTTATTTCCCCGTTTATACCTATTTACACATAGCGAGGAATATCATTTCGAACAAAAACTTCGATCACCTTCACGCCTTTTCGAGCTTACCAAGCAAATCGATTTCCCGCAACTTTGAATCGCTCACTCGGCACTTCATGCGGACCGTTTACAGGAAATGTAGACTTCATATTCCAGTGCAACGTGAAACCATACCTTCACTGGGGAAAGCAGCTGATCCAAGGTTGACCATCCTTCGATCACCACGTCAGTAGGCTTGAGAGTCAAGTACAATTCGACGTACGAAATTTATTGGAGGGCTTTATCCGCCAAATCGTTTAATATTTTAAAAAAGTAATTTGTTAATCAAATTAAGAGTAAAGCTAAAAAAATGTCAATTCTTAGTCAAAAGTTAACTACCATATGATGTCGCATATCGTCTAAGCACTAAGCGAATACCGGAGACAGTTGAATAAATATCATTAAGTAGCAATGCAATAGACATGTGGCGTGGGCTTTGACAGCCATGAAGGACTCAAATTCGTTGTTTTTGATTGCGAATTGTGCAAACTGATATCACGAGAAAATGTCTTGAGCTTAAATGTTATAGAAATCTAAAAAATGTCGCAAATTTGAAATAAGACTGTCATAATTCAAACTGTCAGCCCACTGAACTTACGTGCAGTGACGGACAAAAGCTAAACAACTTCGTAAAAGATATTTATTTTGTTCTTGCATCTTTCGATAAGTTGTATACTACCCATGATCGCATAGTTGTCCCGTTTTCTATGGGTTTTCCTATCTTTATGGGACTGATATGCGATCATGGGCAGTATAGGCAATAAATAGACATAGTTGTAAGCAATTTATAGACTAAATCGATGCGGCTCAAATTTTGAGTAAACACTTCTAATTTGACTAGTAATCAACTCAAGGACACGTTGACGATTGCTCAACTTTTGTCGAGTACCAATCAATATATGGAGCATCATTCTCTAAGCTACACAGCAATGCTTGCAAAAAGCAATTCAATTCTACTACCCAGTTGCTTACCTTATGTCCGACACTGTATTTCGATTTCAGCCACCCAACGAAGCAGAGCCCACATATTGGAGAAGGAAGTAATTAAACTAAACGTTGGAACGCACCCATCGGTCTTGGAAGATCTGTTTCCCACCGCTAGCTGCTAGCTATTTAGTGGGTTGATTTTCCGCAGTTTAGCTTACCTGGAAGAATGCATGCACGGGTATATTTGGAAACGTAGGACTCACCTGCCTACATGTAGTTGAAGACGACCGAAGCTCGTTGATTACGCAATGAAGTTATTTTATTTTCCATGGGCTGAGAATTAGTACAAGTGTGCGGAAGGTAGATACGTACTAGCTGTAGGGTCTTCAACTGGTGGGCACGATAGAATTGCCTGCTGGATTGTTCCCGCTAACCCCGTTAAACTGTTTCGAGATGGTACTGATTGTCAGCCATTTCCCACACAAGTTACTCCATGAGCTTTATTTCTCGTGCAATGCTTCCATCATTATTTCTCTTCATTAACTGAATTCATGCATAGAAACTATAACAAATCGCCAAGCTTAATAGTTAACTCAGTTAGCGATGTCCGAAAAACTCGATTTTTCAATTTACAAACACTCCAAAACTACAAATCAGCCCGTCCAGTCTTCCATACAAAAGTCGAACAAAACCACAAAAGTGGCCCGAAATTAATGAAAACTTCACGTTAGGGTAATTTTGTGGCGCTGAATTCATATTTGATATATTTTTGAAAAATGTTATTTGCCTCAAAATTTTGGTACAAAGGGAGGTTCGAAAATTCAACATTTACGAATATAAAGTGCATTATATCTGAAAATTCATTTTCAAAAAAATTGGTGCAGTGAATTTTAAGCAGAATTTTTCAATTGTTAATAATGCTGTGAGATATTTATAAATTATATTATGAGCCCTGGGTATTCAAACACTACCATGCGTCTCTTTCAGACATATCATGAAAAATCACCTTTTTTCATACCTCGGGGCAGAAAAGGGCAAAACAAGGCATTCATTTTCGGAAAGTACACCAATTTTCAAGTTTTATTAACTACAAGTAATCTTTCTACAGTTTCAAAAAAAAACTACAGCCACTTTGAACATTATAATTTTAATTGAAAGCGCGATTTATTTTTTGTTCTTCGTGTCTGAGCAATAAGAAAGTCTTGCATCTAAATCGAATGGTAAGTATAAGTTTAGCGAATAACCTTTCAAATGAAACCAGTTCGACCCTAATCGGAATCTGAACCAAAAAGTTATAGTCATTTGAAAAAGATAGGTTTGAATACAGATTTTTTCCAGAATTGATCATCCTTTCACCTTTGAAATTCATTAAAAAATCTAACTTTCGTTCTCGACTTTATTCAACCTGCTTACAAACAGAAAAAATGTTATATCATGAAAAATCCAAAATAAAATTTTGAGGTTTTGTCCCCATTTTTGAAATTCTTGGTTTTATATTCAATTACAAGTATTATTTTCACTTATACCTGAATATTTCAGATTTTTTAAAAGGGGGAGCAAAAATGTGAAGTTTTTAATATCATTGGAGATTCCAAACTAAAATTAGACTTGTCATAATGAATTTAATGCTTACAAAAGTATGCCATACCACTAATTACTAAATTTTACGGGAAAAATCGAAAAAAATTTTTTGCTGATTTTTGTATGGAAAAAGTAAAAAAACATGATAAAATAAGCTTGCCCTATTCAGAGTTCTAGAGTGCCACATACCAAACCTTCTTACCTTTATTGTGCATAGTTTAGACAGTGAAAAAAGTGTCTGTTCGTGCATGTTGGTTTGCACCTCTCATTCTTATACGTAGTTGAAGTTGGTGTAAAAAAAATGTAAAAATCTCCAATAGTTTTTAGTTCGATCATAGTAAGCCATGCCAAATTCCAATTGTTGTAGGGAATATTCGTACGAACAATTCCTCCAAAGACACCCTGTGAATATATTCGATGGTTTGGCCTCTTGTTTATTAAGTTCACGTTTCTGGTGTTTCCGACCACTGTACCTTGCTCCGGGGGTTAACGTCTACTTCTCTACACAGCTCCTTGTAGCAGGTGGACTTGCTTAGCACTATCTCGCGTTTAAAAGCGGCCCTGACCGCCCGGAATGTTACCTTACACTCTTCTCTGATTGCCTCAGATCTTGAACGCGTCTTGTGGCTTTTTGACAGGCAGCCCGGAGGATGCTGAGCCTTTCGTTCCACCAGTACGCCGGATGCCGGTAGTTCCTCGGCTCCATTTTCCTCGGCATCGTTACATCACATGCCTTCGCTACTGTTTCCGACAGCTCATCGGCGCTTGGAATTGGAATGACGCTTTCAGCACGAAGTGCTTCCATAAAAAGGTCCTTGTCGAAGTCCTTTATTTTCCACTTCCGCTCGCCAGTCCTCACTCTCCGCGTTACAGTACAATTCCGCCGACCAATGGTGAGTTGATATTCGATTTTTCAATATCATTTAAAATTGCCTGTTGAAAAATAAGCGGGGCAAAACGCACCTGTTCGGGGGCAAAATGCACCGCAACAACGGAGCAGAATGCTCGGTGAACAAGCAAGCAGTTTTGTTTTCTGACGAGATTTCACAAAAGTGTGCCATTAAATAGCCTTAGGTTACGCAATTAGTAGGTTTTCAGGACAATTTTTCTGTTTTCGATTAAAGAATCAGCAAAATTAAAGAAGAGGGCATTTTGCCCCCGATGGAGCAGAGATATAAATTTAGCAAAAAGTGAATTATTTAGTAGATTTTTCATATATAGTGCGACAGAATAATTAGCGGTATAAATAGAACTGGAATGCACTGATATAATAGTGCAAATTACATTTATAAGTGCTGGAAATCCTTGTTGCACTAGCCACGATAATAACATGAGAAGAGTACGTTATTGTCTTTTGTTTATTTCTCGAGCTGCTATTGACGTACGGTTATCAAACTTTAACAAAGTATGTTTACTATGGCGGACTTCCGACTGGTGTTACCCTTTTCTAGAAATTTTCAGCAGTTTTCATTATAAGCAAGGGGTGCATTATGCCCCGGGGGTGCGTTTTACCCCATCTTACCCTACCAACCGTTATCGTTCGGAACACGATACGGCTCTGCAATAGTTTTACGTCGCACTTTGTTTCTGTTGTTGACTGCCACAACAGTTGCTGTGCAATGTCGCAATGATTTAGATTTAGATGTTGTTGTCTCCATCATGTTTAGCTTGCTTTCGCCTTATTGTACGTAGGACATTTGAAGCCGCTCGTCGTGTGGTCGTTTTCGTCCTCCGGTTTGCAGCTCATGGTTGCTTTGTGCAGTCTCTAGCAACGTGCCCCTTTCCTCCACTTTTTCTACACAGTGCAAATCTGTCCGGGCCTTTGCAGTTCCTCACCTGATGTCCGAAGTCCAAGCACCTGAAACATCGCTCCATCTGTTTGGTTACTCGCGGAGCGACTCTCAATGACCACACCGACCATCCGACTTTTATCTTGCTCGTCTACGCCAGTTTGTTGGCAACGACCACTGGTAGTCGAATCGACGCCATTTGAGTTCCTCCGTACGATCTAGAAATCCTGATAGTCGCCGGTACGATCAGTTTACACTGTTCTATCAGTTCACTCTTCACTTCTACTGTCGTTATCTTGTCTAGACCCTTGCATTCGACTACGCCTTCTAGCGACAGAGTTCTCTCATTCGCTTCACTACCTAAGGATTTAGCAACGAACTCGCGGTAGGTCGAGCTCTTGACGGAATGATCCTTCTTCAGCTCGAAGGTCATCTCGCCTTTCTGAGTGCGTCTGGTTTTAACGACGTTCTCTCCCAGCTCCTTCAACTCCAGGTCCGCACTCACTTTCTTGAGAGGAGCGGCGTAGGACGTCGTATCGTTCGCTTCGATGATCAGTGCATCGCCCTTGTCCCTCTCCCGAGAGGGCTTTCTTCTCGTGTTCCTTCTTCTTTTCTTCCTTTTGTTTCCGTTTCCTCTGCTTCGCCTGCTGGCTTCCTATGATGCACCAACCACGGTCTTTCCCAACGTTCCTCTGGTCGCTAGAGCACTCCAGTTCACTCTTCTGCTTTTTCGGGTCCTCTTGCTTCCTCGGCGTGTCCCTCACTCTTTTCACCGAGCGAATATTATAGTGATTCTACGGTGTCACCTCAGTTACTGCCGTCGCGTGTTCTGCGCCTTCTGGCCTCTCGATCTAGTGTGCATTGTCTCGAGAACAAAGGAAATATCGGATTATTCTTGTCATCATGAGTAAAGTTGACGAAAAAGTTCTACTCCGACCCAACGCTGCGGTCGTTGACTTTAAATTTTGTTTAAAACGACCGAGTTTTAGTGAAGTGGAATACCTTCTGAAGGTAAAAATGCAACTTAGGCTTGCGGAAGTCTTGTACCTTCAGTATCATCATCTTCGCAATGTAGTGTTAATATCATTCAACACGTTAGCACAAGCCGAGCGTTTCGTTTTGAAGAACAACTTAGAACACGTGGTTGAAAGTGACAACGTTGGAATTAAGATTCCCGTATACATTGAGAATGATTATATAGATGTAAGGTTATATGACCTATCACCTCGTACCCCTTCTGAGCCAATTGCAAAATGCATGTCGCAATACGGAGAAGTAGAATCTGTTACACCTGATACTTGGAGAAACTTCTTCCCGGGTACTCCTAACGGCGTTTTTGTAGTGAGGATGCGGGTTGAAAGGCCTATACCCTCCTACTTGACAATAAAACTCAAAACTCACGGAACTACAATTATGCAAACTACGCTATGCACCCATGAGGGGCAAACTCCTACGTGAAAGTATTGTAATCAGACAGCTCATCATGGACAACCTTGCGCGGAAGATGCAGAGGAAAATGCATCTCAACCGATTGCCAACTAATCTACGGCAAATCAACCTAAAACAGAGTTTTCAATACCAATGCCTGAACCACAAACGGTGGCCAAATTTGTGGCAGCTGTTCAGACCATAATGACAACCGCAAAAGAATCATCCAGCACCCTAAAAGCAACTGTAAGCAACATCGGCAACGAATGCAGTAACAATGACGACGGATTTACACTGATCAACAATAAGTGCAAGAAGTAAGGGAGAACATCTGATCCCGGACACCAAGCCAGCTTCGACCGGGACGTGAAAAACAAGAGAGAATTAAATTACCCCCCTGACGCTGTTTGCCAACAGACCTCGCGAAAAAAGGTCTCCGCTCGCGATAAAAAGTTGCGCGCACGAGATCCAATTAAGTAATTCTTGTTCGTATTTTTATTTTTACATGTATTGTAAACGTATAAAAGATCCACGGCTCCGTTAAGCTACCGCTATGAGCCATGTCAAATAAACGAATTAAAAAAAACCCTCTGCATGCCCTGTTATTTAAGAACAATCACGTTTTCAAACAACTATAACTTTGGGGTTAGCCAAGACTTCCTCAAAAAAAAGTAAAAATAATAATTGTGACTATCACCGTTTTCAGTTATCGGTGAAATGTAGACTGCTATCGACTATCTTTTCTGTCTAATCGAACTACTGAAAACTTTGCAGGAGATGTGTATTAAGGATCGATATGTGAAAATTGAGCAGCAAATTTTGGAACCATATATGTGCTGGAAAAATATTAGGAATGAAAGGGTTAATTTTATCCATATTATTCATATCATTCATCTTATTAATTCAATCTTTTTTTACATTATTAATATTATTTATTCCATTTATTTTAATCATTTTATTAAATTGTTAATTTTTCCCAGTTCAAAAAAAACTGAATAATATAAGTTTCTTCATTTTATTAATTCGGTTTAGTCAGTTCTTTTTATTATTGGATGACAGTTTGTTAGCTTAATTTTATAACTTTTTGTAACTTTTTGAATATAGTCTAATTTTCATTTGAGCTAATTGGATTTATTTTATAAATTGGATTTATATTAATCATTCTATTCATTTCATGAATAATTTTTTTTTGCTTCATAATTATTTTGAATTTTTATTTGTTTTATTATTTTTCTTTAATTTATTCAGTTTATTCGAAGTGTTATTCGTGCAGGACTCGAAACTGTGCTTATTTCACATCAAGTTGCTTGCCAACTTTGCGTGTGTTCGGCAAACTAATAAGTAATACAACAGTGATATATGTAAGAAATGTTGCATCTCACTGATAGGTGGATTAAATCGGTTTTTTACTGTTAAAATATACGATTTTATTAGTAATTCATTGACTCATGTTGTCCAGAAAAAATAAGATCATTATATGAACTACCTTACAATTCCCGCATGTTTTAGTAGTACGAGGGGTAAACCCCGGGCTACCTAGCGTCCAAAAAGGGGTAACCCACAATTCACACGTCCTAACCATATCTTTCGTTCTAGAGTTATGGTACCATTGCCAAAGTTATTGCATGGCATCTAACGCTTTATTTGATCATTTTATATTAGTTCGGAATTCTTTCACTAGGACGGTGCTGTTATCAACTTTTTAATAAGACGAGATAAAAAGATACTGTCTACGACAAAGTTATATGTTAGGTAATTATAAGTGTATCTTCTGAAGATGTAACTTTACAGGTCCTGCAACTTTAGTGTATGGCGCATTTATGAAAACATAATCTGTGAGTAAAATTTTTAACCAAAATATGCCCTGTCTTGAAACAAACAGTACCTGTGTACCCCAACGATGGTCTGACACGACTCCAAGACGAGACAAAACATCTGTCGAATGAACCAACAACACGAGACCTACAGTAAAACATCACACGCGCAACGCGGTGTGTTTCCGATCCGTATCTGAGCCGTACTACGAAATCGTCTGGAGGAACCCCAGCCGGCTCCAGGAAAACCGCCCGGCGTCCCAATACTTGATGCATCCGTTCGAATTTGTAATCCTGGCCGTTGATTCCTGATGCCGGAAACTGAAAGTTTATATCTCCCCCCCTCCCCCTGTCAGCCTTGTCCACTGTCTCTCCCATGTCTCTGATATAAAGATGTATGACTTCACCCCCTTCTCCCCTTGAATATCTTCCCAACACTTATGTGCCCCCCTATCTTCTAGTTTTAGTTGATCAATATTTAATCTCGTTAAGAAATGCCCAACAGTACCACTACTTTAAAATAGCTCTAATTAATTCCCCCTAACCTTGAACCACTCTCTCTAATTATTTCTAGTTAATAAGCTTGAAAAATGTTCCGCTTAGTTAATAATTAATTTCTCCAACAATCTCCCTTCTAAAATTCATAAAGTGAATTGCTATACAAAGAACACACAAAATGACCCGTCCCCCTCATCTTACGAATATTATATTATCCCCTCTTTTATATGTATAAGTTAACTGTAAAGTTTTTTTTTAGTTTCATTATATAAAACAAAATAATATTGAAATGTGTAACCCCCTAGTTTTAAGAAATTCAAAATGTAAAACAATGAAAAAATGGCACCTTTAAGCTAACGCATACGTGCCTTATCAAATAAACAAATTGAAAAAAACAGCACCTACAAAGTTTGGATCTTCAGAAGATATATTTAAAATGATAAGACCTACAACTTTCCCGAAAACACCACATTTCTATCTAGCTTTATTAAAAAGTTGATAACAGCGCTGCTCTAGCGACTGAATCGCGAACTAGTATGCTTCAACCAAGTAAAGCGCTAGGTGCAATACAGCAACTTTTCTGAAAACATCCTAGTCTTTAGTTTTGTATGTTTATAACATTGAATCTAGAATATTCAGTCGTCTTTCCATTTCGTATCTTTTAGTTATCAGTTGTCGGAAACAACTAAGAAGAATCGATGTAGAAGAAGTTCTCTTACCAAATATCAAGGCATATTATCGACCAATTCATGATTTAAAAAAAACAAACTCGAAGCAAGATCAGTGTTTTTTCCTACTGTCCCTTTAAACGTCTCTGGCAGTAGAATTATCAAACTGACTGCTTGCGCCACACTGATAAGAAGCCATATGCTAGGCATGAAATATTTCAATTCTAAATGGGTTTTCTACGGAGACGCGCACTTGGACAATTTCTAGTGAACTATTTTCTACAACATGAATCTGACTGTGGCGGTGATTTTGGCGTTTATTTTGCTATATCATTGCATCAAGATTGATACTGTGAGTGATGGTTACCCAATATCCAACAGTGAACAACAGTTCGAACTAATTCGATTGAAGCTAGGTGATGAGAAGAACGAATGAATTTCAAGTTTTGAAACTACAAAGACTAATTGAAAATACGAACCGTATTGCGAAGGTAATTTTCGCGTTTTAGTACGGCAGAGTTCCTTTTCAAGTATTTAATTGTAGATATATCGTCAAAATCATACTGAATAGACAAAGGATTTCAAAGATCGTGGTAACAACGAAGCGCCTTGATGTCATGGAAAACAACTAGAAGACATAACTTGATGGCAACAGGTTGAGCAGCTACAAAACAAAGCTTGAACCAAAAAGATTATAATTATACATAGGTATAAACGTTGATCACGTTCAACTTTATCTCAAAAGGAAACTGTGAAAGATAGTTCCGCAAAACCGTTTTGCTACCATCTCAATCCATCCGTTTCCCACTAGGTCCAAGAAAGTGCTTATCTGAGGGAGCGCATAATCGTCAATTTACAAATTATTGCAAAGTTGCTACCTCACGATCCAGCTCGTAACTTCAATGGTTATTTGTTTTCAAGCCGCCGTAGGCTATGATTCTCATGCAGTTCCGAAAAAATAACAATATTAACGCTAAATTAGAACCCATGCCTTCCTTTTTAATACACGAAACTCCCGTCGTTTCCCATGAATAGCATAAGAAGGAAACGAGCGTTCGAAGAGTGAGCATTTATGTTTAGTTCGGTTTACTACAGCGTATTCAGCATCAATCTGGCCGCGGATTCTCAAATTAACCTACGAACGATGATGGTCATGACTTTGAAAAACTGTGTCTGCTTTTTTCACAAAACCGCTTGCGTTTATTAAAGTCAGGTTAAAGCAAAGCGGACGGACTCTACAGTATGTCTCATGGAAGTTATAAAAATAATGTTTGGATCCCTCCAAATAATAGCCGATAAAACTTTCACAATTTTAAGGGGCAAACTGTACCTTGCAGACTAGAGTGAAAATGGTTGCCAGATCCCTCTGAATTATTCTGAAGGCTGTTGTTGTTTCTGAGCAGTCATTTCGACTGATTGACTTCAAAACCCGTTGGAAACATGGTTTACAGTGGTGCATCAGTCACCTACCAATCTATTTGGCCCAACGAATGGAAACGATGCGCTATATACATAGTCTAGTCATCAGGACAACCAACCAATTTTGGACCCATAGAGGAAGTGAAATTACATTAACGTAAAAATATTTGCTTGCCTATGCTTTTTAATGCAATACATGCACGAGTCTACTCCAAAATTGCTGATCTTGAAAGAAAACTGTTTATGGATGTTTTATACATTGACATAAACTCGAAAATTACTTTGCTTTACAGCATGAATTTTTCGGATCTTTCCACACTAATTTGACAGTGTTCCAAGCATATTTTGGTCATAACAGTTTTAACCTTCGCCTTGAAAGGTTGTGTTTGCTGATTGGTTGTAGCAACCAAGGCTGTGCAAGCCGTGAATAGGCTAGAAGTTTGTGTACCGTGTCAGTATTTGATGCCGTGTTGGTGCGGAGACAGGCAGGATTGTTTGTTGCGAGAGCGGTCGTTTGGTGGTGGTACCACGCGATAAGCGAGTGTTGGTGCGAAGGCAACGAAGTCTCAGGTAAGCGGCGCCCCACCTTGGTGGTAGTAGTGGTTGCGCTGCATACAACCGGCGCTTGCGACGGAGTGAGACAGAGCTGCATCTGGTTGGTGAAGCGGCTCGCTTCATCATCATTCATTCATCCGTATTAGTGCAGATACGGGATTTTGAGTATTTGTGTACCTAGCCACGCTGCGTAGTAGGGGAATACCTCTGGACCCACAGGTAAGCGGCGGCCCCACCTTGGTGGTGGTAGTGGTTACGCTGCATACAGTCGGCGCTAAGTGAGACAGAGCTTCTTGTTGGTGAAGCGTCTCGTTTCATCATCACTTATTCATCTGTGCTAGTGCAGAAACGGGCTTTTGTGTATTTGTGTACCTAGCCACGCTGCATAGTAAGGAAATACCCCTGGACCCACAGGTAAACAGCGGCTCCATCCTGGTAGTGGTGGTTGCGCTGTGTTCAACCCGAGCGTGACAGAGGGAGACAGCGAGAATCTGCAACTCTTCGAAGGACAGGTAGATTTTAATATAATTTTGCTAGTGTTAGTATTTAATTTACTTACTGTGTATGGTAGGCGAGATGGAGGATAGTGAGATGGAATCCTCCATTTCACAAGAGCAAAACTCTTCTGATCCCCCTCCCTCAACTCCCCTTAGAATAAAATTATACCCCCAAGGGTCTTCTGGACCTTGGCAGGTTTTCTTCAGGCGGAAAGGAAAGCCATTAAACCTTGTGCAAATTGCACGGGATCTGACTTCACGATTTTCTGCTGTAACAGAGATCGTGAAAGTAAATAAAGATAAACTTCGAGTTAGCATTGATAACATTAGACAAGCTAACGAGATAGTAGCATGCGAACTCTTCACGCGTGAATATAAAGTTTATATACTTTCGCGCGATATAGAATGCGATGGAGTCATCTCCGAACCCAGCCTCACTGCCGAGGATATACTTAAGCATGGTGTTGGTTGTTTCAAGAACACCCTGCTTAATAAAGTAAAAATACTCGATGTTAAGCAATTGTACTCAGTATCAATTGAAGAAGAGAAAAAAGTTTACCGACCATCCTATTCATTTCGTGTAACTTTCGCTGGGTCTGCTTTGCCTAGCCATGTTCTCATTAATAAAATTCGTCTCCCCGTTCGCCTTTTCATCCCTCGTGTGATGAATTGCCTCAATTGTAAACAGCTTGGCCACACAGCCACTTACTGTTCCAATAAGGTACGGTGTGGCAAATGTGGGGGGCCTCATCAAGAGGATACATGCAATAAAAACTTAGAAAAATGTTTACATTGCGGAGAAACTTCACACGAGCTCCTTGCATGTCCCATATATAAAATGCGGGAGGAGAAAATTAAACGATCCTTGAAGGAGAGATCTAAGCGCTCTTATGCAGAAATACTGAAAAATGCTACTCCTGAACCCACGGTCCCAGAAAACAGATACGCTATTCTATTGCCGAAAGAGTCTGACTCTGACGAAGCGTCCGAAGGTACATCATTTGTTTTACCTAGAGGATCCAGGAAAAGAAAACAATCCTCTTTTCCCAAACTGCCAAGCAAGGGCCTTAAAATTTCTCCTCCAACAAATAAATTGCGGCCAAAGCTAAAGAATTCCGATGCAATACCGAAGCCAGTCCCTCCCGGTTTTGGTAATGTACAATCCAAACAGAACTCCATTACTGGAAATAATAAAACTTCAACTTCCTCCGAGCCTCAACCGGGGATAGGTTTATTGAAATTTTCTGAAATTGTTGATTGGATTTTCAAAGCATTCAATATTTCTGAACCACTAAAAAGTATACTTTCAGCGTTCCTCCCAACAATTAGAACATTTTTAGAGCAGCTGATTGCTCAATGGCCCATCCTTGCAGCGATTGTATCTTTCAATGGGTAATTCACCTCCTCCAATGAAAGATTCCATCACTGTTTTACAGTGGAATTGCAGAAGTATCATACCTAAAATTGACTCCTTAAAAATTTTGCTGCATAATTTGAAATGCGATGCTTTTGCTTTATGTGAAACATGGCTCACCTCAAACATTAATTTCAACTTGAATGATTTCAACATTATTCGCCTAGACCGAGACACCCCATATGGAGGAGTGCTTCTAGGAATTAAAAAGTGCTATCCTTTCTATAGAACTAACATCCCCTTGTTTGCGGGCATTGAGGCTGTAGCTGTCCAAACGAATATTAAAGGCAAAGACATGTCTATCGCTTCTATATATATACCTCCCAAAGCTCAAATTGGACAACGTCAGATTTTTGAGGTAGTGGAATCCATGGCTGCTCCGCGGCTGATACTGGGAGACTTCAACTCGCACGGAGTATTGTGGGGTTCCCTCTTCAATGATAATCGATCCTCTTTGATATACAATGTTTGTGACGAGCTCAATATGACAGTTTTAAATACAGGCGAAGCAACACGCATTCCCAGACCACCCGCACGACCAAGTGCATTAGATCTATCTCTATGCTCGACATCACTTCGGTTAGATTGCACGTGGAAGGTTGTACCTGATCCTCACGGTAGCGATCATTTGCCAGTCGTTATTTCAATTAACAGTGAATTAGGCCTCACGAATTCAATCAATGTACCTTATGACTTGACACGAAATATTGATTGGAAAAAATACCAATCTTTAATTTCAACTTCTCTTGTTTCGACGGAAGAGCTACCACCTACCGAAGAATATGAATTTCTAGCGGGTTTGATTATTGAAGCAGCAGAACAAACCCAAACGAAATGCAATCCTGGCATGACAATGAATAGCCGACCTCCTAATCCCTGGTGGGACAAAGAGTGCTCGGATGCATATGAAGCTAAACAAGTTGCTTACAAAGAAATTATGAAACGGAAAGGGTGTACACGTGCGAACTTTGAAAATTATTCGATTTTGCAAAACAAATTTGACAGTCTCCGTCGTGCCAAAAAGTCTAGTTATTGGAGACACTTCGTTGATGGCTTGTCAAGAGAAACATCAATGAGTACTCTTTGGAATACAGCCAGAAGAATGAGGAATCGAAACGTAACTAATGAAAGCGAAGATTTTTCGAATCGCTGGATATTTAATTTTGCGAAGAAAGTTTGTCCAGATTCTGCTCCTGCGCAGAAAATCATTCGCGATGCTCCCACAAGTAACGATTCCATAGATTCGCCTTTGACAATGACAATGATTTTCAATTGCACTCCTCTCATGCAACAATAATGCTCCGGGTCCAGACAGAATTAAATTCAACTTGGTGAAGAATCTGCCTGACCTAGCAAAAAGACGCTTGTTGAATTTATTCAATAAGCTTCTTGAGCAGAACATTGCCCCGCACGACTGGAGACAAGTGAGAGTTATCGCCATTCCAAAACCGGGAAAACCAGCCTCTGACCATAACTCGTATCGACCGATTGCAATGCTATCCTGCATCAGGAAATTGTTGGAAAAAATTATCCTACGACGTCTCGACAATTGGGTTGAGGCGAACGGCTTGCTATCAGATACCCAGTTTGGTTTTCGGAGGGGAAAGGGAACGAATGATTGTCTGGCGCTACTTTCGTCAGAAATCCAACTAGCTTACGCAAAAAAAGAACAAATGGCGTCTGTGTTCTTAGACATAAAAGGAGCATTCGACTCTGTTTCCATTGATGTTCTCTCAGAAAAACTACATCAATGTGGTCTTTCACCAATATTAAATAATTATTTATACAACTTATTGTCAGAAAAGCACATGCATTTTTCATATGGCGATTTGGCAACATTCAGAATAAGTTACATGGGTCTCCCACAAGGTTCTTGTTTAAGCCCCCTTCTCTACAATTTTTACGTGAATGACATTGATAATTGTATTGTCAGCCCATGCACTCTAAGGCAACTTGCAGATGATGGCGTGGTTTCTGTCACAGGACCAAAAGCCATAAATTTACAACAACCACTGCAAGATAGTTTGGATAATTTATCAAGTTGGGCTTTGAAGTTAGGCATCGATTTCTCTACGGAGAAAACAGAGTTGGTTGTTTTTTCAAGGAAGCGTGATCCAGCTCAGCTTCAGCTTCAGTTGGTTGGTAGAATGATAGCCCAAGTCATGACCTTTAAATATCTCGGAATTTGGTTCGATTCTAAAGGTACATGGGGAGGCCACATTAGGTATCTGATAAAGAAGTGCCAACAAAGGATAAATTTTCTCCGAACAATAACCGGATCTTGGTGGGGTGCTCATCCAAGTGACGTGATAAGATTGTATCAAACAACGATACTTTCAGTAATGGAATATGGGTGCTTTTGTTTCCGTTCAGCTGCAAACACTCACATTATTAAATTGGAACGAATACAGTATCGTTGTTTACGAATCGCCTTAGGTTCCATGCAATCGACACATACGATGAGTCTTGAAGTTCTAGCGGGAGTTCTTCCCTTAAAAGATCGATTCTGGGATCTCTCCTCTCGTTTACTTATACGATGTGAGGTTATGAATCCACTTGTAATTGAAAATTTCGAAAGACTTGTCGAGCTTCAATCCCAAACCAGATTCATGACAGTGTACTTCAATCACATGTCACAAGAAATAACGCCTTCTAGTTATGTTCTGACATGTGTTAATATATTAGATACTCCCGATTCCACTTTATTTTTCGACACGTCCATGCAAGAGGAAATTCGTGGAATCCCGGATCACCAGCGCTCTCTGGAGATCCCTAAAATATTCATAAGTAAATACCAACACATTGACTGCCATAAAATGTTCTACACTGATGGGTCACGAATCAATGAGGGCACTGGCTTCGGTATTTTCAACCATAACACCGCGATCTGTTTCAAGCTTGCAGAACCTGCCTCTGTTTACACAGCCGAACTAGCAGCCGTTCACCATAGTCTGGAAATCATTGATACTTTACTTCCGAGCCATTATTTCATCCTCACAGATAGCCTCAGCACAATTAAGGCACTACACTCATTAAAGCTTGATAATCACGCTCCGTTCTTTTTGAAGAAGATACGAGAATACTTAACCAAATTAACAAATAAGTCTTATCAAATTACCTTAGTGTGGATTCCCGCTCATTGCTCCATACCGGGTAATGAGAGAGCGGATAATTTAGCCAAAATAGGGGCGCTGGACGGTGACATCTATGAAAGACCTATTGCCTTCAATGAATTTTATAGCGCTTCTCGTCAGAGGACGCTTACTAGTTGGCAAACATCATGGGACAATGGAGATCTGGGACGGTGGTTGCACTCAATTATCCCTAAAGTATCAACGAAGGCATGGTTCAAAGGGTTGGATGTAAGTCGAAACTTCATTCGTGTGATGTCTAGACTCATGTCCAACCATTATACGTTGAATGCGCATCTCCGCCGTATTGGGATCGCAGAAGATAATCAATGTGCTTGCGGAGAGGGTTACGAAGACATTGAACATGTTGTTTGGTCTTGCATTGAATATCGTGAAGCCAGATCCCAATTAATAGACTCCTTACGAGCCAGAAGAAAACCACCCTATGTACCTGTTCGTGATATCCTCGCTTTACGAGATCTTACATACATGAGCCATATTTATCATTTCCTGAAATCAATAAATATTCAAATATAATTATCCCCACAATGTTTCTAGTTTTTTCCCTTGCTACCCACAAACAATTTAGATTTCTTCGCAGTTAGTTAAGTTAGATAAAACGATATAAATAAAGAAAAAAAAACAAAGATTACAGAAAAACTATCAATAGGTTTACAATGAAATTCAAGAAAATAGATTATAATTAAAAACATTCAAAATGATGATTATCCTCAGTGTTAGCATTAGAAAGTGATTTTTTTTATAACGTGATAGTCTTAAGAACCTTTGTAACATGTTATGTAAAAAAAAACCCCGGCGTAAAAAAGCTTTTGCAAATGCCGTGTCAAATAAACGTTTTATGAAAAAAAAAAGCATATTTTGGACATATTGTGGTTATCACTGGAAATTAGCAAAAATAGCGAAAAAACAAGATAGCGACAAGATTGCGAAACCGCCATTTTTAAGATTTAACCTTTTCAATTCCGCAAGGCTACAAAAATGTAATTTGAATTGATTTTTATATGAAGTGTTATGAATATGAGTGTCTTGAACCAAGGGAAACTTAGGAGGATGCAAAGAAATCGAGTTAGGAATCAAAAAGGCACACTAAACAATAAATTAAATGGGTACCAAAAAACTAGAAACAAATAACTTTCGCTCAATAGGTAGTGAAGGGGTGAATAAATCCATGAACTGTCAATTCATGACCGTCCGATACCGGACCAACAGGGCCTATATATTGCTAGGTGTTTGTTCTAAACTGGGCGGATGGAGCTATCAGGGTTTATTTTCAATTCTTTCGCTATTATGAATTGATTCCGTCGCATGCTAATCTTCGGTGAAAAGCACAATACTGAATGTGACTGAATATGTTTTAGAAACAGTGAAGTTTATTCTAAACTGACCTACTGACTCGTTCTCTTTCCAGTATATTTAATACATGAAAGAAGAACATAAGAAAATCAATGACTGCCAATCAAAAATGATACATTAATAATTATATAGAAGTCTAACTGCACGAAGTATATTTTTAGTTCGATCATTTTGGGAAATAGAAAAACTTTCGGTACAGTTAGGTTGCTGCAGACTTAACAAAGCAACATTAAATACTATGCAACAGAGTTAACAATAATATATTTCGTGTAACAATTCATCTGTAACAGTATTATGGAGTAACATCCTCAAGTGGATGATGAATTAAAGTTCAAAGTTCGTCAGGAATCTTCTTTTGCTAAATAATAATTTTTAATTCTTTTGTTTACGAGGTGATTTCTTGTTATTCTTTTTAAGCTTTTCTTTGTTTCTCTTCCTCTACTTTCCTGTTACTTCAGTTTTCGTCTTGTGGTAAACAACTCTTCGGCGCAATGTTGAAACAGCAGGACTCCATCGCTTGAATCGTGTAACGTTCCTGTTCGTGTGAGTGTTTCAGGCGATTCTAGGAATTGAGCAAGCACACTCTTATTCTCATTATTTAGCTGTGCCGCTTAGAATTGTCAAAAAATAGCTGGTCGAATTCAACAAATTCGAACTGCAAAAGTTCTAAAATATGGATTTCAGAACTCTCCGCTTTAGTCATATTCTGGTTTTCAATGAAATAATCGTTTGATTTTCAATATCCATTAGTTTGAACATATTTAAAAAATTTTACCAAAAAGAGTAGGCGACCTACCGTTATGAAATTTTTCACTTTGTGATTATTCCAACTCGATAAATAAATAGCTGTCAAGAAAGAAAATGTAGGGGTGTCCAAAATATACTGATAGAAAATTTTTAGGACATTTTATTAAAGACTTTTTGTATAAAACATTGCGAAGAAACCTTTTCAAACACATGCATAATACCAAATCAGACAAACTAATTAACTTAATAAAAATATGATTGCCCATTTAAATTCAATTTGAAGAAATATCACTTCCACCGGTTCCTCTTGGCCATCGTTGAAATATGAAACGTTTTCGGTGATATTTTTTAAAACTGTGGATTCTGTTTAATTTTAAACGATAGAGACGATCTAGTGATATTGAAACTTGATAGACCCTAAGAATGTAATTGTTGCATTAAACCAAACACATGCAGAGATACCTGAAAGTGCAGGAGGCAAATATATTAACGGGGTCCAACATATGTAGGAGTCCAAATTAATTTTGATTAGAATTTTTTCTTGTGTTGTGCAAAAGTAACAAATAGACTGAAAATGATATATTCTCGATTTTGATTAATTAAACATGATACCGATCTATAATACAATGGTAGAAATTCCTAATACATTTTGTTGAAAATATTTTATATTTGTTGATATTTTACAAAATACTATAGCTAATACCCGTTGCGCGTTTCTGTGATCTTCGACGAAATAAGAGTAAAACACAATTTGTTCAGCTGAAGAATATTAGAAGTGTAAAATAAACTAAATAAAGTGTAAAATAAAATAAAATAAACTTTATTTAAATTTATTATTGTAAAGCGAGTGGATAGATGTTTCCTATATGGTGTGAAAATGAACAAATTTTTCGGGTTTCCAACTCTGGAACTTGCGACTTACAGCTGACCGTGGGAAAAACATGGGTTTTCTAAATTCCTAATTCCATATATTTGTTCCGAAGCGCCACAGATAAACCCCAACCAATAGAACACAAACACGCTCCATATCAAATGTTTGTGTGATATTGGTTGGGGATTATCTGGTTGCCAGATGGCGCTTTGGAACAAATTATGTTTTGCTCCTATTTCGTTGAATATCGCAGCAACGCGCGATGGGTATTAGCTTGTTTACTCTAAAATCAAACCGCAAGTTGTATCCAGAAGGAAATTGTTCAAAGAGCCTAGAAAAATATTATTTTTTGGCGGTAATGTTGCCAACTATGCTATTATTCCAGATAAAATTTAAAAGTTTATTTTTCTCGTAATACACGTTTTTTAATTTTTAAAACTCTTATTTCACCGTGTTCTTCAGTCATTTTACATAACAAACACTTCTAATGTCAATACAATTTGAACCAATCCTGAGATACACCGTTTTGATGAAAAAAACTCGCATTTTACCATATATAATTCCATTTTTATCGACAAATATTGAGAAAATCTTCAAATCGACCCTGATCTGCTAGATGCAAAACAAAAACGTGATAATACTAAAGTTGAATTTTGTTCGTTCTGAGCTTGCGATTTTATATGATAAATTGGGGTTTGATCGCTTCAAAACGGTATAAGCTCAAATAATATTGAGATTATATGTGTATTTTATGTTAAACTGTCTGAGGAACACGAAGGAATTAAAGTTTTCAAAATTAAGGTATATTTATTGCCAGAAAAATTAACTTTAATTTTTTATTTAAAAAACCGCATAATTGGCAGCACTGTCACTAAAAACTAATATTTTTTCTAGACTCCTTGATCAATTTTATTCAAAAACAACTTGCGGTTTGAATTAAGAGTAAATAGAACCGAAGATATAATCAAAAGAAAATCAAAGGTTTTACCAATTTGTTAAAATAGGAGGTGTTCCCATTCCTCCAAAATTGGTTCAAATCTGTGAAGGTCGATTACATGTGCCTTGATCGCTACGCGCGGAATGACCCATATCATTGGCGTCCAAAAAGGGGTAATACGTTACTATGTTTTAATTGCCGCAAGGTTCTACTGTATCGATTTTGTTGGCCATTTTCGGCAAATTTGAGACTAACAGAAACGAAAGCAATGAAATTGAAAGACGGATAGGTATTCTAGAGCGAATCAGTTATAAACTTAGAACGAAAAACTAGGACTAGGCAGGCTCATATGGACATGATCGAAAGGAAATGTGAAGAATTCTTTGCCTTCTGCTAAGTATAAGTTGGGCGTTGCACCCAGGTCTACCGAATGGTCTATGGTAGAACAGAACTCATCAAATTTGCCGAAAGTAGCCCACAAAATCGATACAGTTAAAGGGGCCACAGTCTTTTTTTGAAATCGACATTTTTGCAGTTTTTCAATAGTTCTAAGTAGTCCACGTGTACTGCCATTTGAAAAATTTGAAAATAATTTTGAGATTTTCGACTATTAGCTGTCAAAGATGGCCATGGAGGTAACCCCAGTACCAGCTGGTGTCCAAAAGGGGGTACACCACGTTGTGTCCTATGGGAATTCGAGTTTTCTTGTTTATTTTCCGAGAATTTAAGAAAAGGTAGTCTATCGACTCGACATCAGCAAATGTTATGTTGTAGCTCACATATCAGTGATCTCGATATAATACTGTTTTAGTTGGATTGCATTGTGCGTTGGCGCTCGGCCCAAACAGTCGTTCCTGAAGGTGAGTGCCGCTCACATACTTGCTATATATTTTCTATCTAAAATGAATTTCTTGCACAAAAGTGTCATGTCTCTACATTGAAAGCTGACCGAGAGAAAAACGGTGCGTTACGTACAACGGTCGCAAAATAAAAAAAAAGTTATGGTGTCTTCGGAAAAGTTTCTGTATAACATCTCGAGCTTTATTTGGTTAAATCATACTAGTCCTCGTTGAGCTCTCGACTTCGCGAATTACTCGGGCTAGTCCCCGACGATAGACCTAGCTTACTCCGACGGAGAATTCCCCGGCAAGAGAAGTTCTCCCGAAACCGAGCTAACCAGCCAGGTTGTGATGTCGGTCCGATGATTCCTGGTGATGTCTCGTCGTGATCTACATAGTCTCCGCCAGGGTGATGTAGATGGGGATCTACGGCCATTAGGCAGAACGTCCTGTACAGCTTTTCGTGGTTCCGCTTGATTTTCAGCGCTGCACCCCAGGCCGAAACCCCATATCACAGTGTCGATGACGAAGTAATAGCTAGCAGACGTATCGAACCGCAGACGTTTGGCGTGATCCTCGCTATCCCGTCCGATGCTTTCGCCGACCTTTCGTAGGCGTAGCCGATATGATAGATGAAGCTCAATCTGTCATCGATTAGTTTTTCGAGTTTTCTAAGTATATCCAGCAGACATATAGGCCTATACGAGGCGGTATCGCTGGGTAGCTTCCCTGGCTCTAGCAGCATCAGCAACTTCTGTACTTGCCACATTGCGGAGAAGTTGCCATCATCTAAACACTTCTGCAACACCATTTTGAACATTTCCACACAGCTTTCAGCGCCATGTTCCATTCAGACCGGGGGCTGGACGCCATTTAATGCGTGGCTCCAGTTTTCGGCATTGTAGCGTCACAAGCCGTCACACTCCTTCTTGTTAGATCAGCTGCATCAACTTTCTTGATCTCGTTGTCCGGCCGAAGTGCTTCAAAGAAGTCCATTTTAGCTCGTCGGTCATACTTCTCCGTGCAGCAGGGTTCCGTTGGCCGATGCGGTAGCGAATCGCCTGATGGTCACTATGATGGTGAATGAGTACAGAATGTGGCGTCCCTCCTGTCTGTCCGAAACGTGCTAACGGAAGCATCATTTCATAATCGTACGTTTAATTTCGTTCCTCTTGAGATGATTACTCTTTTGCCCCACTTCACAGGACGGACACTGAACCACCACTAACTACCGGTTTTCGGCCGATCAATTGCTCGGTTAACTGTTCCAACATTAGCCAGAACAGCTCAACCTTTAGGATCGTAACAGCTTCACATGAAAACGCCGTTGTTTTTGGCGATCTCGAAGTCTTTTGCTCACGAGTTTTCTAAAGTTAATTCGGACCTTCGCTTTATCAATGAAGCTGCTCGACAGTTCATCCATTCATTTCCCGACATTCCTCTTGTTTACCGTCATTCTCTCCATTCATTACGCTATATATTTACTTTGCATATTTGAGCCATTTAGTCCCAAACTCCAGTCGGATATTACCCAGCGGTAAGTTAATGCAAGGCATTTCTGTAAGCCGTTTAGCTCCCGTTTTCGTGAGCTTTTAGCTTTTGTCTCAGTGATCCATTTAGCTCCTGATGTCATGAGCTATTTAGACTAAATTTAATGCCATTTAGTTCCGAGCTTTGCACCATGGGCCACAAATCGATTTTTTTGGTCGAAAATCCAGAACTTATAAACCGTTAGTACTAGACTTTCAGTGTCTTTGGAACAAATTCTCCACAATAAGTGCTCTTCATTTTAGGGAAAACAAAATTAGGGTGGCTCTCACGATTTTTGAAATAAAAAAATTATTTCCTGAATGAAAGAAGATAGGAGAATATGATCTTCCAAAGAAATGTAGAGAAAGCAATTTTGGGTAACTTTGCTGAAAACGTCGAAACTCTATCTTCAACGGTTTTTATTTTACAGCGATTTCCCTTGTTCCGTTTAGGGTGGCTCTTAAAAATTCAGTTTTTTTAATATAACTTCTTTGAAGTTGATTTCTCGCGAATGTCAACTTCAGACTAAAGTTAGCTCTTACAAATGCGCACATTTCTTCTTCAGAGACGAACTCATTAACTTTTATATAAACAGAGTTATTGACGATTTTATGCTAAAAATTCGACATTTTCTAAGCTAAATAACTCCGAAGGTGGCAAAAAGTGGCAACCAATGTTATGACCATCAGATAGTACTTTAAAAACACTGCAAAACAAGGGGTACATGGTTTGTCTCCTAGCTACTGTTCATGTGAAATGTTTGCTTATAAACTACCTCTGTTCCATGGGCCAAAAATCGATATTTTGTTGAAAATCCAGATCTTATATCCCATAAGTGCTAGACATTCAGTGTCTTCAGAAGAATTTCTTCACCATAAGTGCGCTTCATTTCGGTGTAAAAAACTGGGTGGTCTCCTTGATTTTTGGAATGAAAATATCTTCTCCTGAACAATAACAATAGAAGTATAAAGCCCTACTGAAAATAAAAAATATTCATGTTTAAGTAACTTTGTTACTCAATTCCCTAACTATCATCAGAGGCTTTTATTTTACGGCATTTTCCATCATTTGGTTTGGCCTGACCTTTAAAAAAATAGTGTTTCAATAAAATACTTTTGTAGTAAATTTTCCAAAAAATTTGTTCTGATAAATGCCTATTTTTTCTTTGGAGACCAACTTATTAGTTTAAAAATCTAATATATTGAATTTTTTCAGTGGTAATTTTTTTTCTCTGCGTTTCAACAATTTCTACACTGATGCGTAGAAAACTGCCCATTTTGAATAAAAGTGGAATAAACCACTTAA
Organism: Topomyia yanbarensis; assembly: GCF_030247195.1. Lineage (NCBI taxonomy): Eukaryota > Metazoa > Arthropoda > Insecta > Diptera > Culicidae > Topomyia > Topomyia yanbarensis. Next base: position 182,588,774 of record NC_080671.1, on the reverse strand, counting down.
TGGGTAAAGAGCTTGTACGTCAACCTGGTTACGTTTTAACTATTATTTCTCGTGGAAAACTTACAACGAAATGCGTAAAAAATACCCATTAATGAAAATCGTCCCAGAATGAAAAATACTGAAAATAGTTTTTTTTTCTGAATTTGAAAAAATTGTACAACACCAGTTTTACATTATTTCCCTCGGTTAAAAGTATAAGAATTCTGATAGAATCTCTATCCTAAAGCCTAAAATCAACATAAAAACTGTTAGTTGACAGAATCCTTGAATCTTCCAGGGCAGTCTAAATTGTTGAATTATCGCATATATGCACAATTCTAAATAGTCTAAACTGCCGTTTTTAATAAGTAGGTTATCTCGCTTGAAGTAATTCATTATTAGCATCAATATATACATTGGCATAACTTCATCGAGTTATTATGAAATGGATTAGAAGTACTCATTGTTAGAAAAAAAAGTACTCATAGTTGACAGCTCGAATAACTTCCGAAAATAAGCAATTTATATTGATATCATTGATAAAGTTTTTTTGCCGCGTTTGGAAAATAACTTCGAAGGAGGAGACTGCCAATCTATCCGTTGGATAATAATAAAAAATACTATAAATGAGAGCTGAACAGCTTGTCCCCCAACGTACATTCACGTGGATTTTTTTGTTAATTTCCAAAGGCAAAAAATGGTATTTTGCGAAACTATTAGGCTAAATTACAGTGAGCTGAAGCAGAGGAGGTAATATAATTAATAAAAGACAAATGAATCATTAATGCTAAACAAAGGGTGTTCCTTTACGGTAAACCTGAGCTTTCAATATATTGTAATATATTCATAATAATTTCTTTTTTGCCATGCGAATAAAACGTATGCCATGCAAATACTCCAAACATTCATTTCATAAACCGTAGTCCGAAAACCACATGTTTTATGTACAATTTCACTCCACGAAACAAGTTTAGAATAACATCTTCGAGTGTACCGATTTGCATCAGAGATCCGGATATGTGTGTATATAAGAACGGCGACTATGTATGATAAATATATATTTTAAGTACGAATTTAGATGAATACCGCATGCATTCTCTATAACAGAGGGAGTTTATAAGCAAACATTTCACATGAACAGTAGCTAGGAGACAAACCATGAACCCCTTATTTTGTAGTGTTTTTAAAGTACTATCAGATGGTCATAACATTGATTGCCACTTTTTGCCACCTTCGGAGTTATTTAGCTTAGAAAATGTCGAATTTTGAGAATAAAATCGTCAATAACTCTGTTTATATAAAAGTTAATGAGTTGGTCTCTGAAGAAGAAATGTGCGCATTTGTAAGAGCTAACTTTTGTCAGAAGTCGACATTCACGAGAAATCAACTTCAAAGAAGTTATATTAAAAAAACTGAATTTTTAAGAGCCACCCTAAACGGAACAAGGGAAATCGCTGTAAAATAAAAACCGCTGAAGATAGAGTTTCGACGTTTTCAGTAAAGTTACTCAAAATTATTTTCTCTACATTTCTTTGGAAGATCATATTCACCTATCTTTTTTCATTCAGGAGATAATTTTTTTTTTTTCAAAAATCGAGAGGGCCACCCTAATTTTGTTTCCCCTAAAATAAAGAGCACTTACTGTAGAGAATTTGTTCCAAAGACACTGAAAGTCTAGTACTAACGGTTTATAAGTTCTGGATTTTCGACCAAAAAAATCGATTTGTGGCCCATGGTGCTTTGTTACGATCTCCTCGGATAGTCGCCGGCGGTAAACTCAGCATAATCCGACTGAAAGTTCCCCGGTAGCGGAATATCTCCTGAAACTGAAACCCGTTTCCTTGAGCCATTTAGCTCCCAGGCGGTGAAATAGCCCTACTCCGACTGAGAGTTCCCCGGCGGCGGAATATCTCTCGGTACCGGTGCCCATTTCGTGAACCAATTATTTCTCAGTTTTGTGACGTCACAAATGAGGCATTTAACTCTACACTTCGTCGAGATCTACTCGATAACATGCAAGTACACTCAGGTTTTTTTACGCGGGGGATACAGACTGCGTAAATGAAAACCGCGTTAATTTCAAAATCCGCGTAAATGAAAACCGCGTAAATTTCAAAATCCGCGTAAATGAAGACCGTGTAAATTTAAGAATCCGCGTTAATGGGAACGTCGTTAATGGATACCGCGTAAATTAAAAAATCCGCTTAAATTTCAAAATCCGCGTAAATGAAAACCGCGTATTTAAAAATCCGTGTAAATGAAAACCGCGTAAATTTCAAAATCCGTGTAAAAAACCACGTAAAAATACCGCGTAAAAACCGCATAAAAACCTGAGTGTGTTTAATAACAATTATGGGATTCCGTTTATCTACGAGGTCAGTTTTAACAGCATGGATCTGCAAGAAGGAAAAATAAATTTCATTTACATTAATTAGTGCAATCAGAAAAGCTTAATTTCTTTTCCTCATGCAAAATTGTACCCTGAAAACATCTCTTCATAAATTCATGAACGAAAAACCGCGATTTCGTGAATTGAACCATTAACGAAAATCATGATCTAGTTCTTGAAATTATGGATAATAAACCTCGTATTCATGAAACTGTGAGTGATTTCAAAAAAAATAGTTCGCGCAAAAATGTACATGGCGTTACATTGCAATGTTTGGTTGGGTTGCTGTGGTTGTTCCCTGGACATGTTTAGTTTTTGTTATGATTCTTGTTCATACTTTGGGGATACACTGGTTTGTATTATATCAATCAAAACGATGTTCATAATTTCAGCAGCTTAGTCGCGATTTTCGTAATTTCTCATCACATTACTGTGATTTTTATTCATGAGTATACTATCGGAATTTTCTGGTAGACCAGCACGATTTATGTTCATGATTTCAGGGCTTTAGTCACAATATTCGAAATTTATAATCACGTTCTCGTGATATTTGATTCACGAGTTTCGTGATGAATTTTACTGGTAAAGTAGTATGTCTTTCGGGGTCTCAGTTTCAATTTCCGTAATTTTTATTCACGTTATCGTGACATTTTAGTCATAAGCGGACTGATTTGTGTTCATTATTTCAGGATTATAGTCACGATTTTTGATATTTTAGTCACGAGTAGAGTAATTAAGTGTTTATGATTTCACAATCTTTGTTACGATTTTCGTAATTTATATGCATATTATCGTACTATTTTATTCTTAAGCCTCCATTGAATTGGACACATGCAGTAATGTGACTCATGTTCATGTTTAATTACTATCGGATTTTTGACTCTGAGTAATGTGACAATGATTTGGTTCATAAAAGCGTAACTGATTCGCAGTATTTTGTTTTGTGAGCTACATCACGAACACGATTTGTGGCGTTATAATATTTTTGGTGCACAGCGCAGTTTTTATTTTCTGTCCAGACATTGAACCTTATCAAATGAATCACGATGTTCGAGGTCCTAATAATTTTCTTATATATTCTGCTTTCACCTATTACTAGTCGCTGGAAGTTTAACATAACTAAATAATATTTCATGAAAAAAACCCCAAACTATGTGAAATAGTTCACTATAAAATATGAAGACCATCTACAGAGATGCATGATATTTCACAGGCACACAGGTGCACAGCCAATTTGCATACTTTGTTTTTCCAAAAATGATCTAGACTCTCTTTTGACAAGGGTCAAACTTGTTTTACCAATTTTTTCAAATGGCAATAGGTTATAAATTACAAATCCTACAAAAAAATGATATAGGAGTGATTTTCACAAAATTAGTCAAATTTTTGAACAAAAATATTATTTGAAAAAAAAAACTTTTCCTTGTTCAAACAAATTTTTTTTCAGTTTTTTTTATCGAAAACTAAACCAATAAAGGTCAATAATCTCAGAGTCCAATTTCCTAACTGCTAGTTGCCTGATATATGCCAAAAGTATCAGTAACGAATTAGATATATATATATATATATATATATATATATATATATATATATATATATATATATATATATATATATATATATATATATATATATATATATATATATATATATATATATATATATATATATATATATATATATATATATATATATATATATATATATATATATATATATATAACTTGAATGAAGACTGGAAGACAGGGAGACTGCATGCAGATCAGTTGTTCATCTCAAAAAAATTTATGAAACAATTGACAAACTTTTCTAAAATTTATTTTATGTCTGATGGAGCAGCAGCAATACGAAAATAAGAAAAGTTTCAATATTTTCATTCAAAAATTTGACTAAGTTTGTGAAAATCACTCCGACAACATTTTTTTGTAGGATTTGTCATTTTTAAACTATAGCCATTTGAAAAAAATGGTAAAAAAGTTTGACCCTTTTCAAAAGACACTCTAGATCATTTTTGGAAAAACAAAGTATGCAAAGTGGCTGTTTGTGACAAAGTCTTTATGTACAGAAAGTTTCATTAAAATCTGATGGGGTCAGGAATCAGAATCAGAATAGATTAGCTTTAATGGCACGTTCCCCTGATGTATTAAAATCAGGCATTGCATTTATAGCTCATATGAGTAAATGCGCCCGGATAGTTTGCTACTGCGACAATAAAAATTCACATTTTCACACGAAAAGTTATTGGCACTCACAAAAATTCGCCGGATAAATACAACGTGTTATTTCTCCAGATAAATAAAACAGCCGGAGAATGAGTGAATGAGTTTATCACGGTATCCTTGTTGCGTTCGCTGCTTTGCTGTCGTTATTCCAAAATACAAAAAACAAGTCTATCATACTTCTTTGTCGCTTTTCTTTGTAATTAAATGTATTTTTTTAAGTTTTTTATAAATTTTATCACCTTCTCCGGTGAGAAGGAAAAAGTCAAATAAATTTTATCCGCAAAATCATTCTCACGCTATTTGTGGAGACGGAGAATTTTGCGACTCATCTTATCTCGGAAAAGTTGGACATCGGATAAGCTTCTTCAAGTTCGCAATGATTGAAACGAATATGATTCCGAGTTTTGTGAAATAGTTCACAACCACAAAAACCAGATCATGTTCAAGATGTCACAAATCATGAATCAGTTCACGTCGCATAGTCGGACTCTGAATAATGTTCCAAAAGATATGAATAAAATCTCGATTTAACCTTTGGTTTTATGAATAATGTTCATAAAGTTGTGAACTAGTTCACGTACAGAAAATGGATTTAGTTATGGTATGGAAACCGTGACTAAAGTTCAGAAAACAAAACAAAAATAATAAAAGCGATATACAGGCGTTACTGATTGGAAATGGAGCATAATCATAAAACACATGATTTTTGTTCATGATCCTGTTTTAGTATCATAAAAACATGATTGTTCCGGAATTCATGGCACTTTATTCACGGTTTTGGGAACAATTTTTTTCCGTGATTTCGAAAAAAGGTTTTCCACCTACTCATCAACCGGAGGGAGAGGGGGGGGGGTTGTTCGGCCTTGGTTACTTGGTAAAATGAAAATCTAAACTAATTATTATTTGGAGGTTGATATATTTTACAAATAAGAAAAATCTTCGAGTTATCTGGACAATGAATGTTTCTCATGAATATAATATGCCCGAATACGAATACGCTCACCTATTTTAGAGATGGCCGCCAAATTACGAATGTTAAAAATATTTATTTCACGTGTTTTCAATATTTCTCAAATATGGCAACACTAGAGCTTGCCACCGGTATGAAACTGGTTCCAAAAACTGCGATATACATACACTTCAAGATTTGATTCATTATCTTCATCTATTTTCCGAGCAGATTGTTGATGGAGCCTTTGATCAGTCCCGCCAGTTTTATTCCACATCATCATATCGTGGCTTTGGGACAAAGACCGTGTAAAACGGATAAACTTTCCTTTTCTTCAACATCATTCTGAGTAACTCAACAATACACACTGTCATGATTTCCAAACGCTCATTCGCAGAGATGCGGAGTAACAGAACGACGCAATATCAAGTTGTAACCAGTAACTGCCGTGAGAAAAATTCGACAATTTTATGCAAAGGGAACATTGCGAATGAAACCTAGGGCGAGAAAAAATCTCATGCTGTCGGTGAGTTTAAGTAGCGCAGAGTTGAAGCTACTTAAGCTAATTGTGAATAATTTATTTGTGCTGGACCTGCAGATGTGTCGATTCAAGTTATTTCACTAATTTAGATAACCGTCTACCACCCGCATAATGTACAACCCTACCGGGGGAACCGCTGCTGGGCATGAAGAAGCTACTACATTCAATTAGATAGCCACAAACATCATCCACTCGTAAATTGTCAATCATAATTTAATTCTATTTGATGTGCATTTTCAAACGAGCAAACTTTTCATTCCAATTTCGCAACTCTGCATCACAATACCTACCGGCCAAACAGATGGTAATAAAATACAATGTTGTGCTAAGACAACTTTTTCGCAACGACCCGCGGCGGCGGCGACGCGACGCCATTTGATTAGCCGTTGCGCGAAACTGGCTTGCAAACCACTTCCAATTACGTAAAAGAAAGTTCACCAGCCGAACCCGACTTCTTGCGATGTAGGATGATGAAAAGTAACCCGATCTGGAGACAACCGGGCCCAGTCGATGGAGAAAAGGTGCATCGATGCACATAATTGTGGCATTTTTCTGGTTATGAACATTCTCAATATTTCTGAACCCGTTAGCATCTATGTAGTGGAATCCTGTTACACAGCCAGATATTTTATATTATGGTACGTTTCGGTTAAAAGGGTTTCGCAAAATACTTGAATACTTGAATGGCATCATTTCTTTCTTTTCAAAAAATGCGAAATTCGCGCAAATAAACAATTTTACGTAGAACCTTGACTTGAACCAACAATTATATGCATAAAGTTATTAATAGAAAATTTAACTCAATCAGAAGTTATTGACAATATTTTTTACTGTTAAATTCGTGGAGATGCAAATGCAGATAATAAACTTGAAATCCGTAGGAAACCTACAGTTCGGTCTACCGGTGCGATGAGGTTTCAAATATTTCAGACCCACCTACACTCCACTGTTCGCAGGAATGCTTTTATCCCACCAAATACCTAGCACATAAATCAAATTTCGCTCGGCACGATAGAATTAGTCTGTTTCAAAACTTGGATACTTGATCGGACCAAAATAATAAAATCGCGAACGATGCAAAAAGCCGGCTTGTTTCCTTATAGAAAGATGCGACCGAGAAAAAAAACAACAAAACTCGTTCAACGGAAAAGAGAGAACCAACGGTCACTGCTCCAGTTGCTGGCTATCGTCGGTCGGCATAGCCGTTGGTATTTTTTTGCAGCAAGAATCCAGCTTTTTTCCGTTGCAAGCATAAACGACCTTGCCAATGCCGACCGGTTCCGATAACAGCAGAAAAAAATTGCGTCAACTTTTGATCATTTACTTGGATCCTATGTAGAGTTTTTTCCATGTACATTGTAATTCTTGGCAAAATTGGACCCAAGAATAATATTCTGTATCTTGCGCAACAGCTTTTTTGAAATTTCCAGGACTATGGGCTCAATTGCTTGAACTATGAACAAGACTATGAAACCGAAAATGATAAGAAAGACATTGGATCCTCCAATTATGAACAAATTCGGCATTCGAACATTTAATTAGTTCGTAAAAAAATGTTGTGATTTTGGATTTAGTTCTTGAATAAGGCTTTCTTTACATCCCCATTGAAATTTCCTACGTCAAAGGTTGATGAGTTCTATAACTCTTGAAATTCATGACATCGGCGGTGGTGAGCTATTTTGACCTGCGTCGCTTATCACCTATTTTTATAGGGTGATTCATCGACAGTACTATATTTGAAAATGAGCCACACTTTTTTTACTGCAAATGAGTAATAGTCTTCGTTTTATTAATTTCAAAATTGCACATATTTTGTAGCATGTAATTTTAAATGTTCGTTGATTTGATGGCATTATAAGGAAACAGGTAGCCGTCGGGTGATGCCAATCGAGCTGACATTTCTTTGGACTGAGTAAATTAATTTCTTTGTTTGTTTAGTATTTATTTAATCAACTTTAGAACTATTCCACTGGACATTCAATGTGCATAGGGATACGCATGGTCTTGACTGAGTGGAATGATGGCTGCTGAATCATGTAAATTCTTCTTAATTGTTTTGCCTTTCTCAATAGAAAGGTATTGCAATTGCTCTGAAAACCGACTTTTTAACGGGGGCCCGGAGGGCCGAGTGACATATACCATTCGATTCAGTTCGTCGAGTTCGGCAAATGTCTGTGCGTGTACATACATACACACGCATGTGCGTCTGTGTGCGTATGTGACCAAAAATGTCACTCATTTTTCTTAGAGATGGCGGAACCGATTTTGACAAACTTAGTCTCAAATGAAAGGTACAACGTTCCCATAGGCTGCTATTGAATTTCTAGTGGATCCGACTTCCGGTTCCGGAATTACAGGGCGATGAGTACGATCACGCAGAAAATGTCGATTTTAATAAATTCTGCAATGAATGTAAAAAGGTGAAAATTTTTCCAAAATGTAACCACAACTACTTCGATTTGTAGTACTAGGTCACTAACAGCCATTCAAAGTCTCTTTGGCCACATTGGCCACCATCACCAGTTCCGGATTCAACCAAATTTAGTCTTAAATGAAAGGTGTTGCGCCCCCGTAAATGGTTATTAAATTTCATCCCGATCCGATTTCCGGTTCTGGAGTTACGGGTTGTGGCGTGCGATCACATAGCCCATTGCGATTCAAACCGATACTCCGATGAAAGCAAAAAAGGTAAAAATTTCGCTAAAGTGTCTCTCAAACAACTTAAATTTGCAGTTCTAGGTCACCGACGGCCAACCAAACTTTCGTTGACTACATTGACCATCATACACGGTTCCGGAAGTGCCCGGGAAAAGCAGCCATCTGTCAAAATTAACGAACTCACATCAGTTTCCCGGAAATGGTTGGGCCGATTTTCACTAACTTTGTCCCAAATGATAGCTATAATATCCCCACAGATGTTTATAAAATCGTACGGATCGCTTATATGGTTCCGGAAATATAGACTAAACCGTCCGGTCACATAAAAAATTCCCATACAAGCCGGAGCTCAATTTTTTTTTCAAAGGGGGGACCCCATGAAATTTCAGAAATCGAATTCGTATTTTTGATGCCAAACATCTTTAAAATGCATGTTATATCGAAAAATTTGTTTTATGAAAATCGACTTTTTGGGACTGATTTCGCTCCTTTCTTCAATTCAATATTACCGTGGCTGTTTGTTCTTTTGCAAAATTTCAGAACTCGAATAATGATTTCTTTTTTTGTATATAGTTGTCAAGTCATGTATAATAAAATTGTAAGGTATACATTTGAAAGCTTTTAATAAATAAAAGCAACTAAAAATTCTCGTGTTCATGATTGAGAAAGGTACAATTGCACCGCTAGGTGGATTAAAACAGGTTTTTTTTTCTTTTCTGATAGGGTGGTTAGGAATTTTTACCAAAGGGGTACATGATAAGAATCAATATTCGGAAAGGGTTACATGGAACGAAAAAGGTTGAAAACCACTGCTATAGTGTAACTATTGAACGTGTGCTGGGTCGCTGGGTCGGCATAAAAGCTTTACCACCAAGTAAAAAAACACACACACACACAATTGAACCCCAGTGACAACCATTGAAGCATGTCCTTGCTGTTCTGACAGCTGGCTAGATTTTGTTAAAACGTAATTGGGCCATCCTGGGACTGCTGATACTGATTTTTTTGCCACAGGAACAGTTCCCTTGCCAAACCATTTGTTTCGAAAACATACTTTATTCTGCTAGAAATCGTGAACAGCCTTGTAAAATTTGAGACCTGCATTAATTTGAAATTGTTTTCGCATAAGTTCCATCGTCGGTCACGACACATCCATCAAATTTCGTCAGCACCTGGCCGTACAGCTAACGGGCCCGGGTTCTGACCGGTTTATGTTGTTTGGGGCTACTGTTAGGTTGTTTATTTTCTCGGTGACATTTGTAGCCTTCTCAAAAACGGATTCGCCACACTGTTCAATGTTCAGCTTTTTCGCCTTAATGGCATAGATTTTTAACGAATAAACCAAACATCAAAGCAATATGGGTACATTACTGTAGACGCTGTTATTCAAGGATGAAGAATTTGTATATGGTGTTAAGACTGCAAAATTGCCCTACGACATCAAACAGAATTTCAATATGTGTAATCAGTGAAAGTAAATTGAAAATTCGGTTGCGTAAAGTTTGACTTGACTAACTGGAAAACAAAAACATTTACCTTAGGAATTCCATGAAGATCCGTCCGAAAATATTTAAAATCGTGACCGACCATCTTAGATTCCTATGAAACTTTACACGTTTCACCGGCATGGAAGACTAAACATTTTTCTACTTGCCTTAATTTCAATTTTTTTTGTTCGATTACTATTTTATACAGCATAACTTTCTGAGAACGAGTTTCGGGTAATAAATATTTATGTACGAAAAAAATACACTGAAAAAAAATGTTGTGTCATTTTTCAAAAAAACAAAAATTTGTGTTAAAAATATAAATTACATAAAAAACATTTTTTCTATTTTTTTATAATTTTGTCAACGAAAACCTAAAGAGAAAAAAACATTTTGAATGTGATTGTAAGATGGAGAACTTATCGGTAAAAAAGTTTTTCTAACAATAGCTTTATACATGCTTTTAAATTTCATACTAATTGACATACAAAACTGTAATTTTACTACAGAATATAATACTAAGTATCATTTTAAATCGAAATGCATTTAACAAAAATCTTCCAAAATGTGATAGTTTTGGAGATATTTGGAATTTTGTTTCAACAAAAACAGTTAATTCGTGCGATTATGCCTTTTTTAAAGTTATTCGCGTTACCCCATCATAAAATGTCAAAAATCAAATGTTTAACGTTTTGAAGACGTACAAGAAACTATTTCAGTGTATTTGGATCATGGAGAAGCTTTCAATAAAAAAGTTTTTCTAACAACAACTTTTGACATATTTTTATAATTCATACTATTTGTAGTTAAATATACAATTATCTTTTTGAATATGAATCTAAGCGCTATTTTAAATCAAAATGCTCATAACAAAAATTTTCTGAAATGTGGTGGTTCTCGAGATATTTTAAAAATCTAAATTTAAAATTTAAAATATCTCGAGAACCACCACATTTCAGAAAATTTTAGTTATGAGCATTTTGATTTAAAATAGCGTTTAGAATCATATTCAAAAAGAAAATGGTATTTTCGACTGCAAATAGTATGAATTATAAAAATAAGTCAAAAGTTGTTGTTAAGAAAACTTTTTTATTGAAAGTTTCTCCATGACCGAAATATACTGAAAAAGTTTCATTTACGTCTTTAAAACGATGAACATTTGATTTTTGTCATTTTATGATGGGTTAAAGAGAATAACTTTCAAAAAGGACATCAGGAATCAGGAATCAGTAGCGTCTGGCTCAAATGGCACGTTCCCCATGTTGATCGGAGATTTGTGCCTTGCCAAGAATAGTCTTTTCATCATTTTCCTGATGGGAAAGATTGGGGAAGTGGTAAGGTTAGGGGTAAGGAAAACAACGACACATAACAATTAAAACAGAGCATTCTGCACCCCCGGAGTGATGCTGAACGATCTGCAGGTGCTACAACAGCAGGAATAAAACTTCCAACCCCCGGAGGGATTTAGAACCTCTACTCAAACAGTGAGCGGGTATATCAACACCCTCGAGGGGATATTGAGATAACAGAACGACAACACCCCCGAAGAGATATTGTCATTCAAATACGGCTAAAAAACTATAGCTCTTTACCACACTGGGTTAGGAACAAAAGCATATCCTTAAATTTCAGCTCTCTGTACATAGGTTCATCTATGTATGGAGAACCAAAAAACCGGATGCGCAATTGCATTAATACAGGGCAATTGCATATCAAATGATATGATGTTCCGTAATCGGATTCACAAAAGATCACATGAATAATACTCAGCGCGCTGAATAGTAGCCATGTGATAATTGAGTTTGCAATGTCCAGCCAGTGCCCTGACCAGAATACTGCAGTTGTGCTTGGAAAAATGCAACAAATTTCTTGACATTTTCGGACTCACATCCGGCAGAAAAGCCTTTGTTTGAACGCAAGTTTGCAAGCTACGCCAATGGTTGGCATGTTCGAATGCAGCCCAAGAGCGAATCTTGTGCTTTATCCAACTTATTGACAGTGGTAGAACTGGTTCTGGACCAACGAAATCAGTCGCAGCGCCAGCTCTAGCCAATTCGTCCGGCCATTCATTTCCAGTAATACCGGAATGACCGGGTACCCATAGAAGGTAGATAGCATTTGAAATGCTAAGTTCTTCGATTTGAGTTCGACATGCGATTACTAATTTCGATCTCGAATCTGCCGAACTAAGTGCTTTCAGGACAGCCTAACTGTCAGAGCAAAAATAGTTTCTTTTACCGCAAATTCCCTGTTGAAGTGCGGATTGTACGCCACACAGAATCGCAAAGATTTCTGCTTGGAATACGGTACAGTATCTACCAAGCGAATGAGATTGGTTTAATCTGATCTCATGACAATAGACACCAGCACCGGCTCGGCCCTCCAACAAAGAACCGTCCGTATAACAAACTACGTATTCTTCAAGTTGTCGCTCCATCCAGCCAGACAGCCATTCCTCACGAAGAGGAATTCTCACATTGAAAGTTTTAGTAGGAAAACTACATGTGAGTGTAAGGTCACTGGGAGCAAGTGTATATTCATCCCAAGTAACCATTTGGGGCCACAGTCTTGTGTGGCTAGTTACACGATCTATTGGGTTACTGTTCCAGAGCCCAGTAACCTTAAGACGGTATGCACAAGAAAGTGCTTCTTGTTTCAGAAACACATGTAGTGGTTTTATGCTCAAGAGTGCCTCGAGAGCAGCAGTAGGTGTTGTCGAGAACGCACCAGTCATCGCCATCAAGACCATCCTCTGAAGATGGTTTAACTTTGATTGGATTGTCGTGACTCCTTCCTTCTGCCACCAAACAAGGCACCCGTATGGCAGTATTGGTCTAACAATTGTTGTGTAGATCCACTGAATGTACTTGGGTTTGAGTCCCCAGGATTTGCCGAAAGCCCGTCTACATTGGCCAAAGGCCATGCAAGCTTTCTTGATCCTGAAATCGATGTGAGCTGTCCAATTAAGTTTTGAGTCGAGAATTACCCCAACGTACTTAACTGGATCTTCGACAATAATTTCAGAGTCAAAAAACTGCAATGGACGAGCTCCGGTTGTAATCCTTCGTTGCGTGAAAAGCACCATTGAGGTTTTATTTGGATTAACTGATAGTCCAACATGAAGACACCACCGCTCAACAACACATAAGGCTTGTTGCATCAAATCAAAAAGTGTGTTAATGCAAATACCGGTGATCATTATATGATAATCATCGGCGAAACCATACGTCGGAAACCCAAGCTCATTTAGTTTTCTCAACAAGTTATCGGCGACAAGAAGTGGTGAAAGCACACCACCTTGAGGACATCCGCAGACACTCAGTTTCCTCATCTCTACTTGTCTTAACGATGAGCACAGATGTCGGTTGCTAAGCATTGCGTGTATCCAGTTCGTGATATATGAAGGTACTCCATGATCTCGTGCTGCTTCCAAAATGGATTCGAAAGACACGTTGTCAAAAGCACCTTCAATATCGAGAAAAACTCCTAAACTTGATTACTTTTGTGAAAAAGCTTTTTCAATGTTGTAGACAACATTGTGTAACAGGATGGTAGTAGACTTCCCCCGCTGATATCCATGTTGCATTGCATGCAGCGGGTGCTCGCCCAAGCTACCATCCCGAATGTAGTGGTCGATTAAACGTTCCACTGATTTGAGAAGGAAGGAGGTCAGACTGATCGGTCTAAAGCTCTTTGCCTCCTCATAAGTGACGCGGCCACCTTTGGGAATGAATTTGACAGTTATTTCCATAACTGACATACTTCAACCCGCCGGATGCCACGCGGCCTCTAGGCTGGTTTTGTCCGGAGAAAGATATTAGAGTTATCAACCTCCTAGTGGACCACAGCCAGTTACTGGGGAGTTTGCCCGGCTCTTCCCAGGCTCCGTTCGCCATTGAGAATATTTTAAACCCCCTCAACAATTTTACCCATAGCACGGGTCGCATGACACTATGGAATTGGGGTTCCCTGTTTGGTGTTACCACCGGAACAGGTAGTGCGTAGTGTAATTCTTAGCCGGTTGAAACAACCACTACCGACACTACACGGCTTATCTAGGCTGTTCGGAGAAAGAAGCTGACATTGATGGACAGCTCCCATAGATGGCCGAACAGCCGTGTTCTCGTTCTCGAGATATTTTAAAAATTTAAATTTAAAATTTAAAATATCTCGAGAACCACCACATTTCAGAAAATTTTAGTTATGAGCATTTTGATTTAAAATAGCGTTCATATTCAAAAAGAAAATGGTATTTTCGACTGCAAATAGTATGAATTATAAAAATAAGTCAAAAGTTGTTGTTAAGAAAACTTTTTTATTGAAAGTTTCTCCATGACCGAAATATACTGAAAAAGTTTCATTTACGTCTTTAAAACGATGAACATTTGATTTTTGTCATTTTATGATGGGTTAAAGAGAATAACTTTCAAAAAGGACATAATCACACGAATTAACTTTTTCTGTTGGAGCAAAATTCCAAATATCTTTGTATGTCACTTAGCATGAAATTTAAAAACATGTATAAAGTTGTTGTTAGATAAACTTTTTTAACGATAAGTTCTCCATCATACAATCACATTCAAAATGTTTCTTTTCTCTTTAGGTTTTCGTTGACAAAATATAAAAAATCATAAAAAATGTTTTTTTTTGCAATTTATACTTTTAACACAAATTTTTGTTTTTGTGAAAAATGATGCAACATTTTTTTCAGTGTATATTTTTTCGTACATAAATATTTATTCCCTGAAACTCGTGCTCCGAAAGTTATGCTGTATAAAATAGAGTAATCGAACAAAAAAAATTGAAATTAAGGCACGTAGAAATGGTTACGCCCTTTTGAAAAATTCCTCTTGTATCAAAATATTGCAATTGTCAGAGAAAATCATGGAGATTCATAAACCGAATACAACTTCAACGTTTCGTTCGAATCGACGATGGTCATATTTTGTGGTCGGCCGGTTTCTCTTGGAATCGTGTGTTGTTTAATCAATGGAATCGTGTGTTAACAAAATCAATAGCGAAATGGACTATAGTAGAGAAAAAAGGATAGTGATTGCATTCAAGGATGATGTAATTCGTCTAACCATTCGCCAATCTGTAAATAAAAACCGTGTTTAGAAAAAGGTTTCCAAAACTCGACACTATTTTGTCAGAAAGGTGTGCCCCCCCTTTGCCAGCCGCCTATGGTGATAAGGGGCGCGGACGAAAATAGCTGACCACCGCCCGTTTTAAAACACTGTGCATTGCTGAGATAATTACATCATATTAGTGTACATACATACATACATACATACATACAGACATTTTCCCAATTTGTCGAATTGAGTCGATCGATGTATGAGATTCGGCCCTTCGGACCTCAGAAAAAGTTTTGAGCGAATTCTATGAATTTCTATTGTAATTAATTGACATGTAAAAGCAATATCCTCACAAGCGAATGGGTTATTCAGGTATTGCAGAAGAAAAATGGAATAATTGGATATGCACTATCCTTTTTTCATTGAGATGTTCAATATGTCGGATTGCAAATGTGACGAAACCGTGCTATGACCAATACCAGAGGATCATATTTATTCTACTCAGTGCTCAGATGAATCAAGTTTTACTGTTCAAAAAATAAGACTGACATCAACTACGTATAATGAATCATCACTAACGGTTCTAACACATATCATAAGAAAGATCACTGAAAAGGTGATCGTAAGACGTGACTCATTCGGTACGGTTCCGTTCGGTGGGTGGGAAAGCATCTTTCGTCGTGGTACATCGTGTGCATTGACCTCGTAGCTGCATACCATGTCAGTCGGTTCGATCGTTATCCGTTGGGCAAACAAAGCACAACATCTTCGTTTTGTGCTGTAAGCCTCCGAAAGATAGAGCCATTTGATAAAATGCTTCACGCTTGAATAAGTTGAATTGAAAAGCGTTCACATTAATCCCATAAATGTATTCATAGCGATCTTTCATTACAGGGGGTATATTTGAGCTTTCGTGTGACCGATTATCATACCATTGGAGTGATTGATACACTCCCTTCTAATCTCGGCTAGAAGAAGGTGATCACCTCCCAAATTATGGGCATTTAAAAAATTAAACAACTTTTCTCAGGATGTTATTGACCCCTACTCGTTAGCTTGTATGGAGAATGGAGGTTATACATATTCACAACAAATGCACGGATACACAACACGGAAACTTGGCGTTCGAATCTGGCTCTTCTGACCAAATTGTGTCATATAATTATTTGAAGTATATGATACAAATAAATAAATAAATTATTTAGTGCATAATCAAGACAAGCTGCTCATTATACTACATAAAATCAACAATCTGTAAACAATGCAATCACATTATAAGTCATTCAGACAGATATGAAAACATATTGTCACAATAACGCCGTACACCATGCCAGTGAATATATAGCGATTCGAAAACTATGTATAATGTGGAGGTTGAATGTTTGATATTTTCAACGATTTGCAGCGCTGCACCTGATCTACCTAATAAAACTTTTAAATAAACTTTCATTGGGGAGACATTTACATCACTAGATGGATTCACGACAAACAAAACAGATTCCCCGCCAGATTTGGCAGAAAAAAAAACAAATGCCAACAAATTTTACCCATACATACAACTGATTGTTCCCAAAATCGTGAATAAAGTGCCATTAACTCTGGAATATTTAGGTTACACAAACAGGACCATGAACATAAATCATGTGTTTAAAAATTATGTTCAATTTCCCTTCAGTAATGCTTTTATTAATGGAAATATTTGTTTTTGGTTCGTGAACATCAGGCACGGTACCCTTCATGTCATTCCTAAATCGATTTTCTGTACATGAACTAGTTCACAACTTTACAAACATTATTCATAAAAATCAAAGAATAGATTTAGAAACATTAGTTCACAAAATTAAAATATTCTATATATTTTCTCGTGAACAATTTCACCGAAACTCGGAACGGAATTTTATTCATGAACCCTTTCAATCCTTGTGAACTAATTCATGATTCCTAATATATTAGTCACGCTTCAATATCCGTGCTCGTGAAATAGTTCACAAAATCATGATGTATTCGTGAACCGATTCATGATTCCTAGTATAATATTTACGACTGACCATGTGTGTCCGTGAAATAAATAACAAAATTCTAGTATAATAGTCACGACTTGTGTTTGTTAAATAGTCCACAAAATCATCAAATATTCAAATCATGTTTTCGTCAACTGATTCATGATTCTTAATATAATAGTCACGATCTCGTTTCAGTGTAACTATGCAGAAAAATATATGGTTTGGGTGTCGGTGCACACTCCCGTATTTAACACCGTTAATAATTTAAAATAATTCCCAATCTTCCAATGATTCTGTAAATCGCATGTGGTATATAAAAAAGGCTTAATGTCTGGACAGAAAACGAAAACTGTGCTGAGCCCCACAAACCGTGTTCGTGATATAGTTCACAGAACAAGATGCCGCGAGTTAACGTTCAAGCTACACGGAGAATTGCTGACAGAGCCATACAGCGGAATCGTGTAGCAGAGTCTTCGACACACTATCGACCAACCTTCGGTAATCAGATTTCTGAGTGGACATGTAGGTAAACGGGTAACTAGATAGCTTAGTACCAAGTTGGATATAATAAAATCAGTCCTATTAGAACCGTTTGTTTTTTTAAAAAGACTTTCCGATCGCGGAAAAGTTAAGTCGCGAATCAGTCATACTTTCATGATCCAGTTCATATTATCACGTTACTACGAGCAAAAAAAACCCGATACTAGCCAAAAAATAAAAGATCGCGATAAGGCGAAGAGAAATTACGCATACCATACCAAATCTGCGGATACCATAAACATCCACATGTTAAATTCGAAAGTAAGCTCTAGATGAAAATATCAGGACAACGTGAACAGAAATTACAAAAATGGTAACTAAGATCCTGAAATCATGAACATAAATCAGACAACTCGTGACAAAAGAATCAAAAACCGTGACTGACGTCCAGAAATCATAAACATAAATAAACATACATCTCCACTTGCAACTAAAATATCACGACAACATGAATAGCAATTATGAAAATCTTAAATCTTAAATCACTTAAATATCACAATAGCGTAAATAGAAATAATAAAAATTGCGACTAAGATCCTGAAATTATGAACATAAAACCCGCTAGTCTGAAAGAAACTGGGTTGCGAAACACATGAATAAAATAGCACGGTAACGTGATGAGAAACCGCGAAAAAAAACTCCTGAAATCATGAACTGTCGGAATCATAACAAAAACTAAACATCTCCAGGGAACAACAACAGGAATCCAACCAAACATTTGACTGTAACGCAATATTGTGATGAACTAGTTTTTTGGAAACACAAATAATTTTATGAATACGAGGTTTATTATTTACAATTTCATGATTTTGGTTACGGTTTTCGTCAATCGTTCAGTTCACGAAATCTTTGTTTCATGAATTTATGAACGGATTTTGTTCTTCGTGTAAGCATGCAAAACTTATGACTGTCAAGTTGAATCATAACTAGATCGTTGATCCTCAAGAGTTTAACAACTTTTTGGTGAAATAAAAACTATGAAATCTCGAAAAACATCGAATGGTGAGTTATGGTAATAGTAAGATTTGAAATTAATTGAATTGAGTCATGTTTGATGAACACACGCTTGCCATTCCAGAAACATTTGTATTACTTTCCACTTGATCGTTTCCTTTTATCTGTCGTTTTGTCGCTTCTTTCCGGATTGAATAGACCGACATTTCCGAAAACACATGGAGCGAGTTGCATCTATTTGCACACAATCTCTATTATCACCTAACCCTTTTGAAACAGTTGGTTTGGTGGGATTTGGCTCAAATACACAAATATTACAATTACCTGGCCAAAGTGGCTATTGTACTAATTTTTAAGAAAGATTCAAAGATATCGATTGATATCGATACCAATACAAACGGATTCTATCGATTGTAGATTATGTAATTAACAAAATAGTCTGATACCCTACCCTATAGGATCAAAGTAGGCTCATTACCCTCATTCAAATTCCAATAAAGGAGACACATTCGTAGAAGGATTAACCAGATTGTTGACATGCCTGACAGAAAAACAAATTGAGGCTAGCCTCCAGGCATCTTTCTATCAAAACTAATATATCTAATCCCGGAACCCCATTGAATGTTCTGACTCGATCAACGGGTCTGTTCTCAACGCAAAATGCAAATTCCACAAACACGTGTTTTTACAATTGATGAATTTTTCTGGCCTTACCAGATTCAATTCCAGTTAAAACCTATCAAAATGTAAATAAGTGCATCCTTTAATCCGGTTCAGCATAAATGTTACTCATTGTTTGTAATCTTTTCCTAACTGCCTACGGTGGTCTCTTCTGAATTAGATCGCATTGTTCGACTGTGATGTGTTATTTCATGAAAAAGGAATGCGAGTTTGTTTCCCTCTTGTCGTATGTTTGCCCATCTACGGAGGATCATCGAAAGGAGGCCTAAAAAGGCCGCCAAGGAAAGATGCATTAGAACCACTATGGCCACAGGAAGAGCTGATCACGGACGCCTATACGGATAGGATACGGTCTCTGGAAAGCAAACAATGGAACCAGGAGTGATGAAAAGAATTTCGTCTACTTTATTCGTGTAAGGGAAAGATCCATAACGGTTCGATCGTTGAACTATCGATTGGTGCCGACGAGCGTCATACATGATAGAGCACAATATCAATATAAATCTTGAAAGTAAATTGATGAAATTGGAGATGGGTGTCCTTACGGGAGCGAAAGAAGACAACGATTTTCGAGCTGATATTGTTACACGACCTCCGGCTTCCTGTTCAATCTTTACAAATTCTCACCTGGCAGCTGAAATGCATCGGACAATCTTGTTACCTATGAACTGGCCTAAGGCTGTAACAGAATACCTTTTTATTTAAGGGGATCCTCTACTATCAAGGCCTGGAATTGAGCTGTTTTATGGGGAATAAATTGCAAAGTATCTACTGAATAGGTATTGATTTTTCATTTTTAGGTGGTACTATACTGCCCAGTTAACCAGGTGTCGTATAAGGATGACCAACAAAAATCGTAGAAGCATACAGTTTTTATCGGAATCGTACAATGGTGCACCGTATGTATACGCATTATACAAAATTTATCATAACTGGTGCGTTGTGAAGACTCCTTTGCGGCTTAACCGATTTTCGTAAAAATTTATACGTAGTAGACATTTGTTCTGGAGCGTGTTTGTGTGCTATTTGTTGAGGATTATCTGCCCGCCAGATGGCGTCTCGAAAAAAATGTGTTTTACTCCTATTTCACGCGAATATTAGCTAGTAATGTATAAAAACGATCGTTATTAGTGCAGTAGTATACTACCCATGATCGCATAGTTGTCCCGTTTTCTATGGGATTTTCTATCTTTATGGGACTGATGTGCGATCATAGGCAGTATATGACATAATTACGATTACACAAATGTGTGTCGGTAATACCTAAATTAATATAAGTAATATACGCCAAGAATCGTAAAACAAAGGGTGGTGGGGCCAATTTCGATTGAAATGGTGGCTTGGTACCTACCTGAATTCAATCCCCAAAATAAAGTACCAGTTCTGGAAAGTTTTCAAAAAAGTTAATGAATCGACACTTTGTAAAAAAGGGGATCTCAGTTATATGTTAATATTGCCTTCAATTCGTTCCCATACCAGCATGGTTTTATCGAGCCATAAGTAGGAACTTAGAACTATGTAAATATGAAAAAGTCTTTTAAGTAGAGTAGAATGGAGTCAAGGAATTGGGGTACAATAGGTATAGGACATTATCTTTGATATATTATTGCAGAAATAGCTAATCTTGTGTGAATTAGATACACGGCAGAGAACATCGTCATTTCGGCTGTTCCGTGAAGCAGCTGCAGCGGCGTAGCCAGGGGGAGGGGTGGTAAGGGTCCCCCCAAACCAAAATTAATAGAATTGAAAAAAAATTACTGGAGGTGACCAGTTTAATTTAAAAAAAAAATATGTTTAATATTTAAATAATTATTTTTGATATTCACTATGTGATCGTTACATTGAGAAATTAATTTTTTAAACACCATGGGGACTTTTGGTAAATTGTGGGAATGGGATGTTGTAACTGATCTCTTAGTGATGTCA
The DNA here is from genome assembly GCF_030247195.1 of Topomyia yanbarensis. Classification (NCBI taxonomy): domain Eukaryota; kingdom Metazoa; phylum Arthropoda; class Insecta; order Diptera; family Culicidae; genus Topomyia; species Topomyia yanbarensis. The sequence continues at coordinate 182,567,367 of NC_080671.1, read as the reverse complement.
AATCATGTCAATATCAAATAAAGTATTCTCGAAAAACTTGATGTCTTCAGTAAAGTTTTCAAGAATTTTATTACAAATAACGTGGCTAAAGACATGAATTCTGATATTACTGTATATGATCAATCTCTTCTGCTGTTAATAAACAATAAAATAAACATTTTATCCAAGCCATGTGTCTTTGAAACTCACAGTAATATTGAAGAAAACTAGATCTAAGAATAATTTCGTAAATATAGTATTATATATCGATATGCTACACACATAGAGTTATCATATCTTCAATAAAGACGTTTTAAATGAAATTCCATACAACTTTGCTGAAAACATCAAGTCCCTTAATACTTTTTTAAAGAGTTGATTTTCCATTATAAATTCTAGGAGAATTTATCACTATAATGATTATATCAGAAGATGTTTTTTCATGTTGGGACAATTGTTGCTAAACTTTCACTTAAATACTTTACTTACCAATCAGTCTAAAAGTCGTCTCGAGTTCACTCTGTTTATGGCTGTTTGTCGCCTCTCAGGGCAACGTGCCATTTGAGCCAATATATTCTGATAACCTCTTACTCTCATGTACTATGTCTGTTGCATTTGTGACCAGTTCAATTCGCTTTGCTTCAACCGTCAGTCGGATGTACGCCCGGCGAAGCTAAAAAGCTGAACGGACTTCCGGAAAACCGTACCACTCGTATCAATCCTCGCTCTTATTATCATGCCTTGCCGTAGCGCTTTCCGAATTTCAAAAGGATAGTATCTCTAATACTCATCACACGTCACTCGATCTATTGTCGTTTGTCCGGAAATTCGTATTTGGGCAACAGAGAACACCTTCTGCAATGTGATTGCAATCCCGCTTAACACCCTTTTTATAAATGAGACATACTACTTCCTCCATTCAATCCTCCGGTAAAATCTGTTTCTCCCAGATCTTCAAAACCACCCAGTGGAGTGCTCTTACCAACGGCTCTCTTCCGTGTTTCAGCAGCTCACATGTCAGTTGATTATTGCCAGCGGCTTTATCAGTCCTCAACCGTCCGATCTTCTCAAGAATCTTAGGTAGATCTGGCGCAGGGAATCTGTCGTCGGCTGTGCATATCCCCGGGCTGATTCTTGCGATACTTTCGCCGTATACTGCTATTTCGATATTCGTTATAATACACTGATCGATCAGCTCACACTCGAGCGTGAGAAGGTCTCCATTAGTATCTCTTCATATGTCATCTCAAGGGTATCGCTGATGAGGAGCTTCACATGCTGTCGCGGACTCCAAATGCGCGTAAAATGCATCTTTCTCATTCTTGGGTCTCGGTGCGTGAGGGCAGTGTACGTTGAGGATGCTGTAGTTGCAGAAATGGCCTTTGATCCACACGCATCCTTTTGCTGATCTTCTTCTACCTTATGACGCGTTGGCGAATTTTACCCAGTACTACAAAGCTGACTCCCACCTCGTCTGTTGTGCCGTCGCTCTAGTAGAATGTAACCGCTCGATGCCCGCTTTTCCACATATTGCTTTCGATTTCTTCGTAAGGTGGACTTTTCTGGCAGGCTTGTTGGTTTTGACCCAACCTCCTGTTTCGTCTAAGAACAGCCGTGCGGGGGTCGTATTCAGTTATGTCTACGGTAGGGTTACAGCGCCCATGCTCATTCGCACTTTTTCATTTCGCCATGTGATTTTTTTCTAACGTAAAAATTAATGCTGAACACGAGTTTTGTGTTATTATTAAAATATTTTTGTTTTTGAAAAAAATACGAACTTCAACATGAAACATACGCTTGGGGCACTATAGGTCCGCAGCAACATGTTTTTTCAACATTTCCTTTCGCGGTTTCATGATTTTTCACGTCATTTACCACTTCTCATTTTGCTACCTGAATGACGTCAATTTGAGTTTTAAATAATCTGTAGTATTAATACTCCTCAAATAAAAGTTTACCAGGTGATTTTCTAGGCGTGTACATTGTTTAATTTAACCTCGAATATAGTGACCTATCGTACCCTCAGGTTTTAAAAACATCGGAAAAAGTACCTTCATCTTATTTGATTTAGCTTGAAAAATGTTTGGCCATGTATAACCTTTACAAAGAGTACTTGTTTATCAAAATCAGTGCAAAACTACAATCGCACGGGCTCGCTAAAGAAAACTGACATATTTGACCCCACTGTACTCTACATATGCATATACATTTATATTTTTATCAGTTCAAGGAAGATGTTATAATATATGAGTTGTTTACTACACATTTTGTATACCATCAAAAGTATATTATGATAGGCGAGTTAATTATCTCATGTTCGCATAGACAAAGTCGTATATAACGGTAGTATAATAAAAAGCGTTTCCCAAGAATCAATGAGTTTGTCCCGAACTACCCCAACCAATCAAATGGTGTATGGGGTATGTTGCAGGCACGTAAGCTGATGCTTCAGGGTTCGAGACCGAGTGAACCCCAAAAATGCTAGAAACGTTTCAGGATGCGAAAATTTTAAAGTAATTCTCACTCTTAAAAAACAGGCGGTCGAAAGATGGTCACCCTTAACGTTTATTTTACAGGAGAAGATGGGGTAAAACGCACTCCCTAAGGAAAAATGATCCTAACTCAGTTATAGAACACCAATTTTGAGAATTTAATTAATGAAATTGTTTAGTCAACTTTTGCCTCTGTAATCAAAATCATAACGATTTGCAAAACATTCAAAAAATGAAAAATATTCGATTTTTCAAAATTATTCAAAATTACCTTTTGAAAAATAAGCGGGGCAAAACGCACCTGGGCGAAGGCAAAATGCAGCACAACAACGGGGCATAATGAACTACAACAACGGAGCAGGATGCTCCGCAACAACGGGGCGGAATGCTCGGTGAATAAGCAAGTAGTTTTGTTTTCTGACGGGATTTCACAAAAGTGTGCCATTAAATAGTCTGAGGTTATGCAATTAGTAGGTTTTCAGAACGATTTTTCTGTACCATTAAATAGCCTGAGGTTATGCAATTAGTAGGTTTTCAGAACGATTTTTCTGTTTTAGATTAAAAAGTCAGCAAAATCCATGAAGAGGGCATTTTGCCCCCGATGGAACAGAGATATAAATTTAGCAAAAAGTGAACTATTTAGTAGATTTGTCGTATATAGTGCGACAGTATAATGAACAACGGTATAAATTGAACTGGAATGCACTGACATAATAGTAAAACAGTATTTATAAGAGATGAAAATCCTTGTTGCACGAGCCACAATAATGGCATGAAAAGAGTACGTTATTGTTTATTGTTTTTTTCTCGAGCTATTGATGGACGATTATCAAACCTTGACGGTGTATGTTTACTATGGTGGACTTCCGACTGATGTTATCATTTTCTAATTTTTTTGCAGTTTTGGATATAATCAAGGGGTATATTTTGACCCGGGGGTGCGTTTTATCCCATCTTCCCCTATTCATATTTTCCGAAAGGCCAATATAATCGTATACAGGGTGTTTGGTTCATGTTTAAGATCTTCTCGCGGGTCATTGCCTATCATATTTCGAGAAAAAAAATGTTATACACATTAGGGTGGGGCAAAATGATCGTTTTTTCAGCACAGCACTTTTTTGGTTCCATTTGGGGTCCCAACAACTGTGCAAAATTTTAGGGTCGATTGGATTTGACCCGGCGTAGCGCATTGCGTTTGAAATTTGTATGGAAATTAGTATGGGAAAACCTACGTTTTTGCATTTTCAATTTTACAGACTACAATTCTTCCTGCAATATACCAACAATTAGATAGAAGTGTAGTCCAGGATATGCTGAATAACTTTGCCAAATGATGGATGGTGCTAGAATGTCTCTACAACAAGTTATAGCTGTTCAAAGTTCGATAGATCGAATTAATTGCCAAAAATTACTTTTTTTTTGCCAACACTGCGGGTGTACCAATAATATTTTATATAGCATAAAAAAATAACATCATATACTTTAGATTTACCACATTGGTATGTTTGGATGAATTATTCAAGAGCCTTAGCTAAATTTCATGGGCATAGGTAGTTTAGCAATAGAGCGTAGTGGGGAGACTTTTAAATATGGAAATTTGAACTGAAATCTTATCGAGTTGGAATGTTCAGATGAATTATTTTACAACATTTGCACAACCCACAAGAGCCCCAGTTCAACAGCAATTTTTACTTCAGGTGATCGAACAACATCGAAAAGAGCATCCTATCAAATCATAGTGCGTATTAAACTGAAATATAATCAATGCATTCCTCTGACATATCAACTCGACATCAGTCGATTCAGTATGCAACTTTACTTCCATTGATAAAAAGTCAATGCAGGGGGATACTGTATGTTTCGTTTCATCGTTACTATTATGCATAGGACATTGTGCAAATGTTTTAAAATAATTCATCTGAACATTTCAATTCGACAAGATTTCAGTTATTTCAGTTAAAATTTCTATATGTTGAAGCTTCCCCCTCCCTCTACCCTCACTACGCCCTATTGCGAAACTACCTACGCCCATGAAATTGAGCTAAGGCTTTTGAATAATTCATCTAAACATACCAATGCGGTAAATCTAAAGTATATCATGTTATTTTGGTATGCTATACGAAATATCATTGGCAGATTGGCAGTGTTGGCAAAAAAAAAAGATTTTTGGCAATTAATTCGATCTATCGAACTTTGAACAGCTATAACTTGTTGTAGAAATATTCTAGCACCATGCATCTTTCGGCAAAGTTGTTCAGCATATCCTTGACTACACTTCTAACTAATTGTTGGTATACTGCAGGAAGAATTGTAGTCTGTAAAATTGAAAATTCAAAAAAGTAGGTTTTCCCATACTAATTTCCATACAAATTTCAAACGCAATGCGCTACGCCGGGTCAAATCCAATTGTCCTCAAATTTTGCACAGTTGTTTGGAACCCCAAATGGAACCAAAAAAGTGCTGTGCTCGGTTGATTAGGTTATGATTACATTTTTCCATATAACAATGCCCCACCCTAATACACATGGTATCAAATCTCAACCATTACGGAGTTATTGAGCTTTTTATGTAAAAAACTGTCTTGTATTAAAATAATTCTTACTCAAAAAGTATATTTTGTATTTAAAATCTTTTATGTCCATTAGAAAGGTGAGAAAATTTACTATTGAGTAGTGTTCTCATGTCTTTCAGTTAATTAGTTTTAGTTACTGTTGAGTCGTAAAGTAGATATAAGGTAATGTTTTTGGTGAGGTTTTTGTTAATTTTCTCAAAATAATGAATTATAATCATAACGATATCTATTATCCAAAAGTTGGGTTTTAATACGATCCATAATTTGTTCTTCAACACCATATTCCTTTCAATTCTCGTTTTTTTTTTAAATTTCATTAATAAACTTTTCCTTTAGTCGACTTGCAAGTGCTTAAAAGACTCTAGTCTTTATAATATGCTTTATATCGTTATTTCCAAAGTTTCATTGGAAAACTGAGAAAATTTTCAGCCTATTTATGTACAAATATCTTTCAGTTAAGAGTACTAAATGACTTTTTACTAGTAAAATAGCTCAAAATTAGTGTTTTTCGATGAGTGTTGTAATTATTCTAATTATTTATCAACAAAATTTATTGTTGCTTTTGTTCACTTGATGCCCTTTAACATTCTCTATAAGTTGTTATTTGACAATTTATCACTATCTCTTTTCATTTCGCTGCAATCACAGCATGAAATTTGCGCCGAAACGAAAAGCGATAATCGAATGGAGTAAACGAGAGAATTACATAACTTGCTGAGATGCATTATTTCGATGATAATAATGGTGATGTTTATTATTTACTATTTTAAGATAGATTAACGAAAATGATAATAATAACCCTAACTTTAAACTAATTTGCTTCCAAAAGAATACTAAATTCACTTAACTGAAAGGTATTAATACGTTTACCTCGGTAAAATTTTCTCTTTCCAATGAAAACAGAAAAAATGCAATAAGTCCCATACTTTTTAATTAGAGCTAGTATTAGATAAAATAAGATAACAGTATCCAAGTTCAATAACTCAAATGCATGGAAACAAGAAAAGGTAAGTGTATCATGCCAAACAACAAATTATGCTCCTTTTTTAGCCGAACAAACTGAATTTTTAAAATGATGAAGCTAACTATCAACATTTTTGAGAAATGATCGAAAAATCGATAAAAAAAAGCTAAGTTTTAACTAATTTCAACTACTAGTAAAATTTAATTAACCTCATAAGCTAGAACATGTGAGGAAATCATTCCTAAGGAAACCAATGAAACTAAAATATATGAAATACAAAGTGTACTTTTTGAATTAGAGGTATTTAAAGACAAACCAGTTATTCACAGAAAAAGTTCAATAACGCTGTAACGGTTGAGATTTGATAGTACGTGTAGAACAATTTTTTTGCGCAAGTATGATCTTCTATCACCCATCAAGAGATTGTTAACCATTAACCAAATACCCTGTATAGTACTGTTTTGAGTAGTACGAGTGTATAAAAGGTGTCTGTTTCTAGCCACATAGAATCAGACTAAATACCAACCATAGTCGCATTTATGTACAGTTTATATCAAATATTGAAACCCAATTCCATCTCAGTATAGATATATTGCCTCCACTTTTGTCTGTGTATTGCATATTTGCACATTGTATACAACTTAGTTGTACTGTATATTTACTGGGTTGAAATTTCGATATAACTACAAAATTGTTTGCTATGTAGAAAGAAAAGGTTACCTTTAGTACACAGAAAAAAATATTTTGTAATTTTAAGTTTATTTTCATGCACATATTTGGAGCATGAATATAAATGTAAAATTAAGTTCCACCACAAACACACACGACTTGTCGTGCTTTCTTCAACGAATTTTATTATAATTTTACTCGTGGATTGAAAATTACAGTTTCTTTAAACGGAAAACCAATGCGCTTCTTATGTATTTTTACTCGAATACTGCTGTAAAATGAATGACATGTAAAATTACACGAATGAAAGTATAAAATTGTATGCTGTTTGATGCTCCAATTGATTTTAACGTAATTTTCAATCAAATTTTTGATTCAATTGTTGTATGTTTACATTTGTATTGATTTACATGTCGTTAAATTTCATTATTTTTTGGTGTGTATGTTACAATTTATAGATATTTCAGTAGTACTATACTACGTTCACACTACGAGTTAAAATGCATTTTAACGCTATCTTGATGACGTTTTCCTTGTTGCCAATTATTAAAACATGTTTTAACTCTGTAGCGTCAAAATAGTATTAGTCACGTTACAGAACTGTCAAACTTTTCCCACGCCTTTTATAATAATCCACTCTCCTTGACATATATAAATCTAATTATACTATACATTAAACTATGTTTCTGTTCAATTTGGCGCCGACACGTGACCTGCTTCGAAGGGAATAGTATTAAAATATTCCCCCTTAGCTAAAACTGTACAGTTCAACGAAACATTTGATTAACTATGAAAAGATCGTTGGTGTAGGAAATCGATGGCGTTGAAAATTCTTGATTATTTTACAGGCTAGTTTATTGAAGCATATCGCCCTGACGCATGCAGAATACCAAAGAAGCGTGACCAAATTATATTACGAACAACATAAGCCTAGCGAGGATAAGTAGTTATTTGTTGCAATAAAATACATCTAGTTACGAAGTTCCTTAATTTCAGAAACTTGCTGGTCAGTTCCGTATGTGCTCGGAATGCGAATAAATATCCGTTTTAAAAGAAGCGATCAACTCATCACCATGCTTCGGTTATATACTGTATCATTTCAAAAGTTTATAAAATTGTAGTTTGTATTGATGAGAATCATCCTCTACATCCACCAGATGCCGTTTGTTTTTGAAGTGCGGTGCCGTTTGATTAGAGACGCTTTAATTATAACGAACTCAAAGAAAGTAATAAACGCACTCAATTCGGGAAGGAGATGCTGCCTTGCACTTCGTTCCACATAAATAAGTAGGTATGTATCGAGATCGGTACCTACTCGAAGCACAACAGCAGGAGCAAGTCGGTATCCCTAGCTCCGGCACGGTTTTACGGTCGACCAACTCTCCAACTATATCCAACTGTGAAACGGGCAGTAAAGTGACTCGTAAAAGTAATTTTGACCTATTATATTGGAGCGCCACCTTTCTCGGAAAAATTATCAAATCGTTAACAAAACTTCGAAATGTCCGGAAGAAGGTTGTTAGAAGATAGCATCGAAATTAACAACCTTTGTTCAAACTTCATCAATATTCAATGACTCGGATTTGAATTTAGGGTCTTACCACTTCTCGAGATAATTAGACGCAGATCCCATCGTGCATTTGTCAGTCAATTTGTTGACGTTGAGTAAAACTCCCACAATGCTTCGAGTGGTACCATAAAATTCAAATTGACCAAAAGTTTAGTCTTTCCTCAAATAAGAAAGATTTGCAATTCATTCAAAGCCGGCGGTAAGCCGGGTCGATGCACCAAAAGCGTCAAAATGCATTAATTATTCCTTTCCGTTTCTCGCCTTCTGGTTTTCATGAGGCTGTCACTGGATGTTAGAATTTTTCGGGTAGTAGGGCGTACCCATATGGCTCAAATTTAATCCAGCTGACAGTCGGTGGGGTGAAGTATGCAGTAGAGCACACCAGCAAAAGATGCCGCGCGATCCAAAGGCTATTGAAGGATGCATGGAATGAATGAGCGTTGAAAATTGTGCCCTTCATTCTCTGGAACTTCGACGGGTCAGGGCTGAGCTGTAATGCAGCTGTTTTTTCTCATTCTGAATAGTGTTTTATTTTATTCAGCGTAAATTTCATGCTGTGTAGGTGATATCTTCTCAAAAAAAATTGAAATCGAGATGGTTGAGCTCAGTTCATTTCCAAGCAAATGATAAAACAAATTTCTATTATAATAAAAGATTGATAATATGCTAAAAACATTCATATTATCGATAGTTGCATAAAGGCGACTGATGTCTTTGCCGACGAACATTTAGTTACATGGATGGTGTCATGAGCATGAATAAAAATTTTCCGACAACACACTAGCTCCATTAAAAAGCATTTTAAAATTTAGGAACATATAGGAATTTTCAAATAAATATTCACTGCAGGCACGCAGCCAGCACATATGCATGTCGACAGCCCCTGTTGTCGAGTGCATTTCATTCATTATACCCTCTGCACATGTTAACGATTGAAGCTGAGCAAAAAAAGTTAAGTCATTGAAAAACATAGGGGTGATTTCCAATATAGCACACACACACCCGCCAGCCAGTAACTGTTGAACCGGGAAGTTTCGGCTTCAACATCATCAGAGAAAAGGGGTTGCCCGGTAATGGATGCAAATTAAGGAGTGACTACTTCCTGTCTGAATTCAAAGGTCCTCGTGCCTAACTGTTGATTCTGCGGCTTTGTTCTACCGAGTACAGCCATACCCGAACTTATTTAGGGACGCCTAATTTGATTCCATACCCGAACAGCTGACGGACGCAGATAACCCGCAGCCGGCAATACGCACAGTCAATTAAGAATCTGAAGAACGGGACATTAAAATATTGTCATAAACTTCTTTATAAAAATTCTCCGCTTCAGGACAGAGGCGTTGCCAAACGATAAACTAGCGAGATTATCGATCTTTACAGCAAAAAGCTGCGTCGTTGTCTTTGTCACCGTAGGCCACGTTCTAAAGTGCCCAACTGCTTTATTGTTCCGCAAACCATTTTAAAACTTGGTTTGGACCTATTTATTTTATAACTTTGCTTCAAACGGCACAGTAGGGTCCCGGTAGGCTCGCACGTTGCACATTGTCCTTTTTGTCACCATCAAATCACCACTTGTGTGCCTAGTACACTGATGCGAAGCTGTGGCCAATTGTAAAGGGACGAAAAATTTATCTAGCTATTTGGTGTTAATGTGTAGTGCACATTGCACAGCGTAAATAAATATGTTTTTGTTCAGGGAATAAAGTATCCTTGCTGTGACAAATTTATGGTATGGCCTTTGATTCCGTTGTTAAATGGATTCTGGGGTCTGGCAGTTTGAAAGATATTTTCGACGAGAATCAATTAGCTGATGCAGCTGCCAGATCGGTATTATCAAAGATTGGCACAGATGATAATAAAAAATAAAAATGATCAGTCCACAAATTCTACTTTCTCTTTCATCCGTTTGATGCAGAATGTGGCGAGGTTCGCTTAAAATTACATTTTTGGGTGCACTAAAAATACATCATCAAGGAAGTCTTTCTCATTAACTGAATTTCGGGATTTTATGCAGAAATGATGTTTTGTAGTGACTACCGGCATAGGTTTTAATACAAGTGGCCAACATTTCGGAAGGAAAGTCTTGTAACATTTGGAACGCTTGTGTCTTTTGCCGTTCGTCATGGATTTAATAAATTTCTTCGTCATTTTGTCGAAAATATGTTCAGCAATGTTGAATTAAATTTTGGAGTATTTGTGACATACAATAATAACGAAAAACTGTTTTGAAAAACTAACAGTACGCTTAAATGATAAAAAGAGATAAGCTCCCTAATTCATCTCAGCACCTCTATTCATTTCACCAATTTAAACACTATTAGTTAGAGCAGTGTCTGATATCTGGGTTTAACGCATTAGCTGTAATGGTAAGATGAATAAGGATCCGTTGTACTCCATTTTCCACTTCGCTCAAACGCGAGTATTTAACATTTTCCAGGCCCGATTTATCTTTTTAATACTTCTTAGAAACGAATGGCTGGTGTATGAATCAGTTTGTATCGTTACCTTCTGCTAGCAGAGGCAATTATTTTCATTCAGTAGGATGCCTGATTAGAACATCATACCAGAAGACTATCAAAACTGTAGCTCACGTTGGTACTTGTTTATAATTTTGTGTTATTTTAACTACTAATGAGACCTAATTTATAACACAACTTGTTACGAAAATTGCGTTCTGTTATACTACTAACCGGATTATAAATCACCTAATCGAAGCCTGTCCGTGATTGGTTACCGCTAATTTTAAGCACCGAGCCGCAAATCTTGAACAAAAAGAATTGTGATTTTAGTCGGTTTCTATTAGTCAACCTTGTTGGAATGCATGTCAACATAGGAAGGGAAGGTGTTTAGTAAGTTTCAGCTAGCTCCTTAAACTGACTGATATAATTAGTTTGCATAGATCCGTGCTAATAATCGGGGGGAATTGCAACAAAAACCTTTACTCAGAGAATATTTATACTATCAACCAAGAATTGAATTTGAAAATACTTTCCTTCACCAACAATTATTTTTATATCCGACGGGTCGAAGTTAGCATACACGCAGGAAAACCGATTTCAAAACATTTAAATGAAACTCAGTCCTGATTGGTTCCTGCTAATTACCTGCACTGAGCTGTAAATCTTGTATTCATTCGAAACTCCATCTCTTTCTCGATGGCCAGCTCCATCTCACTCACGATGGCCAGCCCATTTGGCTTCGAACGTAATCTGAACCGAGTACAAAACCGTGGATCGTACGTGAGTGCGGCATTACAACGTGACGAATGAAAAACTTGAAAGTACGGTAAATAAAAATAAATAAAAAGTGCGGCATCATTCGTACTGGCTACACCACACATACACTCGCTATGTCTGGATGCGGTTAAGGGGGCCCAAGTCTATTTTAAGGGCCCGCATGTTTACCTGATAATGAGAATAATGTGAGTGGAGATTGTAAAAAACAGTAATTGTATTACATTTATATTTATTTACCACAGTGAAAAAAAATTGTAATAAAAACTAAAGCTGTTCGCTCACGAGGCGACAAGACACAGGCCACAAAAAATATTCTATGGATTTTGTTCTACTTATTCCAACGGAGTTTCTGTTGCCGCTTTAAAATTGGTAGATCAAAATGCATAGTGAATATTTTTTGTGGCCTCCTGTGAGTACAGCTTAATTTAAAAAATCCTGAAATTTGAACAAATGTTGTGAATAGCTTTAACTTTATGTTCATCGCAGAGACTTGTTATCGCAAAGGAATTTTCCAGAATAATTTTCTAAATGTGTTGGACGTAGCGCAAAAAACGATTAAATTCACTTAACAGTGAGATTGAATCATTCTGGTATAATTTATCACAAATATTTTTTGCATTTGCTCATTCAATTGGCTAGTGATACAAAACGCGTAAAGAAGCTGTCATTTGTTCGAATTTAGATTGGAAATGATTTTAAGTACCGTAAACCGGAGTGACTTTGATCACTCGAATCTTTTTTCGTAGATCGCTTATTAAACCAGAATAGTCTACCGAATCATTTTAGTTTGAATTGATTTTTGCTCTAAACTTATAAAATACTGATTTGTTATACTTTTTGAGTATATGGTACGGTTTTTGGGTACAAAAACTACAAAAAACCGAAAATTGACTTTACCTGATTTTTGCGAAGCTTCGTAAAGTGTCTATTTTTTATAAAACATATCTCAAATTTGAGCAAGAGTAATAAATTACAAGCGAGTTTTTATTTGACTTTAGATTGGGATATGCTAAATGTAGTTTAAAGAGTTTGTTTATTTTTAATACATTTTTGTGAAACTAGTTGGCAATTATTTCAAATTATTTTAAGCTAAAATTCGCAACATTTTTTTTATTGTTCAATATTCCAACGTGTTAAAATGGATGAAACTTTTTGAAATGATAAAACACTGAAACAAAACAATTTTAGCAGTTTTAAAGGTTTTCAGAATCTTTTATTCTAGTTGGACACAAATTATACGAATTTTGGTTACTCGAATTTGCAGTACATTGAAATACTTTGTATAATACTAATTAATATCAGTTTAACAATGAATATCTTTCCAGAATTAGTTTAAACAAACATTTGAATGAAAAGCATTGACATCAATAACCAAATGTGGGTGAACATGCAGGTTATCAAAGTCACCCCGGAACACGAAAACGGATTTCAACTTGAAATCATTTTTGAAAAAATAGCTGTAAACGGACAATTTTTGGTAAAACCATCCAATCTTGTTTAAAAATATTAAACTCGAAAAAAATTTGTTGCGTCTAAAAATGTGTAATGATTACTTCGAAAAATGATCAATGTCACCCCGGTTTACGGTATTAGCAGAAGCATTTGAAGTTTGCATGAAAATGATTAGCCTGTTAATTGATTTAGAGTCATTCTTAAAATTTTGCTGTAAAGCAATTTTGTAAGATAACTTTTTAGCTTCCCAGAATGATTTAAACGAACTTTGGGCCAACATGAGGGTAATACAATGCTTCGCTTTTACTGATACTGACAACAATTTCTGTTCTAAACTCGAACAAATGAATCATGGCAATACACTCAAGTTTTTTTTTTACGCGGTTTTTTTTGCGCGGTATTTTTTTACGCGGTTTTTTTTACGCGGATTTTGAAATTTACGCGGTTTTCATTTACGCGGATTTTGAAATTTACGCGGTTTTCATTTACGCGGTTTTTGAAATTTACGCGGTTTTCATTTACGCGGTTTTTGAAATTTACGCGGTTTTCATTTACGCGGATTTTGGAATTTACGCGGTACCCATCAATGAGGTTCCCTAGTGACGTTTTTGAAAGACCAATTTGCTTCCACGAATTTTTCAGTATTACTCATCAGAGAACCCTCGAAAGTTGGCAAACCTCGTGGAGCAATGGGGAGCTAGGAAGGTGGCTACATTCGATAGTCCCTAAGGTATCGACGAAACCTTGGTTCAAGGGGATGGATGTGGGTCGTGACTTCATTCGTGTGATGTCCCGACTCATGGCAAACCATTACACGCTGGATGCACATCTCCGACGTATTGGGCTCGTGGAGAGTGGTATCTGCGCTTGTGGCGACGGTTATCACGATATAGAGCACATAGTCTGGGCGTGCACCGAGTACAGTTCCGCCAGGTCTCGGCTTATGGACACCCTCCGGGCCCGAGGAAGACCACCCAACGTTCCGGTTCGAGATGTGTTGGCAAGCCGCGATGTCCTCTATATGTCCCTTATATACACCTTCATAAAAACCATCAATATCCAACTTTAACTGCCCCTTTTTCCTTATCATTCTCAGAAGCGCTCTCTTCCACCTGTACCATACACCCACGATGGTTTGATGCGACTCCAAGGCGACACAAAACATCCCTGTCGAATGAGCCAACAAACACGGGACCTAAAGCACGAACATCACACGCACAACTCGAAACGTAGCCGATCAACATCTGAGCCGCACTACGAAATCGTCTGGAGAAACCCCTGCCATCTCGAGAACGACCACCCGGCGTCCCAGTACATGATTCTTCCTGATGAAGACCACCCTGATTCTGTAATCCATCCGTTGATCTCCCGAAGTCTGAAACTGAAATAATGTTCTCCCCCTGCCATGTTTGTCCACCCTACTTCCCCTGACTCTTATACACAGAAGTAACACCCCTTCCCCCCCCCCAAATATCTTCATGAAGCATTTAGCTCTTCTTGCCTTTTCTAGTTTTAACTATTATATTATATGATCTCGTTGAAAATGCCCAACTCTACTACCACATAAAATAACTCTAATTAATGTCTCCGAATCTTTACAAAATTTAATCACGCCCTCTAATTATTTCTACTTTTAAGATAGTCGTAAAAATTTTCCCCCTTAGTTAAACATTATTTGCTCCAATAATCTCATTGCTAAAAATGTCAAACCATATTGCCATAAAAACTAAATGACCCCTCTAATCTTACGAAAATTATACTACCCCCTTGTGTATATATATAGCTATAAATTAGCCTTAGTTTAATTTCAAAAATCAATATGTAAGCCCCTAGTTTTAAGTAATTTAAAATGTAAAACAAAACAAAATTGGCACCTTTAAGCTAACGCAAACCTGCCTTATCAAATAAACGAATTGAAAAAAAAAAAAATGAGGTTCCCTTTATCGCGGATTCTTAAATTTAAGTGGTCTTCATTTACGCGGATTTTGAAATTTACGCGGTTTTCATTTACGCGGATTTTGAAATTTACGCGGTTTTCATTTACGCGGATTTTGAAATTTACGCGGTTTTCATTTACGCGGATTTTGAAATTTACGCGGTTTTCATTTACGCGGTTTTCATTTACGCGGTTTTCATTTACGCGGCTCGTATCCCCCGCGTAAAAAAAAAACCTGAGTGTATATCAAGGCAATATATCAATCACATGGAAGAAACATTCGCGATGAATAGTATCAGAATGGTTAGATCCCACTATCAGGAGAACTATATGAGTTTTTTGACTTTCCAACTACTTTTATGTAATTCACAAAACCATTCTCAGAACCATGTTGCGTTTCGGCTTCGCCTCATCAGAAACCGACACTAACACATTGTCGGAATAGATTAGCGCCGGCTTGACGCAAATCCCTTAAAACTAAAACACACTATGTGTTTCAATCAAACGACTGATCAAACGTGATGTCCCGTTCGAGCAGAAGTTCTGTTTATGCCGATGAGACAAGTGAAGCCGAAACTTGTCTTGGCTTAGCAGGCCTATGCGAAAGCACTATGCTATATTTCACCCTAAGGAGGAAAATTTGGTAAAAATCAAAATTTCTCACTAGGGTGAAAATTTGTTGGTAAAAATCAGTCTTTGTACAGGAGGGCACAAATCCTTATTTCATACTATGTTGCGTTTCGGCTTCGCCTCATCAGAAACCGACACAAACACATTGTCGGAATAGATTAGCGCCGGCTTGACGCAAATCCCTTAAAACTAAAACACACTATGTGTTTCAATCAAACGACTGATCAAACGTCATGTCCCGTTCGAGCAGAAGTTCTGTTTATGCCGATGAGACACAAGTGAAACCGAAACTTGTCTTGGCTTAGCAGGCCTATGCCGAAACGCAACATAGTATGAAATAAGGATTTGTGCCCTCCTGTACAAAGACTGGTTTTTACCAACAAATTTTCACCCTAGTGAGAAATTTTGGTTTTTACCAAATTTTCCTCCTTAGGGTGAAATATAGCATAGTGCATTCTCAGAAGTTCTTACGATGATATCAAAGCTCTGCGATGAGCATGCTCTTTAATGTGATATTTAGGGTTGAAATGTAGCAGTTATCCAGTAAAGGTCAGCCGGAAAAAGAGCCGGTTGATTCTCGTTAGTAGTATGGCTCTAGCGACACAACCAATTCTAATTAGAATCGCTTGTGTCACTGGAGCCGGAATACTAACTAAAACCAGCCAGCACTTACTGGATACTCGTAGATTTGCAGCGTTGACAGAAACAATAAATTTCCGAAACAAAATTAACCCTTTTAACTTAAAATCGTTAAACCAATTTCATGAAAAAAAAACCTATTTTCGTCAAAGTTATTCTGGTTTATATTCCTTCCTACGTGACCCAAGAAAACAAAACATTATGCGGTACCATTGAACAGACAACTCTTTGCACATTTCAAGGACAATTTATTACGTAAGTACCAATTTTGTAATCAGACAGAAAACCATGTTCAGCCACCGCTAAGAAGGTCCCAATGATCATAGAAGCCGCATCCAGTACCTCAAAATTAACATCACGCACTGTAAACGAGGGGTCATTCGTGAAACTCGACGAGTTCACATTCGTAACCTGTAAGAAGCAATTAAGCCCACATGATCGCGATCACAAGGGTAGCAATAACGATGACGATATGGACGTATATGACAACTATGCTAAAAAGTCTTGAATTGCAACGGGAAGTCGCGCAGTTTGATGGAGAGCTACTAATAAAAGGTCAGTCGTGAGTTATTGCGACCTTTTAGATTGATTGATAAATCGGTTATAGTTATCGAAATGAAACCAAAGTTTTACAGTAGTTTAGTATATATTTATTTCCGCTTATATATGTCGATTGAACTTTAGAATGAGTGGAATGCTCGACATTTGGGATGGACGCCCAGCATCAGTGCTTGTGTAGTCGTTTCCGGTACGTTTTTCTCAGTTTTTTTTCAACTTCCGCATCATTTTCTTTTCATATTCCGCCATTTCGCGCTTAATTGTCATCATGCACAGAAAAAAATATTTTGTAATTTCAAGTTTATTTTCATGCACATATTTGGAGCATGAATATAAATGTAAAATTAAGTTCCACCACAAATACATACGACTTGTGCTTTCTTCAACGAATTTTATTATAATTTTACACGTGGATTGAAAATTACAGTTTCTTTAAACGGAAAACCAATGCACTACAATGTATTTTTACTCGAATACTGCTGTAAAATGAATGACATGTAATATTACACGAATGAAAGTGTATAATTATATGCTGTTTGAAGCTTCAATTGATTTTAACGTTATTTTCAATCAAATTTTTGATTCAATCGTTGTATGTTTACATTCGTATTGATTTACATGTCGTTTAAATTTCATTATTTTTTGTGTGTGTTTCGATCGGATGGAGTTCAGGACCGTTTTGTGAGTTCATGGTACAAAATCCACAAAATTATCCGTGTATCACACCAGTACGGTTTTGGAATAGTGGCATGACGCCAAATTAGGCCAAAACAACTGTTTTTGATCGTGCAGTCTTTATAACGGCAGCAGACGTCTTTGGAGACACACAGTTTTATAAATCTCATATTTCATTGAGCTTTTGGTCACGAATGGTGGTACGTTTTCCACAAGTACATACACTCAAAACACGAACCGTATGATTTACGTGCAAATAAGCATGATTCTAATGAGAATTTTGCATTGTAACTGGTATAATGCATATAAAGCGATATTGGTCCGGGACAAAAATGCATGAAATGGCGATTACGCTGTAGAAACATACACAAACTTACAATTGGGAATGTATTCGTGAATTCAGCCATATCGGAGTATTAGTTTTAAAATGACCTGCACTAACACACATGTAAAGAACACCTTCACTTGTATACATGGGCGCTCTAAAAATACTAATACACGCTCAAGAACCTTTTTTCATTTCTCCTATCCATCGATTGCTTGCTGCATCTTACAGAGAGTAGCACACGGTAATCATCAAATTGATGGGGTACGTGTTATGTTTCTGGGATGATATGATAAACTTTCGGCGTTCTCTCAACCTTCAATATACCAGCGGTATGGGAGTTCTAGCCGCTAAACAGTCTCATGCATTTTATTAATGATTTTAATGATTGATAAATAATTAAGTGCACTATAGGCAGGAGAAAGTTGCCCATATGGGATCATTGGGCCAACAAGTTAATTGAACTTTTGTTCGATTAAAGACCGTACACTAATCATTTCTGGTATTCACCATTACGACAGTATTTTTAAAAGTCAGGTTATATCATAACAATATTTTGCGTCAAACGCATTTAAGTGTAAGTCAACAGACGAAAGACTATCACTGTGTTAGAAGACAGAAGTTCGTTCAAACACCAAAGAAGTGTCCATGTATAGAATACACCAGATTCAGCCAGCATGCAAAACCAACTAATACTTCTACATGCGAACAGACTATACTGTAGCGTCTATTTTCAACCAACTTATTTCATAGCAGATTGAGTTGTGTTTGTATAATGCGGTAGGTAAATTTGGTCTATAATGCGAACAAGGCATGATTCGAATTCAAAATATGTTCGAAAGGTTGTAATGCGTTTATTGCATTGGGAAATTGTTTTGGGTGTATGGCCTACCAAATCAGGTACTTCAAAGCGAATTTCGACAGCTTCTTTCATTTGAAACGGTCATCCACAGCAGTCCCTACCCGTGATATACCGACAACTGTGTGATTTCCTTTTTGATGTTGGTCTCATCATCAATGATGCAGCACTGGTATTTCGTTAGTAGCGTCGTGTAAAGTTTTTGGTCGCCCGTTTTGGCAACACTTTGCTGGTGTTCGTCCTGATTTGGAAAGTGCTGCATATTATGCGTTTTCAATCAGGATCTTTTCTAGGCCTCCTAGACGAAACTTTGTGAAACATCTAGTTTTCTGGTCACGTCGAAATATTCGGATTTCGCTTGAAATGAGTAATTAATGCTCTGTCAGTTTTTTACGGGTTGTTCTTTCATGACTTGTGGTTCACTCCCATCAGTTCTAGGAACCTTAGGAGGAGCTTTACGACGAATGATCTATATTCCTATGACGCAATGCTACAACCCAGGATTTTGCATTTGGATGAAAAAAATCTTTCGCGAACGGTTTTTTTCCATCTCGACCGGAATCTCTCTGAGAACTGCTAAATCAGGCGGATGGCAACAATATACTGAAAAACTGAGCAAATTTGGGTTAATTTCGGTCAAGTATGAAAACAGTTAGGCAATTTTGAAACCATCGCAATAATTATCTACACACCCTTTATTCGTTTATTTCAATTAATTTTTTCCATCTTTTAAATTTATAAAACACCCTAGGTTCCGTTAAGCTAACGAATTGAACCGTATCAATCAAACAATTAGTATAAAAATGGTTTGATTTGAAAGGTTGAAACCGTACAATTGCCCCAATCGATATTCAAATAAGAAGTTATCTATAAGAGGGGCGGTATTTTGAACCTGTGGCCCGGTGTGGCTCACGACGCCCCTGATGACTAGTATCAAGATCAAAATGGTTACTGTTCCGAAGCCCAACGGTTTGCAGTCTGCATGCACATGATAGTGCTCGTTGTTTAAGGTGTATGTGAAATGGTTTGATATATAGAAGGGTCTCAAGAGCAGTTGCTTGAGTTGCACATTTCTTTTTAGATAGTTTAGCTTCGACTGGACCGTCACCACCTCTTACCTCTGTAACTACACAAGGTATCCTTATAACAGTATTGGACGTATAGTTTACATGACAACTATACAATTGATGAATTTGGTTTGGAGACCGCAGATCATTCCAAAAGTTCGTCTGCACTTCCCGAAGGCCACTCACGCTTTCTTGACTCTGAACTCAGATCAGATCAGTTTGAAATCCAATATAACTTCAACGTATTTGATTTGATCCGCCAACAGTAGCTCAAAGATAAATAACTGCAAGGGGCGAACTCCGGTTGTTATTAGCTTCTTCGTGAAAAGAACCTTTGAACCGGATAATTTAAATTGTGGACGCCGTAGGTGGGAAATCTAACCTCATTGAATTTCCTCAACAAGCCGCGGAAACTAAGTTCCATAGCAAAGGTGACAGAACGCCACTCTGAGGATAGCAAAAACTACTCAACTATTTTAGGAAAATTACTTAACGCAAAAATTGCTCAAAATTGACTCCCCCCATATAACAAATTGTCAAAAATTTCTGTATCCCTCCCTCCCCTATTACGTAACAAATTCCTTAAAAAAGATCATGTTACGTAACGTTCTAGCTTACTCCCCCTCCCCCATATGTCACAACATGTCACCATTTGTCGTACCCCCTCCCCTAAAAGCGTTACGTAATTTACGTGGATGAGCTGGATACTTTCTTCATTTGAGTTTCGGAATAAAATAGGAATACTGACGATTCTCTCACGTTCCTTTTCACAGATTTCTAAACCATCCGCATTGCTACTTGTACATAGAGAAAGCAAAAAACAAAAACTTTGTTTATCATAATGATTATTTCAGGATGTTTCGTAATATTTTGTACAGTTGTAATAATTATCACACCACAACCAACCACGAAATAAATAAAATTTAATCTTCAAATAATGATTATTGATATTTTTCATTTCGCTGTATTTTTCAGTAAATCATTGACTATAACAGAGCAACGTCTGTCGGATTAGCTAGTAAATAATAAGTTTAAACAGTAAACTGTAAATTTGTAATATAAACCTAAAAATTCGGCACCCTCAAGCTAACGTACTAAATTAAATAAAAAATACAATATGAATCTTACGACCATGCGTTTAGACATCAACGAAAATATTGCAAATTTCGAATTTTTACTATAATAATTGTTTTCACCAGTTATCAAATTCCATTAAGTTGTATCCACGTGCCATGCTAACAATTATTCAAGTCTACTGTCGGTAGCTTAGCTACAGACCTCCAGCACGTAGTATGATTGAATGTTATGCATGAAATGATTTTCTTTCGTCATTCGCGACTCAACCAACCCGAACCTGAAGGTTCAGATCAGCTTCCAGAGTTCATTATAATGCCGCTGTGCGGATGGGGTAGGTATGTTATGTTCCAGCTGGCTGATTCTTGGCGTACATAAACATATTCCTCATTATACGTATGCGCGAGAAACAAGAGGGAAGTACGAGTTATTAAACCGTTTGAGTTGTTTATGGTATATGCGACGGTAGTACTTCTTTTCTAAGCACCCGAAGAATTGTTTCTCGGAAACAATTTCGTCCAGCATGTACCAGTCGTTTCTAATACTTTGTCACTTTGTGTAGGTTGATATTCAGAAATTCACTTCCAAAGAAAATGTTTGTTTATTGTCGACTAATTAAATGTTTCTCTCAGTGTTCTTTTACCTTTAACAACTTCAAAGCCGCTTATTCTATGTAAGGTGATCATGTTCCATAACGCACGCGTTTCCGCTTCGCTTGTTTCCTTGGGGATTAGTCAGGTGCTAGGTTGCAAAAAATGCACTTTGGTTTGTCGATGGATAAGGTACTCCGTTTCCAGGTTAAATGTAAGTACACAGTGAGTTCATTGCATTCTTACCGCTACACGGTCTGCTACTCCCGGAAAATTAGCATTACTATCGACTGAATCTCCCCTCGTTGCAATTTCACCTTTTATCGAAACTTAATTTATCCAACGCAAAGTGATAAATGAACCATAAGTTCCAACTCAACCTCGACAGTATCCGGCTTTATAATTCAATAATCACCAACATTTCCCTTCGTCGCCTCTTCAGACGGCGGATGCTGCAAGGGTTGGAAACTATCCCTATACCTCACTTCGGCACTATCGAAATAGAAATTTATTTATTTGCAAGTCAAACTGATGAGGGTTGAACAGATGGTTATTTTGCGGTCCAGATGCACACGTGCACATCTCGTTTATTTGTACCTACATAGGCGTTGCTAGTGGGGAACAAAACCGTATACCCCTGCGGGACATGTGTCATTAATGTTAGAAAAATTGAAATAAAGGGGTATGGCTACTTTGGAAGAGTCGAAGAAATCGTCAATTTATGATTTTTGTAAGAAAAAATATACAACGTTCGAATAATTGTTTATTTAGACACCATCCTGTAATGGCCAATACTATTGCGCCACAGATTTGAGTTCAAGTACAGTGGAGTGGCTTTGCTCATACTTAATGCCGTAACGAAAAATAATAATAAAAAAACAAAATTACTTACTCGCTATGAATCAAACTTCGAATGATTGAGTTTTAATAATATTAGCCAATTTTCATGAACCTTTGTTAAATTAAATTTGTATGAAGTTTCTCGACACATTCAGATATCAAGGCAGCGTAGAATATAAGCCGACCGAACAAATCAAGCAGTGTTTGCTCTTTTTTGATAGAAAGTATAATATGGAAGATTTCATATCCCCGTACGAAAAATCCACAATCCTTTTAGCACGTGACCAAACAATACTATTGACACAAAACAGCGCACCTTTCCGTGTTTCTGTTTATAAACAGTCCAGCTACAGCATACTGCCCTCACAGCTATCATTTTTCTATAATTAAAACCTTTAATCCTAACCTAATGCAACTGCCACCGCAGTCACGTGGATCGAATTTCATCTCAATCTGTTTGCAAGTTAATGCCACCTTTGGGCACGTACATTTTACTTCGGACCTCCGAACAAACCTAAGTAGAAGGCAAACATTCAGGCGACATCGGTAGACCGATTCAAATGCCGCCCTGCACGAGGATGATTTATATTTCGAAACAAATCCGACAGCACGCCCATCGATCCCACATACATACGGGAAAATTAATATCTATCGTCCCAGAAGGAAAATCAGTTACCCAGAATAAACAGAACGATCCCATTTCCAAACGCCGCCGTTTCGTACCGAAAAGTGTAACACCGGGCCTTTCACATTTTTTTGGCTGTCGCTCAGTGAATGTAGAGGGTGGAAAGCATAACCTGACAGCCGAAAAGGAAGTCGTCATCAATTATAACATTATCTAGTTGTTCGGCACTCCGGCGGGTTCGAAATAGTTAGTCGTTAATTTGAGAGAAACAAATAAAAAAACAGGCATGGTTCTAGGAGTTTATTTTCGTGTCTCAAGTGCAATGCAGGAGAGCATTATGGCTGTGGGTGGCAGTGTTCCGAGATGTTCGGTACATTCTGCCACTTTTGCTTTGCGTTTAAAATTCAACCGAATGTGGGAAATAATTATCGGTGGAACCAAGTAGGATAGGCGCTCCTTTAGGGTCCATTCATAAATTACGTAACGCGAAAATTGCCCAAAATTGTCTCCCCCCCATGTAACAAATTGTCACAAATTTTTCGAATCTACCCCCCCCCCCCCCTTAAACGTAACAAATTTTTCGAAAAAAATATTTTTGGTTCAGTAAATACATGTTACGTAACGATCTAGCTTACTCCCCCTCCCCATACGTCACAACTTCTCGTACCCCCTCCCCGACTGAACGCGTTACGTAATTTACGGATGGTCCCTTATTCATCTCAGTAGTAGCATGTTTGCAGAAAATGAATTTCGCCGAAATTTCGACTCAAATGAAATAAACGATTCCGAGTCGGGATCGGTTGTATCATTTGGGCCGGATTTCGAGAAGAAACCAGCCAATCATATTCCGAATAACTCCAATAAGTGAATTAGTTATGGAATATGCGTTTCGACTTCGTCTCATCAGAATCCGCCACTAGAGTAAACAGGTCTAATACGCCCTCCTTAAGCAAAAATAGATATATTTCACCATTCGACACTATGTTCTCTGCACCAACTACTCTATTTTTTGTTAAATTAGTTAGAAATAAGCGCCCGTTTCATTTTTTTATTAAAAACATCCTGTTACAAGTATTACTAAAAAAATTTCAAAGTTGCCTAAATTCTAGTTTTTTTCTTTCACCCAGGGTAAAATGCCCCCGGTTAAAGTGTAATATGCCCCACAACAAGAGGATGGTATGCCCCACAGCAATCGGTGAGTATGCCCCACAACAATGGGGGGCGTTCTGGTCGGTGATGAGCTGTTGTGAATGCATGAATAATTCTACTCGAACACATAGTTTTAAGCCAAGCTACAACTAAGATAGTAAATGTATTATTCTAGTAAGCTACTCGAAATAGTTTTATCAAATCCGACTGTTTCTAATTGGTTGTAATGTTATTGGAAAAGTGGGAGCTTACATCAAAGTAGCTCTTTTGAAACTTTGGTGTATATTGTTGTTTTGCAACATATTAAAAAATACCGAACTAACATAGTACGTTGATTTCATGAAACGATACTGTTATCAGTCATTTTTACTTTTTAGATAATTCAGGAATCCTGGGAATTGAAGAGGGGCATTTTGTCCCGATGGGGCGTGTTATACCCTTTTACCCTAACTTAGTTAACGGACTAAGCTAGCACCGTATTTATGCTAGCTCCAAAAAACGGAGACACAACCAATGAAATCGAAACATTTGGTTTGGCTTAGCAGGCCAGTGCAAGATACACTATACTATATTTCTCCATAGTGGAGAACAATTTCGGTAAAAACTATTTGTTCTCCATTAAGGAGGAAAAGCGCGTGAAGAGCGCAGAACATATAACTAAATTTGTTATTAAATTTGCGTTTCGACCTCATCTCATCAGAATCCGACACTAACTTAGTTAACGGACTAAGCCAGTGCCGGATTACCGGATTATCCGAAGTTTTTACCAAAATTGTTGTCCACTAAGGAGAAATATGGCATAGTCCAATAAGTGTATTGAACTACTAACACACATGTAACGATTTTCGATAGAGCCAGACCCAACGTCATTAATAAACCAGTCGCTGATCCGTCGTTTTGACATTATCGAATAATCGTTCACTTTCCATATGGGTCGCGATAAGATCGTTTTTGTCACTTTAGAGATCAATAGAACTAAAATTAAAAATCAATATCTTTTCTCCTTTAGGCTTGCTATTTAAGTAAATAATATAATCTCATTAAAATTGTCATTAAGCGAAATGTCAAGCTACTTGGAGAATATATTCTCAAAAAACAGTACAGATCACATCAGTTGTGGTAAAACTAGTAGAAATAATTTCTCGTTTGGTTTATCACTTTTTAGTCTTTGAATTAAGCAAGATAGTTTTTTTCATTGAATAAGATAATAAGAAAATCCAAGACATAGTCTTCGACTGACTTGTTGCATATCTGTTGTTTATTACAACTACCGTAAATAAATTGTGACTTTGAATTCAGATTGACATTGACATATAAATAAAATCGTATTGGTCGTAGAATTAGAATAAATGGCTTGATTGACATATTCTCTAAGTTATTCGAAGGATTGAAATACCCTACTTATTAAAAATGGAAAATGATGGCACAATATAATCACAACACCAAACAGTGAAGCAGACTGGCATGGTCAGAATACTACATTCCCGAAGAACTAATTAGATACGAATGAAAAACTAATGCACTGATACTCAATTAAATTACTACAGGGCAGTCAGATAAAAGAATACCACGTGCAGAGTTCATACAAAGAAAGTTCGTAAAATAAACGAATTTAACGATGATTTCATGAATCATTCGTAGTTCTACAAGTAAAGTTTTAAGTTTGTCACAAGCTTTTCCAACAAATAATATGTCGGTCTCATAGTCTGTATTAATTATGTTGTCGATCGAAGTTCCAGTTCCGCAGTTACGTATTGTACCTTCTTACTACGCTTAATAATAGCATTATTAATTGTCACTGCTCGTCACTTGTATTGCTCGTCACCTACACATTCATTTGTGCTATGTAACCTGGTGTCCAAAGGCTTGGATAGACAAGTCAATAAGCTTGGATTTCAAATCTACGGGTTTGTTGATGATTTCCAAATATTAATTACGATATTCTGCATCGGAACAATCTTTGATTTAAGGGGAGCGTCTGGTGTAGAGGGCTAAAATAATCGACTTCTTTTTTATCCGCTTAATTGCAAAGCTTGAAGCTCTAGTAAGATCTCCCGCAATCTCGATGGCCACGCTGAACTTCTTTTGTTGTAAAAAAAAAACAATGCATTTATTTGCCATAACACACGCTGATTTCGATCTATCGGCAACAGTTTTCAAAAAACTAACAGCGATAAAAATAGAGTATAAACAATACGCTCTAAACCACTTCTACCCCAATTTTCAAAAGAAAATACCCAATGGGTCATTTTCTACGTTTTTTTCCGTGCTGCAATTTGCTGTGGGACACCCTATAATAGCATGTTCTCGAAACGGCATTTTTCAAATTGGCGAACACGATAACTCGAAAACTAATCAACGAATTAACTTTATTTTTTTATAAGGATGTCCAATATGTATAGCCTGTCGATGAACCACAGAAAACCGAAAAAAATAATTCTTCCTATAATTTTGAAGAAAATGAACGAAATTTACAGCAAAATGTGAGATTTATCGGTTTTCATAAAGCCATTTTCCGAAACACGAGCTTTTTTCTATTTTTTGTTGTGGTTCATCGACTAACTACAAGTGCAAGCTTTACAAAACATATTGAATTTCCCGTATCAGACAACTTTATCGAGAGTTATCGTGTTCGCCCCGGCGCTCCTCGACTTGGAAATGGTTGGACGTCTACTCTTGGAACGCTCGTATGTGTGGCTCTGTGTGACTGAAAATATTTTTTTTTTCGTGCACAATGAATGTACATAATGTACATTCATCGTCAAATTGCTGTTAGTATTGGCACTGCTCAGTCTGATTGCTTTTCAAACAGCTCTGGAGTTCCTCAAGGTAGTACACTCGGACCGCTGCTATTTTCGCTGTTTATTAATGACGTGGCTAGTATTTTAAATCCTGGCGGCAAACTATTTTTCGCTGACGATGTTAAACTATATTACGTAATTCGTGATCAGTCCGACTGCCTGGTACTGCAAACCGTTCTGGATACTCTTAACGACTGGTGTGTGCGGAATATGATGGTTTTGTGCATTCCCAAATGCAGTGCCATCAGCTTTCATCGCACTAGGAACACCTTCCCTTTTGATTATAATATTGCTGGAAATCAACTACAACGTGTTGACTACATCAAAGACCTTGGAGTAATACTGGATTATAAACTGACTTACCATCGTCACTTCTCTGCTACAATCGTCAAGGCCAATCGACAACTGGGATTCATGTTTAAGCTATCCAACGAATTTCGTGATCCTTTGGGTTTTAAAGCTCTTTACTGTTCATTAGTGCGTTAGATGCTAGAATTTGGAAATGTCGTTTGGAATCCTTGCCATGCTGTTTGGATCAATAGGATCGAAGGCGTTCAGAGACGGTTTGTCAGATATGCTCTGCGTTTCTTGCCATGGAGTGATCTGCAAAACTTGCCGCCGTATGAAGCCCGCTGTCGTTTGTTAGGCTTGCACACACTTGCTGAAAGGAGAATGACATCGCATGCAGTCTTTGTGGCCAAAATACTGCTGGATGAATACGACGTACCTGACCTACTAGCACAAATGCATTTCTATGCGCCATCTCGTACTCTTCGCCAAAGACTGATGCTTGTTCCTGAAATGAGACCAACTGACTATGCTGCCAATAGTCCTGTCATCGCAATGGTTTGGAGGTTCAACGAGTTCTCCGAATTATTTGATTTTAACCTCACAGCATCTGGATTTAGAAGACGAATTGAATCACACTAATTTTAGGAAATTTCATTCGGACATTAAATGTTAGATGAATAAATTTTTTACAAATACAAATACAAAATACAAATATAAAGCGATCCTAACATTACACAAAAAATCTATTGTTGCCTTGCCTTCAAAATCGTAAAACAAAATAACTTTCGTTTTGAGCACTTTACACCAGACGCACCCCTTAATATAACAAGCATGAAGAGCTGTCGAACAGTGGTGTCGACATGTTAAATTATCAGTTAATCTAAACAAAACTACAATGGATCTTTTCACGAAGAATCAAATAACAACCGAGTCCCTTGCAGTTCTTTGATTCTGGGCTACTGTGCAGTACGTTAGAGCTACATTGGATTCCAAACTGAACAGTTCTGCTTACTTCAAGCACAGCAGACGAACTTTTGGAAAAAAAACTGGGGTCTCGAACCCAAATACATCTATCGGATTTACACGACAAGTGTACGTCCAATGCTGTCATAAAGATGGATCATCACCATATCTCCCCTCTACCACTACATGGGCAGAGGGGAGAGGTGGTGACGATCCAGTCGAAGCTAAACCATCTGCAAAGAATGGCACTCATGGCGTTGGTGCATTCACTATGACGCCGATTGCTGCCCTTGAGGCCCTTCAAATATCAAACCATTACACATACATCTTAAACAAGACGGACTATCACACACATACAAACTTACTGGTCTTGAAATGGTAACCATGTTGATCTTGCTACCAGTCATACCCGACTGTGGTCACAAATGGTTACATGGGTGAAGAAAATCTTGATCTCCAGCGATATTACACTAACGTATATTTTTCCTTATAGGACATTCCATGTCAAGATACCCTTTGGAGAAGAGTAATTATCTTTCAACAACAAACGCAAGTGGCCTGTTACACTAACGCTTCTCTGATGGAGGTACGTGCTGGTGCTGGTATCTACTTTCGTGAAAAGAGATTGGAACAATCTCACTCGCTGCGTAGATATTGTACTGTATTCCGAGCAGAAATTTTGGCGATTATGTGCGGGGTACGATCGGCTCTTCAACAGTGTTTGTCCGGCAAGTTATTTATTTATTTATTTATTTATGCAATCAAGGTCCTTAACTCTAGCAAATTACGGTCCAAGCTAGTTATTCCATGCCGAACCTAAATCGAAGAACTAAGCATTGTCAACACTATCTAATGGGCTAAAGAATTGGCCAGGGCAGATGTAGCGATTAACTTCGTTGGTCCTGAGCCCACCGTGCCAATTCCCGAAAATTAGATAAGTGAAAAACTGCGGTCCTGGGCTTCGTCCGATCAACGTGTCACCAAGCAAAGGCGTTTCTAGAACAACTGTGCCCAGTGATTTCAAAAAAATCCTGCATTTTTCGAAACTCCACTGCGGCATGTTAAGCAGGGCTTTAATCGGCCACTGCAAACTCAATTATCAGATGGCAACTGTTCAGCGCGCTGAGTCGTTTTCATGTGATCTTTGTGAATACGACTACGGAACCTAATAACCATCTGATATGTAGCTGCCTAGTGGTAGCACACTTGCGATGTCGAATTTTCGGCTGTGTTTGGACGACTGAAACTCAGAGACATATTAAAGTTTCTTATCCAATGTGGCGAAGAGCTTTAGGCTTACTCGCAGGCGATTTGAACTACTTGTGAGTTCAATTTACCTGCTGTTTGTTTTGTGCTGTTATTTCTCCTTTCATTCCAATTCTACTTCCTCCCTTCTCATTCTTCTTTTCTTTCGCTCAAGAAATGATGAGAAGACACGGCAAGGCACAAATTCCAATATCAATATCGTCGAAGAGATGTGCCAAGACAAACATACCAAAAGTAAAGTTCCAACAGGAATTGCCATAACGACCTCGGTATCCTGGCGGTTTACTTGCAAAAGAAGGGATAACCAGGATAACAGCTGATATCGTGCTGTAAGGAAGAATGGGTCGAAATAGAAGCAGGACCCCAGCGAATAGAGTTGCCATCCCCAAACAACGTAGTGAGACACCCACGAAATGCCGTCTGTGTGCAGAATACTGGTTCCATCGAAATGCTTAAGCGAACGAGCGCTATCTGCTAGAGACTAGAAGTGATGATTTCAGGTGTCTGTTTGCAGATTGTTGACAAAAAATACACACAGGCACAGACACACATTTTCCGATCTCGACGAACGGAGTCAAATAACACATAACACTCTGCCCTCTGGATCTCAGTTCGGAAGACGATTTTTGGAGTGATTGCAAAGTCGGTCTTTATATGAGAAAAGCAAAATATTGTAAACAAGATATTCTAAAAAGAATGTTTAATGTTCTTTTTCAAATAACACTATATCTCAGAAATTATTAAAGATAGGAAATAACAACCTTCAACTAAGTTTCTTGTTTAAGAAATAACTACAGCTTTGCGAAAAGGCAACAACTTGCCAGTTCTGCATCTCCCTTATAGGATAAATACTAAAAAGCTATTATAATAAGAAGGATAATTTCATTATCATAAGATGGTCGGTGTTAAGTCAGACTGGACTAAATCGCAAAACATCAAAAAATGAGATAATTATAGCAATGGATACAGAATTTCGTCAGCTACATTCGACTCTTGCCAGATTTGAAATATGTAACAATAAACAAGAATTACGGCAAAAATTAATTTCCAATCATAATGTAAAGGATGCTGCGATTCAAACTTCAAACTCGTTTTTCTCGAAATCAATATTTTGTCACTTAGTCCTGTCTGACTTAATACCGACCAGTTCATCCAATGATATCACTATAACTAACAATGTTGGAGCTATTCAAAAAGTTTGTTTCGCGCTTCAATTCATCGTGCATAGGTGATACCAATTGCACAATAGGCTGTGATTTAACCCTTTCATGCCCAACTTTTTTCTGGTGCATGTAGGGTTTCAAAACTATTTTTTCTTGAGAACGGTGAGGTCAAGAAACTCGAAAAACTTTTTTTCATAAAGGTAGGTTTTTCCATGACAGTGCTACAAGCTGCTCAATTTTTACCTTTCAATGCTCACTACAATTCTCCTAGAATATTTACAATAGTCCAACTGCGTGGACAACGTAGCCAAAAATAATCTAAATTGATAAGTTTTATCAGTTTTCACTAATATTGCAACTTAACAAAGTTATATGAAAAATTTATTTTCCGTCGTCAACGTAAACTGTCCACTGCTCCATCGGAGTTCAATCAGACTAATTGCAATAACTTCAGTTCTAGAGCTGATCCTTGTAACTGTTCACACTCAAATGTAATCCAATAGTCATATTTATTAGCCTTACTTGTTTTTGTGAGCAAATCTTGCCTCAATCAAAAGTTATAGCTGCTTGAAAACGTTGTTGTCCACAAACAACATGGGCATGAATGGGTTAACTGAGCCGTCTATATCTGTTGCGACTTAGTTCGGTCTGACTTAACACCGACCATATGTTACCGCATAGAGGACGCCAACACTAACTTTTCGACGAAGATAGATAAAAATTAGGTGTGTTCTACAAAGTTGCAGAACGTTTCTAAATTCTGGGGGTACGATAGGTCACTATATTCGAGGTTAAATAAAACAATGTATACGTCTAGAAAATCAGCGGTATGGGGCTGGGGCTAGGTGTAAAACTAAACTCTGATTTCGAACAGCGCACACTGGGACGGAATCAAAAAAAGCCGGACATTGATATTTGCGACGAAACTATTGGTTATGGCACTTTGATGTCTTCGAAAAGGTTTCTTTATTTTTAAGTAGTTTAATATAGTGCTGAGAAATTTTGATTTAAGGGGGTATATACGCAGATAAAAAAATAACTTTGCAAGTTGTTGCCAAAATTGATAGTCATGTATGGAAAGTTTGTAGACGAAATGATTTTATGAAACTTTGTTGAAGTAGCAAAATGGCTATCTGTTAAGCGAATTAAGTTATTGGGTGAAATTGAAGTACATGTCGGAATACCCCCTTAAAAAGTGTTTTTATTGTAACCTTTTTAATTGATTTTTACAGTTTTTCGATGCTCTAAAAAGTTGTAGATGCTTTCAAAACACACCTTTTTGCGGAATAGACCAACTCGCTATTCAACTTAAAAATTGGATGCAACTATAAATTAGTATTTCAACTGTACACTATTGAAAAATCCGTATTATTGTGAAAACATTGGGAAAATGTAAGAAAATAGACAAAGTTTTCGCTTACATTTTGTTAATTGTTAATGGATTTTCATAATTCAAACACCAATCGATTCTAAAAATTTCCAGTAAAAATTGTTATCAAATTTATCTGTGTATTTTATTAGCACATTATTGAAAAATCCGTAAATATGGAATAAATAGGGATAAACGTGTACAATTTTCATAAATTTGCGCAAGACTTTCCCTAACACGGAATATTTTTGAGCGAATTCCTTCATTGCCATATCTGCTCTGCTGGCAGAACCAATTAGATTATCGCTACTGTTGCTTGTAGGATAGCTGTTAGATCTTTTATTTGACACGAACTACAGAAGGGGAACGTTAATCTATCCGCTGGAAGGATTTTGTTCGCAGTTCCAAATGACGATGGCGGAATAGAAGCGAAATGGCGAATTCCTGGTTCATACCGTTAATATTAGTCGTGCAGGCAAGTCTCAAATCGTTCCATATAATTTTCGTCCGTAACCCAAAACATGGTTATTAGCAAACTGTCCTTATTAGGACGAATTTATAATGCAAAAAGAATTCAATTAGAAAATTCCTTTAATTAACTTGTATTAAGTTTGTGCTTCTTAATTATGTTCCTTTAACATTGAATCATAATAAAAGCAAATATTCAAAATAATAATCACCGACGATTTCTGCAAAAACTTTAAGAAAATTAGTGAATGTGGCCACCCTGCCACTAAGCGAAGACCACACCAAACAGGCTACATTTTCAATGTGACTGCGGTCGTGTCTTATACACAACCCTTTATTTTTTTAACAGCATGAATGCTGCAGATCATTTTAAAATTAATAACACAAATAAAAAATGCAATCCATTAACGTAATTCAGGTAAGAAAACAAGAAGTGGCAAATAAGGTGAAAAATCATGAAATCGCGGAAGGAAATGTTGAAAAAACATGCTTTTCAGCAGTTGCGTCTGATTTTGTACTTGCAAATAACTTCTTCAGTGTCCTCGTCGTCGCCAGAGTGAGGAATTGAAGTTGGGCATTCTGTCTAACGTAGTTGCTTAGCTGTGCGACGATCGTGTTTGAGCTTCGGAGCATTTTTTTGAATTCCTTTTCCTTCTCTGTTTCAATCTTGCTTTTACGATTATCTTCTACAACAATACTTCAAATCTTAATATTATTAACTCACGCAAAATATCTGATGACAAGCACTTTCGTTTCACACGAGCACGAAATGTTTCGAAGGGCGCCTTAAATTGTTTAGAGGCTGATCGAATAATGGCACCATCTTGTACAGCGGCAATTGCGTTCTTTATGTCCTATTCATTTCGTTTTGGCGTTTTTTGCACGAAATTACGCACAATTTTCCTGTCAAAATGATTAAAATTTACATTATAGTGGTGTCCTATAGTGTCCCCAAATGGCGCCCAAGCGTATGTTTCATGTTAATGTCCGTATTGTATCTCCATACCCATTTGACCCCATTCTACTCTACAATATTAAACATGTGTAAAAAATCGCCACAACTGCAGATTTCGAAAAGCACAATGCAGTTGTGCGCGGAACTGCTCTATACCAAGAAAAAAAACCCTCAGCATCGAAAGGAACGTAAGAAAATCAACACAGAATTTATGGCAACACTTGAATGTAAAAATACCATGCATTCTTATCTTCTTACGCCCCTTACATCGTAGCATGCTTACACTTGCAGTGAGTATTTATATCAATTTTTCAAACCAGCATTCAACTCTCCAATACAACCTGGGAAAAGCCATTAAAACTTATTTGTATTTACAAGCAATTACGGCCGTTTGGCTGTCGCTACCATGCATCTCTAACCAGTCAGTGCTTCCTGCTTCCACAGATGCACCAATTGCTTAATCTGTCCCTTCGGAGGGTCGAAAGAGCCGTATATAGCGCTAACGATTGTTCCACGCCGTCTGTACACGCATCAGGTTCAAAGGCTGCACTAAAACCGATTACATTATTCTAAGGTTGGTGCGCGTTGCTATAATAAAATCATTTGTTTTTACTACAACATCTGGATTCCAGTGAAAGGCTTTGTGACGCCGTCAACTTCCGTTATATAATTTAACGGTTTTTCGAAAATGACGGAAGCTGTATTAGCCTACCTACATCCTGCGCATTTTTTTTTGCAATATTTCAATAACAGCATATAACATGCAAAAACTTCGAAAGCTAATTCCGGTCATAAGATACAGCACATCCTTTCTGTCAGCGGTTGCATTCCACAGGGTTTCCCAACCGCAACCGCCCCTTTGCACTCCGAAATTCCTGTTCAACTACCGCAACAATTTAGCCAGTGCCAGCGGTAGACGGGTTTGTGGAAACAGAGTGAGAAAAAGACATGTGAAACGTAAAGACTTTATTAATGCACATTAAAATATTCTTCCCGAATAAAACAAAGCCCCCACCTTGTTGCTGCTGAAGAAACAAGAAGGCGACCACAAAGTCGCTCGTTTTGCGACTTCTTGGGTTAATTTAGTTTTTTGTCTTTGTTTCCTCGCTGCTGTTTTTGTACATGTTATTTCATCCACTCGCGGACAATAGGAATTCCTCTCTAATTATTTCCCACGACCGACGTTGGGTCAGTTTTGCGTAGGATTTACTTTGTTACTGAATCCGTCAGTCTAAACCAGACCAGTAAGCAGCTGTCTGCCGCCTCACCGTGCGTCGTGGTTTGTTTTCATTATTTTTGCTTAATTTAAATGATCATTTCGAAATACGAACGGCTACCTACACACATTCCACATTCCGTTCCTAAGCGGTTATGAGGGGAAAATGAGGACTGATTGCTACTTCCAAGAACTGGAATGTCGGCTTCCAATCAGATAATTAGTAGATGGAAAATTGAAACTATTGTTCGTCGATGTCGATTGCCATTTGGCAATATGTGTACTACAGTTCTTGTAACCACATCGACACTGCTCCCTCAAAAATTAGTATGTTTTTGGTGATATCTGTAATAATTTCGCCGAGGCTCTGTCCATTCTTATTTTTTATCATATATGCCAAAACTCACCTTCTCGTAGTCTTTTTTAGAGGTTACCAAATTTGGCGCCGATTGAGTGATGTTCGTGCTGTTCCTACTAATCGTTCGCGCCATTCGGTGAAGCATCGGTCGTAATGTCGGCCCACGTAGAGCGAAATGCCGCCGCACCATGCAAAACCGTCACCGTTGGATCCATGCCGGAACGGCATGTGTTCCCATCACGTTCACGGTCAGTTCCAATGGTTTCCGCATGTCGGTCAAAGATGAGATTGGCGAAGGCGTAGGACGGGTTCCGAGAAATAAAATAACAAAGAAGGGAGAAACGAAAATGTACTTCAGAACAACCGACAGCAATTAACGAAAAGTTTGTAGCAATTGTTTGACTTGACTAAATAACACGCGGCATCCAGATGTTCTGAATGGAAAAGTGACTCAATCTTTCTTTGCTGGTTTTTGAGATTTGTTTTGTATGCATTAAGATACAACTTGAATCCTCTTTCGTTTTATTGTAGCACTATGCAAGAACGTAGGAGTTAGTTTTAGAATATCGCGTAGAAAAAAAAAGTGTCAATTTAAGTCTACCGCCTTGGAAAATGGTACACACTATAGTATAGGAACAGAAATTACTCACACAGGAATGGCTTAAGGAAAGGATAAGGGTTTCAGCGTAAAAAACACTATTTTCGCGATTTTTTAGAAATTTGGGTGAAGCGAATTGATTGCAACTTTTGTACATTATAATGCATCATTTCAATAACATTCTGTAATTATTCCATTCATGAATATCGACAAGCGACTCGGTGACGAAGTGGAACGTCTCTGGAAAAAACACGATTTGCGGTGGTAACTGCCATTCAAAAACTACTTAACCGGTTTATTTGAAACTTTGTATAACACATTCCATTTGAAAAGAACCCAACCCCAACTTTGAGTTTTCGGGATAATTTTTCAATTAAAGTTTGAAATAATGCAGTATAATGTACAAAAGTTTAGATCAATTCGCTTCACCCAAATTACTAAAAAAATTCACAAAAACAGTGTTTTTACGCTGAAACCCTTATCCCCCCTTAACCTTCTGTAGGTGTTAACATTTTGTAACGAATAAGACGTTAACGGGTCGTATTGACAAGGATTTCGAACTCAGCTTTAAGACACATTTTCAGCCAAATCTATATGGGTACAAGTCCCAAAATGCTTGTTAGAGTTTCAATTTTCAGTTTCTGGTAAATATTACCGTTTTTGACCTGGTTGGCCAGTGGGAATCGGTGTCGAATGTCGGTTTGTCATGCATTGATGTATACAGACGCATAGCCGCCATCATAAATCTAGCCCTCACTTGAAACCAGCGGCGGATCCAAGATGTGGGTTCGGGACAGTGGCGTAGTAAGAATTTTTTTCGGTGGGGGAGGAGAAAGAAAAATTGTACAAAAACCAACAACTCAGGGAACGGGTTTGGGTAGTCACCCGACCCGCTAATACAACTAATCTTCCACGGAACCTGATTCCTCCCCGGCATTACCTTACGGTATTACTTCGGGAAGTATTTTTTATTTGCTCAGCACACATTCCTACCCAACTAGTTCTTTCAGCAGGGTTACAGCACCCATCCTCGAAACACTACCAGTTTTCGACCATCCACACAACGTGGCAATTTCTGTATGGTAGTAGGAAAACTAGCTGTGGGTCTAGAATTAGTGCTCTTCCCCTACGAGGACAATCTGGGCGGGAAACTTCAGTCTGTCTAATTTACTGAGCCCTTCAGTTCCCTTGTGCCATTTAGTACCACTTCCTCGTCGTGCTTCCGACTTGTTTGCGAACTACTCGATCGAGTCCCCGATGATGGATCTAAACTACTCCGACGAAGAGTTCGAGGTCAGTTCGGCGATTCCGGTAGAGTCGCGGTCTATGTAATCTAGCTCCCGGCGGTGAATCTGACTGTACGCTGACGGAGAGTTTCCCGGCGAAAGAAGTTCTCCCGATACCGATTCTTCTTTGATGTTTGCTATTTTTCTATCGGAACAACCGATGGGGTGTCGTGGTCGCTCTGGCGATTCCGGATGGAGCGTGACGTCCGGTTCGCTGGCGTTTCGATTACTCATACTCGGTGCTCTGGTGCAGTCTACTCGACTAGTCCCGACGGTGGATCTAGCTTATTCCTGCGGAGAGTTCCCTTGCGGTGATTACTCTTCCGAAACCGTTGCTCGATGTTCATCACGCTGTTTCCGCTGTAAGACGGTCATAATCTATAGCATAACTCTGTTGACTGCGTTCCACGTCTTTACGTCACTTGTCATTCTGTAGACTACATTATCCGGGTTGATATCCATTCCTCCCGTTTCAAGTAGCTCCCTGCACGTCACTTCCAACCTCGAACATGTAAAGATCACATGCTCCGGTGTCTCCTCGACGTTCTCACACTCCAGGCACAATGGTGACGTTGCGTACCTGAACCGATGAAGATACTTCCTGAAGCAGCCGTGGTTCGGTAAGAGCTGTTTCAGGTGGAAGGTAATCTCTTCGTGCTTTATATTTACCCACGTTGACAGGTTGGGATGAGCCGGTTGGTCCACTTTCTTTTCTCCGTATTGTCCCATACCTGCGACCACGTCAGCATCGAATCGATTCTCATCATCTTCCTCACGTTTTTTGACGTTTCATTGATTGTAGCACTTGATATCCTCCGCCAGGGTGATGCAGATGGGGATCATCTCGGCGATAACGCATACTGCCTCCGGTATGCAATCGCAACTCATACGACCACAAGCCGGAACGTTCTGTTCAGCTTTTCGCGGTTCCACTTGGTTTTTAGCGCCGCACCCCAAGATGGAGCCCCATATCGCAGTATCGATGACGAAACACTAGATAATAGACCGACATTTCGCATGTGTAATAAAGGTGGTTGTTAAACCGTAACCAGTCGTCGATTATCACTTCCAATTGCATCAGTGCACGCTTCGATGCGATCACATGCCCTTCGACGGTGATCTGTATCCGCTGAACCGCTTTGCAATTGCAGACCAACAATACATCCGTCTTGTGGTAAGCTATTTGCAGCTTGACCCCGTTCATCCTGCTCTCGATCGCATCGTCACCGACCTCCATTTCTTCAAGTGTTTCACTCATCACTTTCCACTTTACTGGGCAACCGTAGTGTTAAGACCCCATCGTACATCCCGTTCCAAAGAGTTGGGCAGAAAATGGAGCCCTGAGAAACGCCCGCTGCAACATTGCCTACTGCCCTTTGTTCGTCTGGCACAGCAGTACTCTACTCTGGAAGTAGCTCTTAGATCTGGCTCATTCTTCTGTGCACCGCTGCGGCATTGGTCTATACTAGGCTAGACTTCCCTGATTTTGGCAGCAACATCCGCTTCTGTACCTTCCTCATTTCGGGGAATTTGCCATCATCTAAAGACTTCAGCAGTAGCATCCTGAACATGTCCGGATATGCCAGGATCGCAGCTTTTAGCGCCACGGTCGGTATTCCATCCGGATGAGGGGTTTTCTCTGATTTTAGTCACATCGACGCTTCTTTGAGCTCGCCGTTAGTCGCTTGCCACTCGGCAGTGTTATCTCCTTCTTCTTCGCCGTACGGTGTCGGTGACCAGGTAGTTGAATCGTGCTTCGGAAAGAGACCCTCAACGATTATCTTTAGCTTACCCGGGCATATTTCAGCTGGTGTCGACGGGCCCTCATCTTCGTCATGACGAGTCAGTACGCGCCCCCAGCGATTGGCGTGTATTTCTCAGCACAGCTACTTATGGCAATTGGCTTGCTAAGGTTGATCTCCCGTTTTAAAAAGTCCCTACCTTCTCGAAACGTCGCTTGCGCTCCTCTCTCACTCTCCGATCTTGCGCTTTGAGCCCGCCTTATGGCTCTGAAACAAGCAGCGTGTAGCGCACTGAGCTACTCATTTAACCAGTAAGCTGCACGCCGTCTACTGCATGGTTCCAGTTTTCGTGCCATTGCAACGTCACAGGTTTCACAATCCTTCTTGTTAGATCAGCCGCATCAACGTACTTCGTCGCTGTTGTGCTATCTTATGACAAACGCCATTTTGGGGTGAACTGAGTTAGATATGCCATGTTACTACATTTTAAAATCTCTATAAAGTCGCGTTGTCAGAATTTTGATATTCTGCTGGGTTACTGAGATATAGCGAAACACGATTATGACAAGCGCCAATTCCTCGAATGATCGAGTTGTGCTATCTTATGACAAAGGAAAAACAGACAACATTCCCAGTTATAAGCCAAAAAGTTTATAGCAAGCCAACAGATGTCTCTGATGACATAGGTAATTTCTATGCAGATCAACCATAACCATTAACTAGGTTCTTGTCTCGGGAGCAAAACTTTTCCTACCATATTTTTTTCTGGGAATGGCTGTCTTATATTTTCAACATTATTG
This sequence comes from Topomyia yanbarensis, assembly GCF_030247195.1. Lineage (NCBI taxonomy): Eukaryota > Metazoa > Arthropoda > Insecta > Diptera > Culicidae > Topomyia > Topomyia yanbarensis. The sequence goes on along the minus strand of NC_080671.1, from coordinate 182,528,190 downwards.
AACAAATTTCCTTTTGAGATTTCCACTAGCTTTGGAAAGTATACCGAAATGTAATGATGGATTATGCAAGGAGAATATTTGTTTCGTCTAGTCGCCAGTCAACAATAACATTGTTTGATATATATTGTCTCTAAATTGTTAATGGAACCAACTTTTGTTTATTGTTTTTCCCGAATAAAGGAGGAAAATTGGGAAAACTTTGTGTTTCAATACCATTATTTTGTAACTTGATATTACTGCTATCGCCTGGAACAGTATAATATTGGACATAGCGATCTATAACGCATAATTTTACGAATTAGTTATTATTCATTTTTGCATGAAATCTTCTGTGCACATTTGTGACACGGCATACATATTTTATCATCAAAACACACTTATGACCTGTATGCGAGCGACTTTGGTTTACATGTTAAGCAAAAACTGTAAATATAATCAACCGATCTTCGCACAAATCGAGAGATTACTTCAGAAAAGATAGAAGTATCGAATGCCTTCTCCGAAAAGCTTTCAACATTTATAAATTTTAAGACATTGAATCTCAAACTTTAAAAATCATTTTTCTCGAAAAGTGCTAAATGGCGCTTGTTATAAGATAGCACAACAGCGACGACTTGATTCCGCTGTTCGCCGAGGTGACTCAACAAAAAGGTTTTTGTTAAAGACTTTAGTTTGCCGGTCGTCCTTCTCCGTACTGCAGCAGGGTTCCATTGACCGATGCGGTAGCGAATCGCCTGGTGGTCGCTATGGGAATACAGGTATACCTCGATAGTACGTACCCTCGATAGTACGTACATTTTGCCTCGATAGTACGTACACCTACTAACAATTTTTTTTTCGTTTGATTTTGTAAACTTCAACAAAATACGACACATTTTATAGAAGTTTCAGGGGTTCCATGTTACTTCTGCGTTCTTTAGAGAGGTTATGTCAAGGGTTCTGTGTTACTTAGAGTAGTTCTGCAAACTCCAGCAAAGTATTCCATAGTTTAAGTAAACCATAAATGCATCATGAAATTCTACCTAGTATGAAAAGAATCCTTCGAGCTTTAGGGACGTCCTACAAGTATCTTGAAAGTCTTATAAATTTTTGGGAGCTTGCTAACTTACAAGGAAATCCTTAGAACTTCAGACAATTTATGCGATATTCCTACCATTCATTGTTTTTTTTTGTCAAACATCAGAGAATCTCAATGAGCTTTAAGGATGACAATTCGCCGGTTGCATAAAATATAGGAAAATACTTCAAACTTCAGAGAATTTTCATGCACTCAAACATTTTACATAAACAGCAGAGTGTTCACGATATTCGCTTATCTTTTACCAAACTCGGGGTAATTCTGCGAACTTCAAAAAATGCTACGATCTTGATCGAGATCTTTAGAATTTCTGGAAAGTTTACGAAACTTCAAGAGTATTTAAAGGATTTTTGGAAAAAAAATTCAAACATCAAGGGGTGTCTTCAAGCTTTACAATATTACTTCAAACAAATAAATTACAACGAACCTCAAGTAAATTTCTAAAACTCACAGTTAACTTCACAAAATTAGAAAAGTTCGACCAAAAATTTTGCATGCTTTATGTACGGTGTCTCTCAAGTATCAGAGAAGTATTACTAACTTCGAAGTAATCGGTAAAATTCAAAGAAATTTTTCTAAAGACCAAAAATGATTTTAGTAACGTTTAAGGTGTACTATCTAGAGCAATGATAACACGATTTTTGCTAATTGATTTTCAAATATTATGCACATAAAATGTAAGTGCTGAATTCATTACACTTTATGAGATACTAAGTTTTGAATGGAATGGGTAAGATTCGGATCAAGTACGCCTAGCGAATTTGATGGAGACTAATATGACTTACAGATCTGGACAAACACAGCTAAACGAGCCTTTTTTCTTCTATACTTCTATTGTGAAACTTGTGCGAGCAATTAAAGGAAGTATTCAACATATTGGCGTGGTTCAAGGATTAAGGTATGACAGGGAACTATGCTTTATATATCTTTAAGCTCATATGTTGTCATAAAATATATTTAAAATTTAATCGCCATTGCAAATATATTTAAATATCCGTTTTGCGACCAAAACAATAAAGGAATAGAAAAACAATATTTTCCATGCCATTTTCAACCATTCTGGTTGTAGCAAACCGTTCTTCTAAAATTAAGTACACAGTGATTGAACAGTTTATCACTAATATGGGGATTAATTCAGTGATAAATCTTATTTTTGTAAGTTTTCATGCAATATGAAACATAAAAAGTAAAGTTTTGAAATTTATTTTTGTGATTCGATAGTACGTACGTTTCGATAGTACGTACACTAAACGAAGCGAAGGTGTACCTACTATCGAGGTATACCTGTACTTCTTGCACACTCTCCAGTCCATGTTCGCCGTCAGTGAAGGACTACAGAATGTGGCGAAATTTCTCTCTGTACCGATATCCGTTTCGAAAACCAAACCAAGCTCCCAGTTTTGTCACGATAGCAGGATCAATTTAGCTCCTCGCTTCGACGCGATCTACTCATTGTAGGCGGTTGAGCTAGCCTCCACAATGAGCCGACAGGTAGGTTTCGAGATCTGCCGCCAATTTTCACTACAAGGAAATATTCTCACAAGATAACTTTTGCAAATGAAACTTTGAGAATTCCATTTAAAATATTAGGCATATTTTTGTTGAACATAATCAACGCCGCTGGTTTGGGAGATCCAAACCGCGCCAAAAATTTTCAACTAGTTAAGAAATTTTAAACTAGTTTCAATTTTCAAACAGTTTCGAACTCAAAATAATTTCAAACCAAATTTTTCACTGGTTCACTCATATAGAAAGGTTATGCAATCATTCTGAAAATCGTCAACCTGAGCCGGGCCATTTATTTTGACTAATATAGGTTTTCTGTATTTCAACAGGGGCATGTGATATGCGATGATTACTTCACATTACTTGTAGAAGCTGGATGCACTAAAGATGACAACCAGATAGCCGAATTGAGTTTAGCTTAGCTTAGGTAGACTGCCCGTAGTTGCACTTTGTGATTGACCGAATGAGTGAAAATGCGCAATGAAACAACATAATTAAATTTGGGATTAATAATACATTCTCACCGCGCATGTAACAACCACATAGCCGAATTGAAGTAAAAAACTGCTCTACTGGAATACAACCATCGCACAGTGGGACCAATCCAAAAAAGGTGGGACAAAACCTATTTGAGGCCTTAGATGTCATTTTAGAGCCAGCATTTCTTCGTAGGATATATTCACAATATTATTCTGCAACTTTTTTAATAGAATATTTTGTTGTTGGACTAAGGTAGAGTACCCGAGCAAAAAATTTTTTTTTCAAAAAATTATTTTAGAGGGTCGATGTTTTCGACAAAGTTGTAGAATATTTTGTTTTGAATAACTTCTTCTAAGATACCACAGACATCAGACCTCAAATTTGAGGCAAAATTGTTGTTTTTTGAAAATATGATCAAAAAATCAGTTTTTCGATATTTCCATGCTAAAAACCTTAATTGATTGATTCAATATGTTCTACAAACTTGCAGGTAGCACTAATATACAACTTTTTGTTGAAGGAACTAATAACCTAAAATCAATATTTTGGCTTCTAAAACTATTTTTCATATAAATTTAGTCTGTTTTTATCAAAGATTTCTGTTTTTAGGTGCACTTTTGTGCAGCCAAACTTTGGCTATTCCGATGCTCTATTATTCGTAGAATAAAATTAATACTACATAGAAACAGGATATAGTTGGACGCGTTGTTTTCATGTACGACGGTTTATAACATAAAATGTGTTTATATTATTTTTAATTTATGTACATTATCAGCTTTTAACAAAATCTTATATTTTGCACGCACTTACAAGCATGTAAAACATATTGAGTTGATCAATTACGGTTACAATATGGAAAAGTGAAAAAATAATATAAATTTTGAATTTAAACTGCCAAAGAACAATGATTTCGGCTCAAAAAATAAATAAATGGTCTTTTCAACAAAATTGTTCCAAATACAATATTTGACAACTTTGCTGAAGACCTCGACCATTTAAACAAAATTTGATTTTTTTAGTTCGGGATTTCTACTTTAGTTTAACTTAGATATTATAGAACCTAAGTGTGTGGAAAAATATTCACAATATAATTAAATCATTTCTATTTTTTAGATGGTTACGGACTTCAGCAAAGTTGTCTAATATTCAATTTCGAACATTTTTGTTAAAAATACCTTATACATACAGTAGATTTATTTTTTAATCCGAAATCGTTGTTCTTTGGCAGTTTAAATTCAAAATTTATATTATTTTTTCACTTTTCCATATTGTAACCGTAATTGATCAACTCAATATGTTTTACATGCTTGTAAGTGCGTGCAAAATATAAGATTTTGTTAATAGCTGATAATGTATATAAATTAAAAATAATATAAACACATTTTATGTTATAAACCGTCGTACATGAATGGTCACCCAAACAACGCGTCCAACTATATCCTGTTTCTATGTAGTATTAATTTTATTCTACGAATAATAGAGTATCGGAATAGCCAAAGTTTGTCTGCACAAAAGTGCACCTAAAAACAGAAATCTTTGATAAAAACAGAGTAAATTTATATGAAAAATAGTTTTAGAAGCCAAAAAATTGATTTTAGGTTATTAGTTCCTTCAACAAAAAGTTGTATTTTAGTGCTACCTGCAAGTTTGTAGAACATATTGAATTAATCAATTAAGGTTTTTAGCATGGAAATATCGAAAAACTGATTTTTTGATCATATTTTCAAAAAACAACAATTTTGCCTCAAATTTGAGGTCTGATGTCTGTGGTGTCTTAGAACAAGTTATTCAAAACATAATATTCTACATCTTTGTCGAAAACATCGACCCTCTAAAATAATTTTTTGAAAAAAAATTTTTGCTCGGGTACTCTACCTTAGTCCAACAACAAAATATTCTATTAAAAAAGTTGCAGAATAATATTGTGAACATATCCTACGAAGAAATGCTGGCTCCAAAATGACATCTAAGGCCTCAAATAGGTTTTGTCCCACCTTTTAAAGATTGGTCCCACTGTGCATCGCTGCTACCCAACACATCAAAAGATCAAATATGTTGGGTGGCATTGGTGGTTGTGTATGATCTCGCTTTAGAAGCAGTGGAACGACCACTGTCGCCAAAGCGACAATCGTCTGTTCTTCCTGGGATGTCATCATAGCCCAGGGATAACATAAAGATTTGTGCATTGGGCCTGAGTCCCAAGGGTTGCAGGTTCGAACCCTGCATCTGGAGCGATATTTTCACATAATTGCTTTCGTCTTACTCACCATTTCGGTAAAGTACCGGTACTCGATTTTTTTTTAAATTCGAAAAAAGCTTCAAAGTGAAATTGAATGCTCAAACTAATTACCTTATTCTCAGATGATTGATTTGTGCTGATCAAAAAAACATGTTTATTATTTTTAATTGATTCGGAATGGCATGACTCAACTCAGCAGAAAATATTTTTCGTATGCAGCACCTTCTTTTATTTCGAAATCTAGGCCACTTTGAAATCAATAACTGCTAAGCGGTGCGACTTTCGTCGACTTCAATAGATGGTAAATGTAAGAAACATTATGAACAACAGTAAATTAAAGCGAGAATGGCAGTAAATCCGAGCAGGTTGCACGCATTTCCTCTGTTGATGTTCTGTAAATTGGTTTTGACCTGCATACCAAGGTTCTTTGCTTTCCTATAAACTGGAGTTTTGCTGAATTTTCCGATCACCAATAATTACAAATCGCCCCATTTGGAGTAGTTCATCAAGTCTAAAATTGTTAGCTATAAAATCGCTGTTCGCTCTTTTATAAATAAAGATTTAAGAGCCAACCAAAGGCATGGCTTAGACCATAGTCATATTACGCGCCACCCGGTGAATAATGGAAACCAATAAGAATGTCGCTAATAAAAAAAAATCATCGCAAATTTACGTCTCTTACGCTAGATGTGAATATTTTGAAATTTAGTACAAGATCGTTAAAAATTAATTCCCTCGGCATGTATTACAGTGATTATATCACAGAAACTTGGGATACGGTTAATTTCTTTTTAGTTAAGCTACATTGTGATCAATTTTAGTACTTAACTTGGCGACCTTTACTATTCACTGCCATGGTCAAATAATATACAATGTGGGTTTAGGGCCCAATTCTCTCTGCAGGCACCCTTCTTTTGTTGCTATATTTTCAATTAGATCCATGCTAACACTCACTAACACAAATTGCTTATTCTCTCATATACACTAACAATCTCTCATTCCAAACGTACAAACGTGGCCTACGCGATAACACAAACCTGGTCACAAATACGAACGCCCGCGACCTCGCCAATATTCAAACACCCCGATTGATTAGGTGAACGTTGGAACATAAGAACCTAAGCTCGCGCAATCATGAACCGGTCACGTCCGGAAGTCTCCGCCCTTGATCCTAGCAGCCCAAATTCATGCCTTTAGTTGGACCAATAGAAATAAAAGCTAGACAAGGCGTCCACGCGCGATCATTGAAGAATACGCGAACATGCGAAGTTACATACATACTAGCACACGCGACAAAAACATCCACATGCAAACGCTCGAGTCTTTCGTGATCATCCACGCACGACCACGATCTCATAAAAAGTATAACACCCCGGTGACTAAGTGAATGGTTTAGCACTTATAAATTAACAATCCCGGTGTCGAGAGTGAACCTCCAAATGCCCGTGTTCGCGCGATCATGAATCAGTTTCGTCCGGAATCCCCTATTCTCGGCCTTAGTCCAATGCCTTCAGGTGGACCAATCAAAAATATGATGCTCATATCCACTAAACTACATAAAAATCGAATGTATACACGCAAAGTCGCATACACGCGACAAACAGGTATAAAAATGCTTGGGCCCTTCGCGACCATCCACGCAACCTATACTCGCGCTCTTCCAGACATTATAACATCCCGGTGATGATATGAACGTCTCAGCACTTGTAATCACTCAAACGCAGTCTCAAGCGTGAACCTACAGTCCCCCGCACTCGCGCATTCATGAATCGTTCACGTCCGGAAGTCTCTATCCTCGATTCCAGAAGTCTAGGTCCACGCCTTAATTGAATTAATTAACTCTACAGCTCCAGTAGGACAACTCTCGAAAAAAAATCGGAATATTATTAATACTCAATAACAATACTAACTCTTCTCTTTATTTTATTTTTATTTATTTTCGGTCTCATGCGTTGTATTCTTGTGATGACCTTTTCGAGCTCATACATCCAAGAAGAGCAACATTGCTGCCAACAATGATTCTTCTCTGCCATCAGACGTCGCCAGGTTTTAGAACAATGGAGATGTATTCTCATACTCGATGGAATCAGATAAGTAGGAACGACCAACAAACTGCAAGTAGTATATAACACATTTCTTATTTTAACGTATAAATTATTATTCGTATTAAAATATTATTTACAGGCTCCACACATATCTCAACATACACAAACACAAATGCTTGACAGGTGACTAGGCCAAGTGCATTCACTCGTAAGATCTTTCATTTCGATGATCGCCTCGATTCTACGAAACCAGTGCACAAGTAAGCTGACATAAGCTAGTCTCATCTGGTGAATGCATGTAACCTGGAAACCCCAGACACGACATGACGAGACGGACATACTGGACTCGACGACGCCTAGTTCAGAGTTTTCAGGCATTCTGCAATGCACGGTTAGTGACCTAAAAAAAAGAAACATTCGGCATGTTATTTTTCCTTTTATTACTATATCTTAAGTTAGGTTCATACTCATACTCACTAACACAATCAATAGCATATTCTCCCATATACACTAACATCCAAAGCGCACAAACGCCCCTAACTTTCGCGATAACACAAACCTGGTCCAAAACGCGAATTTACATTACAATTTCAATCATCCCCACACACCTACGCTCGCAATTTCGTCAACATTAAAACACTCCCTTACTTAAGTGAACTTTTCAGCACCTATAACTTTACAACCGCGGTGTCAAGCATTAACCCACCACTCGCGCGATCATAGACCAGCTACGATCGGAATTCTCTACTCTCGACTGATGCCTTCAGTTGGACCAATCAAGAATGATGCAATCAATGATGCATAGTCACCAAACAACACGTTCTTCTACCATACACTAAAAATTAATTATCATATTCACGGTCCGCGCGCGATCGTTCAAGAATACACGTGAATATGCGAATGGCCACACGAATCTAAAATCGAATTTATGCACGCAAAGTTAGAGACACGCTAGCATTCAAATGCTCGAGCCTTTGACGATCACACTATTACACAATTAGTAAATGCCCACGCTAACCCAGACAGATATGCACTCCTAGACTCGAACGCTAAAAACCACACCTTCCACGCATACACCACCCAGGACTGAACATTAGATTCATACATACAAAGCAACAAGTAATAGTTACAGGTATTCGTCTGGCAACCGGGGGAAGTACATCTCAAACGCAGAACTTATCATTTCAATGATGGCCTTGTGATGGCCTTGGATCTGCGTTGCCTGTGTTCAAGGCACCATAGCTTTGTCCGTCAGGTCAAGGATGTATGAAACCCGCTAGCCACCACCCTCGTCCCTAGCTGCCCATAAAGGGATAAAAAAAAGATCGTTAAAAAATAATTTGAAAAAATAAAGCAGGAATTTAAACATTCCGTTCAGTACAACGGGAGCTAGTAATGTTTAACTTATAGAAGGTAATTAATTTAATTAAAAGTCATCCTGCAGACTGATATTTTTAAACCCCCTTAAAAATTGTATGGTACCGATAATACCGGTACTGGCTTTTGTTCATGGGTCGGTAACTCTATTCCCACGCAAAGCTATATGGAAGGTATTGCACACAAACGAAAGGTTAAGAGAAAAACATGATATGATCCGTGACAGGTGCCACAAATACGAAGAGAGAGGGAGAGAGAAGATTGGTACATAGCTAATAGTTAGTGTGTGAGATTCTTCTATTGTGCGATATATTTTGTTCATGAAATCATATGGCAAATAATGCAATTTGAAAAGTGTTGTTTCATGGCCAATTTAAATTGTAGTAGTATTCAAATTTTGGCCAGGTTTACATACTAAAATATGATTACTTTCAGCGAAAAGAATGTCATGAAAATAATATGAAAGTAAACTCTATGAGAAAGCTATTTACTCAATGGTAGGTGGTACATGGTGATGTACAATTAAAGATAGGAAGATTTGTAGAACTGGCGATTTAATGCAATAACTTTTTATTTACAGTCTCAAATATCTCAATCATTATTAAATAAATTCAGTTGGATTTCTTGAATGCATCGCTATCTAAAATTGGTAAATTTCTACCCTGAAATACCAATTGAGCAATACTTTTAATTGACATAATAAGACATGAGAAAAATACAAATAATTGCTTAATATTCCCATTCTACTTTGCAATTTATTTTGACAATATTTTTAATATTTTGCAAATAGCACTAGTTGATCGGTTTTGTGAATAAAACGCTCTGACAAAACCACCTATATCTCATAAATTAAAAATTAAACACAAAATAAACTTGAAACCGTTACCTAGTCACATTAGGCGTAGGTCTTTCATTTGAAGCTAGTTTTCATTGATATCGTTTCAGCAATTGCTGATATAATTACATGATATTACATACATATATACACATACATGCATACATTGTTCCAATTTTCCCAACTGAGACGAATAATATAAAGAACTCGGCCCTCCGGGCTTCAGACAATTCATAACAGTTTAAGCGATTTCAATACATTTTAAATATAAAAAATACAAAAACCAAGAATTATCGAACTAAGCGTTTGCAGTAATTCTTGATTATACTGATAATTAAATTCGACCCACTCGTAACAACGCAAAGGATAGAGATAAAAAGAAGAGGGATAATCATTGCATTGGTATTAATAGAGAAATAATCCTACTACATAACACAGGATTAGATGCTTTCATCTCCGGTTAAACCTAATGTGAATACAATAAAATATGTTAAATCAACTTTTTTAATAGTTTAGATAAATATTCTATTGAGAAATATCAAGGTTTCGTTTCTCAATGTGGGTGTTGAGCTTCCCGAAGCAAGAAGCCTTCTGCGACGATTAACAAGCATATGAAAACAACTTCATCACAAGGCCTACTTAAATACTCACCCGATTGTGTAGGTCGAAAACCCATTTGAAACTCCCTCACTGCTACCAGCATCATTAAATTCCATCATTATGATATCAACTGTATCGATTAGTAAAATCACACCACTATCGGTTAATTGTAATGTATCCGTATAAATATGGAGTCTTCCTTTTCACACTCAGCAAGAAAAACAACGTTGCTGAGTTATTGACACACACCCGAACACACAAATCAATCACGACGGAGGCCCTTTCCACAGTTAAATAACTCAACAGAAACACGTCAGACCTCAGCCGATCACTGTCGTGGAAACATCAAACAAACAACAATGTCGCCCACATTTAGAATCGCGCTCTCTAAGGTTGCCACATCAATCCGGTGAGAAGTGCTAATAAAAACTGCTGCGGTTGCATAAACTCCCGGTGGTTGATAGTCATTCTCGGACCAACTGACAGACCGACCGCCACACTCCGCCACTTTGATATAGAGTTCAATGGTTCATATCTCATTCAAGAAACTGTTCATTATCATGGTACCGGTGCAGCAGTGCAACATAGGAAAGGTTTAAAAACAACGACAGCACCACCACAGAACAGACCATCAGGTTGCGTGTGTACATCATCAGAGCAGAGACCATGTCATCTGGCACCAGGCACCGCAGCTTACCACACCATGCAATGCAATGCAGATGCATTCAATTCAAACCGAGGCTCCGAGACACGACGCATCAAGAAATTGTCGTCTCTGTACGGAGCACTGTGTCCCGGGCGATGTTATTGGTGGCTCGTCATCGCAAGTTCCCAAGCCAAGGTGCCCCAGCGTAATGGCCTGTGTGTGCTGTAAACGGGATAAAAGTAACACATTCATAATAACAGCCGGTATGACAAGCCTCATTCTGATGAATACCTGTACATTTTGCCACTAATTGTAGTTCAGATGGAACGGTGATGGAACAGCGGCAATATATTTTACCGTGTGGATACTGGAAGATATCGATAACCAGCATCTGCAATAGGGCGAGAGACCTATGGTCACACTACATCGTTCATAACTCGGTCTACAATCGATGACATGCGTGTAAATTGGGGGTCAATCTGTTTATTTTGATCCTAAGAAAGAGTACTATAACAACAAGAACATGAAATTTGTGAGATCCTTTTGTTTGAGCGAAGCGTCAAATCGAATTTTCCAACCCTACCATTTAAGTGTTGAACAAAGATGGCAGCCGCTGCACTAATTAACTTCGAACAATAGTAGGAATAAGTTAAAAACGGTTCAATTGAGGAGGTAGGGTAGGGTAAGGAAAATGTGAGCCTATTCGGTCAATTTCCATCCAATGATGTATAGAGTCAAAATCGATTGTTGCTTTCGAAATTATTACCGATATGAAACCAATCTGAGTGCAAGTCAAACTACTGGCGATTTATGTAACCTTCCATTTGAGACTAAGTCCGCGAAAATAGAATTAACCTTATTCTAGGAAACGATGAGGCTCTAATTCTTGAATATTTTCAAAACATGGGACTTGCGGAATAAATGAGATGGACCCTGAACTATGGTCCCTGCTGTATTTAGGAAGACAAAATTTGTTGTGCCCAAACCATTAGTTTTTGATATATAGTGTATTCAGCAAATTTTGTTAGCACAAAGGTTTTTACACGGGGGATACGTTCCGTGTTAAAAAAACCTGTTTTAATCCACCTAGAGGTGCAATTGTGCCTTTCTCATTTCTCCAAACTATGATTTAATAGCTGGTTCGTACAATATAACTTTATGGAAATGTCTTTCATTCTTATTACACTTGGTAAGTATATATAAGAGCACCTTTTTGCATTCATCGCGGTATCGGTTTGAATTGGAGTTTTCTATGTGATCGACCTCCACAACCCGTAACTCCGGTGCTGGAAGTCGGATGGAGATGGAATTTAATATTAGTTTCGGGGACGCAACACCTTTCATTTGAGACTAAGTTGAGCAAATCTAGCCATTTTCGAGAAACCAATATAACCGTTATTCTGACTTTGGATGCTTCCGGATCCGTCGATGGTGGCCAGTGTGGCCAAAGAGACTTTGAATGACTGTTGGGGACCTAGATCTACAAATTCAACAGTTGTGTTTACATTTTGGAAAAAAAATCACCTTTTTACATTCATCGCAGAATTCGTTAGAATCGGGATTTGCTGCGTGATCGTACGTATCACCCTGTAATTCAGGAACCAGAACTCGGATCCACACAAAATTCAACAGCAGCTGATGGACCTTTCATTTAAAATTAAGTTTGTCAAAATCGGTTCAGAAAATTCGGAGAAACCGATTTGGAAAAATCAACAAATTTTGTTTTGTAACCATACTCTTCAACTCGTAATTCGGAACAAGATGTCGGTTGAAAATGAAATTCAATAGCAACCTATGGGAATATTATACCTTTCATTTGAATCTTAGTTTGTAAAAATCGGTTCAGCCATCTCCGAGTAACCGATGTGGACATTTTGTTAACAAATCCGCACATACACACACATACATACACACATACACATACACACATACATACATACACACAGATATTTTGCGATCTCGGCGAACTGAGTCGAATGTTATATGAGACTCGGCCCTCCGGGCCTCGGTTAGAAAGTCGGTTTTTGGAGCAATTGCATAACCTTTCTATATAAGAAAGGCAAAAGAATAATATTTAATTAGCTTAATAAGCATGAGTTCAATGTTATCTTCATGAGATTATAATTTGCAAAGGTTGGTGGAATGCGTTTGAACGTGTAGGGAATGGGGGTTTAGTAGAGTGGGTGTGGAGGATGCGTCAGAAATCCTTCATCTTATTTCGGTATACGGGGTGGATGAAGGAAATCTGGGCGTGAGGGTGATCCAAGAAGAGGGGAGTGATGAAGGAGGGAGGTGTAAGGGCAAGGTGGGGAGGGGGGGAAGGGGCGGCTACGCAATACTCAACTGCATATTTTGCCTTCCATTTGAGACTTGGTTTGAGAAAATCGGTTCAGTCATCACCGATGAACCGATGTGACTTTAATTGTGGAATATGCCCGGAATTCCGGACTTCCGGAATCGTCGATAGTGGACAATATATTCAAAGAATGTTTGATTGGCAATCAGTGATCTAGATCTACGATTAGAAGTAATTTGGTGACCATTTCAATAGTTTTTAGCCTCTGAGGTATTACGATTGTACCGATTTATATGGGAAATTCCAGTGTATCCTTACTAACACCCCTGTAACTCCGGAAGCAAGAGTCAGAACCGAATGAAATTCAGCAGCAGTCAATGGCATTACTGTATCTTTCATTTGAAATTAAGTTCGTAAAAATCGGTAGAGAATTCGTTGTGGAATGGGTGTGATATTAGCTTAGGAACTTGGCGGGTTCCCCGAGGGCGTCATGAACCGTCATAAGTGGCCAATGTGGTCAAAGCTGCTTTGATTGATCATTAGTGATCCAGACCCGCAAACTAGAGTAATGTTACATCAATTTTAATAAGTTTTACATCATTTGAACATTATGGTGGTACCAGTTTATATGGGAATTTGCTGTGTGACCGCACTCTTCAACCCGTAACTCCGGAACCGGAAGTCGGATCAACTAAAAATTCAATAGCAGCTTATGGGAGCGTTGTACCTTTCAGATGAAACTAAGTTTGCGAAAATCGGTTCAGCCATCTCTGAGAAAATTGTGTGAGTTTAAATGACACACACACATACACACACACATACACACACACATACATACATACACACACAGACATTTGCCGATCTCGACGAACTGAATCGAATGGTGTATGATACTCGGCCCTCCGGGCCTCGCTTAAAAAGTCGATTTTTACAGTGATTGCATAGCCTTTCTTTATATGAGAAAGGCAAAAACGTGCAAAAAACCGCGTTATTTGAGAAATCCGTGTAAAAAACATTTTTAATCCACCTAACAGTGTGATGAGACATTTCTCATAACTCTTATCACTCTCTTCGGATATTATATCATTTGAGAACATTTAGAACTTGATGCTTCGCGATGTTTTTGATAACACATATTACATGGGATAGTGGCAGGACTCAGAGAATCGCTCAAATCAGCATAGGACAACATCAGTGCTAGAAATCTCAAACTAAATCAATGGAAAACCGAAAAATGGCCCATAAAATAGACATACCAACGAATTATTGTTAATGCTCTGTTAATAAAATATCTAAATTGTGGTGGGAAAACTGAATTTTCCTAAAGGGGTTATATATTGTACTGAGCCAAAAAATCGAATTTTTGAATCGATTTGAAGTTTATACTTTACTCAACTTTCCAACGCGACTGAGAACTACGAAAGGAAAGGAAATTATTAAATTAACATTTGTTTTTGCTATTGAAATTGACAAAATGATAGTATCGCCCCTTTGGCGATTGTTTACTTTTTCGGTCCCACCTATTAGCATTGAAGTGTCGCCCTTACGTTTTTTTTACAATAACTACCGTTCTACACCACCGATTTCGTCCGTGTTTTTTCAATAGCGATCATTGTTACTATTTACAGCTGGTATCAGCTTGATAATCCTAAAAAAATACGAAAAAAAAACAGTTTCGCATCTAAACAAACTTATTTTAACAAACAGGGCAAAAAAGTATCGCCCTGTTTGTTAAAATACAGTTTCGCCCGTTGTATTTTTTGCTGTAGCAAATATCGTAGAATCCAAATTTTTAGGCAAATTTGTTGCGTTTTAAATCCCTCATTCGCATGTATGAAAAAAGCCTTAGGTTTACATTTGTAAGTATCGCCCTTTTCATAAAAAAGCGTTGAAATGAAATCGCAGCTCCTAATATCACGCTATCTCTGAAGTGCATGCGTGTGTAGTTCCAAATTTTACTTCGACATCGACTTTTTCTAAAGGTGTAGTATCCTTGATTTGAATTATTATCGCTAATCCTAATACCAAAGAACAAATAAAAACCTCTCGAAAATGAACCGTTTGGGAAAATCATCATCATTACTAGAATTTTCATTTTCACGAAACTTTTCGATAGCCTTCCGTCACTTGCGTTAATGCACTGGTTGCACAGTGCTCTGAAAAGCTAGCGAAATCGTCTTAGGGCACCAGCTGGTCTAATTCAGAGCTATCTGCGCGGCAAGCTAACTCTGTAAATAATACTAAAAATTTCTATTCCATAATTTTCAGTTCAGCAATTCGAGAGTGCTCACCGCAAGCCATGAAAAATAGACTACGTGGTGAAGCGATGGTCACTATTTATTAAAAAATCACGGTTGAATAAAAAATTAAACTATTAAAAAATTTCAAATAGTTTATAAGTTTCACAAACTTATTAGGAAAAATTGTTTAATAAGTTTTCGTAATATTGTGTAGGAAAAAAGCTGAAAATTTGAGTATTTTCTCTATCTGCAACATATAAACCCTTAAGTATACCAATTAATTGGTATACAACTTGGAATAGGTTCGCCAAATTTTGAAAGAAGTCTATAAAATAACCCCTTGAAAACTGCCTGAAAATTGTTATAGTTCGATGCAATAAAAAATCCCCAAAAATGAAATGTATTTATAAATGTGAAACACAGTGAATAAAACATACAATAAAGACCCATTTTTATCATTCTCATGGTGTATTTTAGGCTGACGAAATGGGGACATTGACTAAATCGGGCAATTTTTTTTCTTTATAATACACTGAAGCTGTTAAAATATTCTCCCCGTCCCTTGATGTAGTCTGATAACTATTTCTGATTATGATGAACTTTTTATTTTTGCATATTTCCATCTTCATGATAAGGAAAACATGCTCAAGAAAGGATTTACTCGAAGTTAGTCTTGTTCGTCTGCTAGAACCCATCAAACATATGTTCATATTTGGCTGATAAAATCGGGGTTTCAATGTATTATAATAGATATTCAGCATTCGAAGAAGTATCTTGTGAACGAGTGTAGAACGACTTTGTTTCTACTTACTTGAAGTCAGCGGCGTAGCCAGAAATTCGGTTTGGTGGGGTTTGGTGAAAATCGATCATACTGTCCAAACGGCATAATTCCGAAACCGTAATTTTTGAAGTTTTAAAATTATGCAGAATTATTTTTCAGAAAATAGTAACAGAGTTCGTGTCTTTAGCGAATTTGTTGAGACTTTATTGTAGTCATGAATATTAACCTGAGAAAATTCACCATAAATACTTCATGGACGATATACCGTCAAAATTATTTTATCAAATGATGCGCTGTTTGTAAAACTTATCGAAGATACTAAACCTCCGAAATTGGCGGTTTCAAAATGATGCTATCTTGACCTTAAATTACTGTTTTTAAACATTTGACCTATACATATAATTGGTCATACAACAAAAATCAAATGCTCATCAAAATCGATCAGAACCTGCTAGAATCGAATGGAAATCGTCATTTTTCATAAATTTCTCTCTACATTCGGAAAGTGTTATCCTCGTTATTAATCATATTACGTTTTCGTCTCAACTCGGCGCATTCCCAAAATAAAAACCTGTTTTAATCCACCTAGTGGTGCAATTGTGCTTTTTTCATTTATCCAGACTACGATTTCATGGCTGGTTATGTTCAATACAATTGTGTAAATGAATATTACATGTTCAGTACGATTTGCACATACATACAATGGATCGACAGCCACGATCTTGCGATACTATGTGATACTGAAACATCGCTTGAAACCAGCGGCGGATCATGGAGAAAGATGCGGGAGGTCCAGGTCCTGCCGAAAATTTTCAACTCGTTAAGAAATTTTAAACTAGTTTTAATTTTAAAGTAGCAACCCCTCACTGCATACTCCCTCCGGGACGGTATGATTGACGATTTTTAGAGTGATTGCATAACCTTTCTATATGAGAAAGGCAAAAATGTACCAAAGTCCAAAAAAGTAAATTTTTGTCAAACATCTCAATGTTTCATGCATTATAAAGTCATTTGGCATCAAATATACAAATTTGATTTTGAAAATTTTTCATTTCAGTTTATATGGGAATTTGCCGTGTGATTGCACTCTTCAACTCGTAACTCCGGAACCGGAAGTCCAATCAATAAAAAAAATCAATAGCAGCCGATGGGAAGGTTGTATCTTTCATTTGAGACTAACTTTGTGCAAATCGGTCCAGCCATCTCTGAGAAACAGAGGTCACATTTTTTTCCACATACACGCATACACACACATACATACACACAAAAACATTTTTCGATCTCGACGAACTCAGTCGATTGGCATATGACACTCGGCCCTCCGGGTCGGGATTAGATTGACGAATTTTAGAGTGAATGAGAAAGACAAAAAAAAAATTTAGCAAATGTTGAAAGATATGCATTTTTTTGGTGAGCAGTTCTATGTTTCATAGACATTAAATCAATTTTAACTTCGCTTCCTATTAAATAAAGACCCTTATTACAGTACATCTCTACATAAACGAGCTCAATTTGAAAATAAATCTGATGATTATGATTGATTACAGAAGTCTGGAATTTTCTATTGGAATGTTTTCAGGCAGGAATTTGATATTGATGCTATTAGATAACTGTGAAATCAAGAACAACAGATCAGTTACATATCAGGAGGACCCCATTCCGACAATTTATCAAAAGTCCTCATGATGCTTAAAACAACAGGTTATCAAACTACGGATCAGATAATTGTTATTGTAATATTGAATTAAATCAGTCTGCATCAATAAATTTTCAACTTCAATTCAATATTTTTTTGGGTGTGGTGGAGGGGGGGGGGGGGGGTCGGTGGTTGTATGGTGGTCAACCCCAAAACCTTCTCTTTGCTACGCCGTTGCTTGGAGTTATTTATTTCGCTTCTCATTTTCCGATATGTTTCAGATCGATCCGATGGTTATAAGTTAGAAAAATTGCAGTCAGAAGGTTCGCACAAATGAACATTTTTGCACTGATAAGTTATCAAGTTCCTTCCAGACAACTTGGAAGTGTTCGGTGATTATTTCTAGCGGTTGTAGATACAAAAATGAAATACTAAATTCGTTTTATCGAAATACTGTTTGGCTTATTTCAATGGATTATTACTATATTGAACAATAAATAGGCGACAAGGAGTAATCCACAAACAAGCCATAACTTTTAAAGTATTCAAAATAGATATTTGAAGTCTTCAGTAAAGTTATTCGCAAAAGTAAGAGCTACAAATTTGCTGAAGACATCATTTCGATATAATCACTTCCAAGAAAATTTGTGAAAATATCTCACTCATAGGGTAATTAATCATCAAAAGCACAATACCAAAAGAAAGGGCATATTGCCTCCATTATATTCTCCGAAGATACTATTGACCTAAAATAAGCCGTTTTGGCGTTAATAATAGATTACATGTTTTTGGTCATATTTCTGACAATGGGAAATGATAAAAATCTTTCGTCCGCATTTAATGTTAAATATCTCTTTTGATAATAGTCCGATTTTTTTTTTCTATAGCTTATTCGAAAGGTATTTGTTAAAGCTATCTAAAAACATATAAATTGTTAATCTATAATGTCAATTTCGGCAGATAATTTAAAAAAACTGCAAAAAACACCATTTTTGCGCATTCAAACATTCATATCTTGGAAACTAAACATCAGAATCAAAAACAAATTAATAGCGTTCATACTGTTTTTAGTTCTTTCATTTAAAATTGGTTTGGATAAGATCGGTTCAGCCATTGCTGAGAAACACGAATGAGAATTTGTCCGTTACATACACACACAGACACACACACACAGACATTGTCCCAAATCGTCGAGCTGAGTCGATTGGTATATAAAACTCGGCCCTCCGGGCCTCGGAAAAAATCTTGAAAGTTTGAGCGAATTCTATACATTTCTTTTATAAGAAATGTAAAACGTGTTAATTCCGAAAACCATACAAAAAAACCAAGTTGCCTTCCGGTTCAGTCAAATTCTCTAAAACCCAATCAACATGGGTACTTTTGGAACAGTATTGATGAGTAGATGCCAAATATCGAAGTCTGAGGCCATTTTGAAAACCAAGAAGGCGACTTCCGGTTCATAGAAAACCTCTAAAACCCCATTAATATAAGAATTTTAGAAACGGGCTTGACGAGTAGATACCAGATATCAATGTCTGAGGCCATTTGGAAAACCAAGATGGCGACTTCCGGTGTAACGGAATTTTCTATAACCCAATCAGTATGCATATTTTCAGAGCGGGCCTAATGTCATACGACTGTAAGGGCCCAGACAAGAGTAAGTTGTGTCGCCGCTGCGGTGAGGAGGAAAACAAGGCGCTGAAATGCGAGAGGGCACCCAAGTGCCTTATCTGCGCTAGTAAGAAGCAGGGCCGCAACCATGTTATGGGCGGGCCTGCGTGTCCCTTCGGGGAGGCCGGAAAGAGGAAGCTATGAACGTTACACAGCTGAATCTTAACCACTGTGCACCCACTCAGCAGCTGCTGTGGCAGTCGGTCTCGGAGTCGAGGATAGATGTCGCCCTCCTATCCAACCCGTACAACGTCCCTGCCAATAACGGCAACTGGGTGGCGGACGGGTCTAGGATGGCGGCAATCTGTACAACGGGACGATTCCCGGTTCAGGAGGTAGTACAGTCCTATGCGGAGGGTGTCGCGATTGCCAAGATCAATGGTGAGTTTGATTGTAGGTGCTATGCCCCACCTATGTGGCCAATAGAACAGTTCAAACAGATGATCGACAGGCTTTCGTCTGACATGGTGGGTCGGAAGCCGTTTGTCATAGCGGGTGACTTCAACGCTTGGGCAGTGGAGTGGGGCAGCCGCTGTACAAATAGTAGGGGCCAAGCGCTACGAAACTCGACGCAGTGCTAGCCAATGATGGCTCCGCTAGCACATTCCGTAGGAATGGAGTCGAGTCGTGAATTGACGTAACGTTTGTCAGTCCGAGTTTGGTTCCCGACATGGACTGGAGGGTATACGAGGGCTACACCCATAGTGATCACTTAGCAATACGCTTTAGGATCAACTATGGTGTGCAGCATCCGAAGACGGGTAATCCCTGTCTGGTACGCGGGTGGAAGTTCAATCACTTCGACAGCGAAGTTTTCTCCGCGGCCCTGGGACTGGAGGCCAACACCGACAGTCTAAGGGGGGATGCGCTGGTAGCTGTCCTATCACGCGCATGCGACGCCACTATGCCGAACAAAACCCTGCCAAGAAATGGCAGACGTTTGGTATATTGGTGGAGTGCAGAGATTGCAGCCCTACGATCAGCTTGCCTACAAGCTAGACGTAGGATGCAGCGAGCCCGCACCGAGGAGGTAAGA